>NW_026571473.1:38969015-38997796 GCF_026225935.1 Boleophthalmus pectinirostris
CTTGTCTGTATTTCAGTCGCCAAAACTAAGAAGGGTCCAGCTGCGGCCTGAGCGTTTGTCTCTCTTTGTCTCTCTCTTTGTGTCCCTCTCTGTCTCTCTCTCTCTCTCTTTGTGTGTGTCTGTCTCTCTCTGTCTGACGCTCTGTCTCTCTCTCTCTTTGTGTCCCTCTCTTTCTCTCTCTGTCTCTCTGTCTGTCTTTGTGTGTCTCTTAGTGTGTCCCTCTGTCTCTGTCTCTCTCTCTTTGTCTCTCTCTGTCTGTCTCTCTATTCTCTCTCTCTCTGTTTGTCTCTCTGTCTCTGCAAAGTGACACAGTGAGTCTTTACCGCGTCGTAAACATCACATGAACGTGGTTTGTTTTTGGTTTATTTCACGCCATTTTAAACCGTTTCTAAACCTGCTCCGGCTCTGGGGTCATGAGCGTTTCTGTAGCACCTTGTTTACTCTCAGCTGATCTAAACTTTAAAAAAAAAAATAAAACTCTCCTCCTCTCTCTCTTTCTTCTCTCTCTTCTCTCTTCTCTCTTCTCTCTCTCCTCCGACTGGAACCTGCTGGATCCAGTTTGTTTTCCGCACAGGCTGCAGCTGCGAGGACGAGGCTGGATCTGTGTCACCGTTCTGGGGGAGGCGTGGTGGAGTCTGGGGGGGTCCTGGAGGTCAGACTGCTGTGTCACACGACTGGAGGCTCCACATACCTCCAGGTTTAGCTCCAGGTTTAGCTCCAGGTTTAGCTCCAGTCCCCCCCCCTCGCCCTCGCCGTGCCCGCCCTCGCCCTCTCTCTCCTGGGCAGAGCTGAGTCAGAAGACGAGCCCCCACCACCAACGACCGACCGACTGTGAGTCCTGAGTCCAGAGGAGCGTCTGCGGGTCCGGAAAATGCAAAACTGATACTTCACGGTGACGTCAAGTGGGGGGGGGGGGGGTTCTACGTGCATGTCTACGGCCAAATATTCTGCGGTTACCGTGGTAACGAGACGGGTGACCTGATTTTCAGAAATTCAAAATTGGGAGAAACCCAAGTTGGGATGGTTGGTGTAAATAAAATAGAAAGTCCTCAAACAAAATCTGACACTTCTCTTTTATATATATATGTGTGTGTGTGTGTGTGTGTGTGTATATATAACTTTATTTTCTGATATTTTCAATTTAGAACAAATATTCTAAAAAAAAAAAAATTTGTTCATTTTAATTCAATTTCTACATGACATAACATAATAAAAAAATATTAAATTAAATTAATAAATAAGTACATAAATAAATAAATACATACACATATCACTACATGCATGTCTACTGTATGGCCAAATGTTCTGCGGTTACCGTGGTAACGCGATATGTGACGGTAGAGATGCGCAGATTGCGGTTACAACGCGGTATCCGCGGTTAATCCGCGGGTCGGGCGGATGACGTGACGAAAAAAAATTATATTTTAATTAAATTCAGGCGGGTGGTGGTTTAACTACTAAAAAAAAAAAAAAAAAAAGTTATTGTTAGTATTGTTACCTACATCTGAAAAGACGAGTGTCATTGTCTATGCTTGTAGTATGAAGTGTACGTCATGTCCTTAATTAGTCCATTTGACCTCGTTTTTATGTTCTGAAGGTTCAGGTTGTGTCGGGTTATTGATGCCTAAGGTTTACGAGGCACATATTATATGCAGTTTATTTTATTATTTCTAATTTATTTCAGCTGTTTGCCAACACATAAGTGGCTATAGGGCCAGATTTATTTAGTTATTTTTTTTGTTTCGATATCAGATATATTTTAAAACACGCAGACATTATAGTGTAAACTGCCACTTGAGGGATTTAAAACTTAAAGAAAGACCGATGGAGTGAGGCTATGACTTTGAAATAACATCGGGCAATGGCAGAATGTTCAGAATGTAACAACATCCAACACGAAGGCAAGAAGGTTCAAAAACAGCCTAGTCGGAAAACGTTGTCAGTTAATTAGCTGCGCAAGAAAACCAGGTAAGTCTGGGGTTGTTACGGACAATTAAGAATGTGAACAAACACGCTGAGCCAATTTTGGAATGAATGAGCTATAGTTTGCATTTTTTATCAAGGCTCCTTAGTTTGTTTGCTGTATGATTGTGCTAAAATCTAAAATCAATGGGCGGATGGCGGGCGGATGATGAGTTTTGTGTCGCGGTTGCGGATGAAAAAATAGCCCATCCACGCATCTCTAGTGACCGGAGTTTCAGAAATTCAAAACTGGGACAAACCCGGGTTGGGATGGTTGGTGTAAATAAAATAGGAAAGTTGTCAAACTCGTCATAAATTTGAGACCTCTTTTTTTATAACTTTGTTTTTTGACATTTTTAATTTAGACCAAATATTCTACAAAAAATAAATAAGTAAAATAAAAAATATTTTAATTCTAATTATACAAGGCATAACATAATAAAAAAATAAAATAAAGTAAAAAATAAATAAATAAAATAAATAAATATTTTTTGTGACATTTTCAATTTAGAACAAATATACTACAAAAAAAACAACAACAACAAAAACAGTCACAAGCTCATTGTGGGTGCCGAATAAAGAAATTTAAATACACTGTATCATGGACAATAAAATAAATTAATTAAATACATTTTAATTCAAATTCTACATAACATAACATAATAAAATAATGATAAAATAAAAAATATATAAAATAAATACATAAATAAAAAAATACACACATCACTACATGCATGTCTACGGCCAAATGTTCTGCGGTTACTGTGGTAACGAGACGGGTGACCAGATTTTCAGAAATTCAAAATTGGGACAAAGTTGGGATGGTTGGTGTAAATAAAACTGTGAAAAGAGCGTAACGTTGTCCTTTCTCATCATAATCGGAGACTTTTTTTTAAATATATAAACAAAAAACAGGCTCACGTCTCAGCTTCACATCACATTCATACAGTACAGAATCCCACACACTTTTGCATCACCGTCTGCATGCAGATTTCCTCCTGAAAAAGAGACTCAAGGAGCAACTGGAGAAGGTCTGGAAGGTGAAGACATCAGTGGTGTGACTCCCAAACTGGAAGAGAAACTACAGCAGATCCCAGGAAAAACAACGGAACATCTCAGTCCAGAAAAGTGCAGGACTGGAACAACAAAGATACTGCAGGACTCTCAAATAGTTAAATTATTATATTACATTCAGAGAAAAACAAACAAACAACATCGACAAACACATAAAGGGATAAACGTTTATATATATATATTAGGGGTGTCAAATTATCGCGTTAATTGCGATTAATTAATTACAGTCATATTTAGCGCGTTATGTTTTTTAATCGCGTTAATCTCATTTTTAATCTCTAACTTTACTGTTTCTGTATGTGAGTTGCTTTATTATAAAACCTGTTTTTATGTGTTGTTGGGACAACAACACACACACACACACAAAAAAAACACATTTATACATTTTTTTTATTTCGGTAATTTCACTCATTGCCGGAAACCCACACAAAACACGCGCAGTAAGAGCGACGTAAACGTCATGTTTACGTTGGCGGCGTCAGTCGCACAATGGACGAGGTGGAAGAGCCAGTAGAACAGAGGCAGCAGTGCACAGGGAAAAACACATTTGTGTCTATAAAAATATAGAAATAATTCTCCCGATGTGAAATATAAAAGAAAATAACAAATATAAAATCGCCTACAACTTAAATGTCACTGGTGAAAACAACCTGCATAGACTCATGTCTGCACTACTGTCCTATACACACACACACAAACACACAAACACACACACAAACACACAAACACACACACACAAACACACACACAAACACACACAAACACAAACACACACAAACATGAATGATTTTCAATTCTGGGATATTTCAATAAGATAAAATATGAAAAAATGCAGAACACAGACGGCCGATGTCCAGAAGCTTTTTTATTTTTAAATAATGTTTCTGCAAAATAAGCTGTGGTCCAAAGTCAGAAAAATATTGGACAAAGACTTTTTTTTTTTGCCGAAACGTCATTTAAAAATTAAAAAAACCTTTAGAACATCGGACATCTGAGTGTGATGTGCATTTTTTCACTTTTATCTTGCTGTTTCTTGCATTTGCATCTCTACAAGAACTTGATATTTCAATAACACGGCGAATGTTTACTACAACTCCCATGGTATTTTTTCTGTTATGAGGAGGATAAGCCCTCGGCTGATTTTCTACTAAAATCAGCCGAGGGCCAGATTAAAGGTCTTGGAGGGCCGGATTTGGCCCCCGGGCCATATGTTTGACACTCCTGGTCTAAAATATCCATCTTTCAGTTTTTTTTGGTTCAGATTATCTTTCTGGTTTGACATTTTGGTGCAGTTTTGACACAAACGTGACAGGTGGGCGGGATTTCCATGGGTTTATAGGCGAGTTTCAGCTGACGTCATTGTTATTAAAAACCCGCGTTGCTGCTGGGAAATATTTTGGTCGGAGGCAAGAAACACAGTAGCGTCAAACACAGTGCGTAACCTCGCGTATTTATCCCCGATAATGGTAAATTCCTGCTGCATTATCAGATGCACAAATAGAAGCACGGAAGAAGGAAAATGTCTTTTTCATATTCTGAGTGAAAAGAACCACTAACGGTGAATTAAACGACTTTCAAACATCCGCAGAGCAAACGTAGAAGATCCTAACAAACCGTGGACTCCAACAAGTTCAACAACACATCGAGACTCTTGGAGGTTTTCATCTTTTCTGCTGTGAATGGCCCAGGAGTTTCCACCAAGTCATTGTGGATGTCGCCCAAGTGAATATTTGTCCAGGTAGTTGGAGATTCTGACCAGAAATTTGGTTTGGTCCACCTTTTGTCGGGGTTGAAAAGGGTGATTTGTCGTCCGTCGATGTTTATGACCAATTTCTGGTCAAATGGTCTTGGGTCCTCTGCCGTTAGAGTGGATAAATAACCAGGATCAATACCCTTTACGTGTTTTCTCGCTCCGTCCGTCATGTTGAATTAGTGTTTCTTGCCGCCGACCAAAATAATTCCCAGCATGCAACGCGCGCTTTTGTCAACAATGAAACTCGCCTATTCCCATTGGCTCATTTCTGTTTGACGGACAGCTGAGTTTAGTTTCTGGAAGCTGTTGTGGATGTTTCCTGTTGAAGTTTTGGTGCTCAACTTGTCTGTATTTCAGTCGCCAAAACTAAGAAGGGTCCAGCTGCGGCCTGAGCGTTTGTCTCTCTTTGTCTCTCTCTTTGTGTCCCTCTCTGTCTCTCTCTCTCTCTCTTTGTGTGTGTCTGTCTCTCTCTGTCTGACGCTCTGTCTCTCTCTCTCTTTGTGTCCCTCTCTTTCTCTCTCTGTCTCTCTGTCTGTCTTTGTGTGTCTCTTAGTGTGTCCCTCTGTCTCTCTCTTTGTCTGTCTCTGTTTGTCTCTCTCTCCCAGTCTGTCTCTCTCTTTCTCTCTCTGTCTGTCTGTCTAGATCTTTCTGTGTCTCTCTTTGTGTGTCCCTCTTTCTCTCTCTGTCTCCTCTTGTCTCTGTTTCTCTCTCTGTTTGTCTCTCTGTCTCTGCAAAGTGACACAGTGAGTCTTTACCGCATCGTAAACATCACATGAACGTGGTTTGTTGTTTCTAAACCTGCTCCGGCTCTGGGGTCATGAGCGTTTCTGTAGCACCTTGTTTACTCTCAGCTGATCTAAACTTTAAAAAAAAAAATAAAACTCTCCTCCTCTCTCTCTTTCTTCTCTCTCTTCTCTCTTCTCTCCTCTCTCTCTTTTCTTCTCTCTCTTCTCTCTTCTCTCTTCTCTCTCTCACAAACACACACAAACACACACAAAACACACAAACACACATAAACACAAACAAACACAAATACACACAAACACAAACACACACAAAACACACAAACACACACAAACACACACAAACACACAAAACACACACAACACACACAAACACAAACACACAAACACAAACACACACCTTCATCATCGTCATTAACCTGAGAACGCGCGGACCACGTTTCCTTCCGTAGTTACTGCGTGGACACCGACGTGCTGCCGTGAGCCGCGTGTGGATCGTGTTTTCTCGCGTACGCGGCGTAAACCGCGCTTCCTCCTGTGAGCCTCTAAACCAGAACTAACACCAAGACTAAAACCAGGACTAATTCAGTCCAGGACTAAACCAGGACTAAACCAGGACTAAACCAGGACTAAAACCAGAACTAAAACCAGAACTAACACCAGGACTAAAACCAGGATTAATCCATTCCAGGACTAAACCAGGACTAAAACCAGTGATCTCATATATAAAGCATTTCTCTATCAATAATATTTTTAATATGGTTAAGGAAAGACTGGACTTTTTATTGTCTTTAAGTCGACAAAAGTTATTATGTTCAGATTTCCTCGTCTTTGTTACTTTACAACAAACAGTTTCTTATTCATGGAGACTTGGGCTCAACAGCCAATTTGGAGAGATTTGTTAAACAATAAATGACTTTATAAAGTCACTTTTTTTGTTCTATATCAGTCTTTTGATCTGCCACAATAATGTAATAATGAATTTAAATGAAAATACCTCAAATTGAAGCTTTTCTCAGCAATTTTTAGGTGAGATTAAAATGAGATTAATTTGATTAATTAATTACAGATCATAATTAATTAATCTCTCAATTTTTTTTAATCGCATGACAGCACTAATATATATATATATATATATATATATATATATATATATATATATATATATATATATATATATATATATATATATATTTTTTTTTTTTTTTTTTTAAAGTACAGAACATATTGTGAGACTTGGATCAAGCACATCACACTAGAATAGAGGTTTTATTTATATATATATATGTCTCTCTCTCTCTCTGTCAAGCAAAACAACAACAAACACATAAAGAGGTAAACATTATATATATATATATATATATATATATATATATATATATATATATATATATATAAATGTGTTTCTCACCTTCCACGGTGGTTGGTCTCTCACCCTCATTCAGCTCGGGTCGTCTACCAGAGGCCTGGGAGCTTGACAGTTCTGCGCAGTATCTTTGCTGTTCCCAGTACTGCACTTTTCTGGACTGAGATGTTCCATTGTTTTTCCCGGTATCTGTTGTAGCCACTCTTCCAGTTTGGGGGTTACAGCCCCGAGTGTCCGATCACCACAGGCACCACTGATGCCTTTACTTTCCAGGCTCTCTCCAGCTCTTCCTTGAGCCCCTGGTATTTCTCTAGCTTCTCGTGTTCCTTTTTCCTGATATTACCATCGCTTGGTATTGCGATGTCAACCACCACGGCTCTGCTCTGTTTCTTATCCACCACCACTATGTCTGGTTGGTTCGCCATCACCATTCTGTCAGTCTGTATCTGAAGTCCCACAGGATCTTGGCTCGGTCATTCTCCACAACCTTTGGAGGTGTTTCCCACCTTGATCCTGGGGTTTCCAGCCCGTACTCTGCACAGATGTTTCTGTACACTATGCCCGCCACTTGGTTATGTCGCTCCATGTATGCTTTCCCTGCCAGCATCTTACACCCTGCAGTTCTGTGCTGGACTGTCTCAGGAGCCTCTTTGCACAGTCTACACCGTGGGTCTTGTCTGGTGTGGTAGATCTGGGCCTCTATTGCTCGAGTGCCCAGGGCCTGCTCCTACAGAGTACATAGTGAGACTCGCTGCACATCCCACTAGACTAGAGCATTTTTTAAAATATTTGGACCAAAACGACGACTCAGCGCAAATTAAAAATAAAAATAAGCCATTAAAGCGACTCAAACACTCATAAACTCCTCCAGACTCAACTCCTGGTGAGTAAAACCTGAAACTAGAATAACTCTGATTTAAAACGTCCCATGACAGGAAGCAGAAACACATTTCCTGGCGTCACCTGTTTTGCCGAATGATCCGAAACCAAAACACGGGTCGAGGTCGAAGTTAAAGCTCATGACAGCGATGACTTCAGCTCACGTTTACCACAAATAACAGACGCACAAATATAACACGAGGCCTCGGTCGCTCTCTGGAAACATGACTTATTTATTTCTGTTTTGAACGTTGACTCAGCAGTTTAGACCTGGTTTAGACCTGGTTTAGATCTAGTTTAGATCTAGTTTAGAGCTGGTTTAGACCTGGTTTAGATCTAGTTTAGATCTAGTTTAGACCTGGTTTTAGTCCTGGTTTAGTCCTGTTTTAGACCTGTTTTAGACCTGGTTTTAGCCCTAGTTTAGTCCTGGTTTAGCCCTGGTTTAGTCCTGATTTAGACCCGGTTTAGTCTTGGTTTAGACCTGGTTTAGACCTGGTTTAGTCCTGGTTTAGACCTGGTTTAGACCTGGTTTAGTCCTGTTTTAGTCCTGGTTTAGACCCGGTTTAGACCCGGTTTAGTCCTGGTTTAGACCTGGTTTCTCTTTCACATTTTAATAAAATAAACAAAAAGCGTTTCATTAGGAGTTTGCGTGACGGATGTGGATGGAGTTTTCAGTGATAAAAGCGTCAGGCCAAAACTGAGCCATGATCCCACAGCGACCTCTAGTGGCTCCTCAGAGACACAACAATTCAAAACATGAAGTGGCAATAACGAGACAACGGCGCCCTCTGCTGACGAGTCCGAGTGCTGCATGGGAAAGCTTTATTTCTTTTTCGTTTTTTTCAACACTTTGTTTATTGTGTTTTTGACGTTTAATACACAGCGACAGTCCCTAAAATAAGACATCAGACTTGTCAAAAATAAATGTAAAAAAAAGTAGTACCTAGCCGGGCTGGGCTAATCTGGAATCATGCGTCATTGAGTTTGGCCCTTTGACTTGAATGGGCGGCCATTTTGGAACCCGGGGGCTTAGGTTTGTCCATGGATCTATTAAATTAACTGGATACAGTATTGCTGCTTGTAGCTGCCTCCAGTTGACGTAGTGTCACTCACTGGAACTTCAGCAGAAAAAATCCCATGGGCCGAGACAAGATTTTTTTCATAAAACACAATATAATCACAAACTGCTCGTGTTCGGCTCACAGGTCACCTACAGCTTTCAAAAATGTCAGATTTTGTGGCAATTTTTACCTATTTTTAGATCCTACACTTTTTCTCAGCTCAAAATCCTTCAGTTGTCTTAAAAAACAGTTTATATTCGTTAGCTTCGGCTACGCTCTGCTCCGCTTTAGCTCCTCTCGCTCTGATTGGTCAAAGCGATCACGTGACACACGAGCTCACGCATCGTGCGTGCGTGCGGTTGCGTGCATTCGCGTGTGCCCGTGGGAGAAAGAAGCACTAGTGCGCATGCTCGGTCGGCCCACAGCCGCCGGAAGTACCTAGCCGGGCTAGGCTAATCTGGGATCATGCGCCATTGAGCTCAGCCCATTGACTTGAATGGGCGGCCATTCTGAAATCTGGGGTCTAGAGATTTCCCCACCCGAGCACGTAGACCGTGCTCCTTCAGGTTATTAAGCCAATATTGACGTGTAGTCTGGCCAAACCGTTGAGTCATTTTAATACAGTGCATATGAGTTTCAAGATTTTGAGTGTTACCAAATTGAAAGCGGAAACAGTGCAGGCTTATGTCTTGAACACTTTTACCTCATTCATGGTCCGAATACACCGCCGGAAGTGACTCCTGTTAATACTTTCCCATAAAGCATTGCGGCCAACAGAAGACGCCGCACCTCTATGTATATATAGTGCGCCATCTACCGGGAAACGCCGGAAATGCAAGAAAGATAAAACAGCAATAAAGTTTATTATTATTTAGTCAAGTTCTGCGGGTCAGTTTGTTTGGCTGTATAAGGTCAGCAGGCACCAGCTCACACACCCATCACCATCTGCATATATCACATGACAGAGGTTCAATCTTCACTGAATAACAGCACATAACAAATGTTAACACGTGATACATAAGTCTCTGTCACATGGAGTAACTGCAGAGACTTTATTACATATTTAATGCTTCACAAGATGAGAGACAGTTTCCTTCAGAATGTCTATTTATACACGTTAATTAGAATTAGTGCAGTCTTATGTCTTGAGCACCTCATTCATGGTCCGAATACACTGCCGGAAATGACTCCTGTAAATACTTTCCCATAAAGCATTGCGGCCAACAGAAGACGCCGCACCTCTATGTATATATAGTGCGCCATCTCCTGGGAAATGCCGGAAATGCAGGAAAAATGAAACATTAACAAGGTTTATTATTATTTATTCAAATTCGGAGGGACGGATTAAAAGGTTTAAAGGGCCGCATATGGCCCCCGGGCCGTAGTTTGCCCATCCCTGTTTTAGACAATAAACAGTTTGGTGCATTGAGCTAAAAACGATTAAGTTCAACATTTGTGAATTTACACTTTGAATATTTCAAGATAACTGCAGGCACTGCTCTGTCTGAAGCTCTGTTAGATTTTAACTTCATCTTTAATCATAATCTGACCATGAACAACTGATTTAACTGGAACTACAATGCTGATTAATAAATCTGTCACACACAAAATTACAGTCACCTTTTTGTTGAAAATCAAACTTCCAAACAGAAAAATGAACACTCAGACTGACCACAGGTTCCAAAATATGTGTAAATCTGTAAATCCATTTAAAAATTATTTACCGTATTTTCCGGTCTATTAGACGTGCTTTTAAACCTCTAACTCAGGGATGGGCAAATGACGACCCGGGGGCCGTATGCGGCCCTTTAAACCTTTTAATCCGGCCCGCCGAACTTGAATTAATTAGAATAATAAACCTTGTTAATGTTTTATTTTTCCTGCATTTCCGGCGTTTCCCAGTAGATGGCGCACTATATATATATACGGCTTCTGTTGGCCGCAATGCTTTATGGGAAAGTATTGACAGGAGTCATTTCCGGCGGTGTATTCGGACCATGAATGAGGTAGAAGTGTTTAGGATATAATATTGCACTAATTGTTTTATATCCGTGTGCAAAAAAATAAAACACATGTGTAATTTAAAAATTCGTTGGGTAAGAAGAGTGGCACGTGTAGAAAAAACATATATTTGTATGATGTATTGGTATAAACAAAAGTGAACTGCTTACGTGTGTTGTATCAATTTAAGATCAGATCTGCGTGCTTCGGATATGCGCCTGTGCAGGGTGTGCGTATGGGAGATAAGTTGTTCCATCAGAATTTGAATTTTAACCGGAAGTACCTAGCCAGGCTAAAGGCTAATGTTGGATTATGCGCCATTGAGCTCAGCCCATTGACTTGAATGGTCGGCCATTTTGGAACCTGGGGGCTTGATAGGGCGCCATCTACTAGAAACACCGGAAATGCAAGAAAAATACAACATCATTAAGATTTATTGTTATAATTAATTCAAGATCTGCGGAGCGGTTTTTAAGGCCGCACATATGGAAGATAAGTTGTTCCATCAGAATTTGAATTTTAAACGGCTCTGAATTTGTCTTTGTGAATTATTTTACTCTGAAAAAGAGCATCTGAATTTTTTTTCCTTCTGTATTTGAAGCACTGAAATTTCAGTCTATAGTTTTTAATGTGTTTAAAATTTCAATTTTTTTAAATTAAAAATCATCTATAAAATATTGGATGTATTTTTTTTCAAACCCTCAAATACGACTGTTGGCATTGTAAAAAACGATGAAAAAAATGACCCAGCCAACATCCGGGATACTGAGGCATTTGCAATCGCTCTTGCAGAGTCGATCTAACTTCTAGCCAATCATGCAACGGTATAGTAGTCACGGGAACAACCACAAGTCCACGGACGGAAATGGCAGCCGGTGGCCGCTCTTCGGTAATTATGTTCATATTTTCTAACCTTTTTCGAAGCTAATACTTATAAAATCTTACAAATAACAATTGATTGACAACATTAATGTAAATGCTTGTACTCGCATTATTGGCGATTTGATAGAAACAACATTAATAGCGCTAGTTAATGCACTGTCATGCGCGCCCACCATAGACCACATGGCCCGCGCAAGTCAACCTGTTGTAAGGAAAATAACCACTAGGGGGCGATAGCCGCTACGGCTAATATGAAATACTGTCAACAAACATGGCAGCGCCCTTCTTCAACGATTTGATAGCATTTTATGTAGTGAAATAGAAAGAAAATACAGTGTTCTATGTCACTTATAGTAGGCTAATAAATATATTTGGTAATTTTACAGGATAGTCAGGCTGAAATAGTGCAGTCAGCAAGGCGTTTATTACATTTGCTGACTTCGTCTGAAAGACAATCAAGTGCAGCAATTCAAGCCTCAAGTCAAGATAACAGGGATTTGCTTCACCATTCATTTGTTGTGAGACAGCGTTCGATTTCAGCAGCAAAGACAGAGAATTTCTTGTTTCCTTTATGCATCAACAGATTACAGTGTACTTAATTATTCATGGGTTTCAAGATATGGCAACCATCCTTCATGGTTATAGAAATAAAGCTATTTAAATTAAAATATTATATCTTTTCAATAGAGAAAGGTCCTCACAAAGTCCTTCAAATCTGGAAGGAATTGTTTGTCTGAAACACATGATTACATATTTACCTTCATTATGCCCAATGTAAAAAGCTACAAATGTTTAAATAAGTGGTTGTTTTATGTCTACCAGGATCTCCTGAACCAAGTTTTGAGACGACTTCAGTCTCGCCTGGAGCTTATTCTGGAGCGTATTCCTTTGGATTTGGACTTTTTGGAGTTCACTTGCACCCAGGAGTTTGTTTTCTTGCATGCTCTGTCTAGTCAGGTACCCATATCTGCAGAAATATTAAATGCATTAACTGAATTGCACACTCTGGTGAATCATGAAAAGGAAAGAAACAGAGCACATGCTCGAGTAGTACAGTTTGAACAAGGACCAGCTGGGCGACAAAGAATGGTGGTGTCCTCAGACCACCTCCTACATCTACTTGAACTGAACTTGTCTGTGCCATCTATAGCCAAACTCATGGGAATCTCCAGGAGCACACTATACAGGCGTATGGGCGACTTTGGTTTCTCAGTGAGATCACAGTACTGCACCTTGACAGACGAAGAACTGGACCAATGTGTGAGAGAGGTAATATCCAGGCAGCCTCACTCTGGATATAGAATGGTGAAGGCTCTTCTGCAAGCCAGAGGACTGAGGGTGCAGTACGAGCGTGTGAGAGCCTCCATGCACCGTGTCGACACCAATGGAGTCATATCTCGAACACTTAACCTGGGCTGCATCAATCGCCGTACCTACTCTGTTCCAGGACCCCACTTCCTGATGCATATTGATACGAACCATAAGTTGATCCGGTATTCTTTTTACATTACAACATTATTAGTATACTGCTGCATTTGTTTTTTTAACATTCTTTATTTTATATCATAGGTATAATATTGTCATATTTGGAGGGATTGATGGGTTTTCCCGTAAGGTAAGCTTATTAGTCCAGAATTGCAACTTGTTTGAGAATCATATGCAGTTGTTGTGCTGCTCTAAACATAATTTCGTTGAGATTTAATATCACAATGACAATAAACCAATTAAATGATTGATAATAGTCATTTCAGCGTGGTGGTCAAATGCAGAGGACAAATTTCCCTATGGGGACAATAAAGTACCTTTTTTGTATTCTACAGATTATGTATCTGGGTGCATCCTCCAACAACCTTGCATCCACAGCTCTGGCTTTCTTCAACAGATCAGCTGACAAGTATGGTTTTCCTCAAAGGTACATGCTCCCATTCATAATACTGTTTCTAATTTTGACTTAATTGTTTAATTCAAAACTACTTGATCTGCTCTTTCAACATTTATGTGAATATTTGTCTATATTTTTTAGAGTTTCGTGGTGATCAGGGGGTGGAAAACATGGATATTGCCCATCTCATGTTCACAGCCCGTGGAACAGGAAGGAGCAGCTTTATTTCTGGGAAAAGTACACAACCAACGGTAAATTGGAAAACTAGAAGAGTAGGTGTAAACCTAGATCTTAATCAGAATTTATTATCTGTTCAGGCTTTAATGGTTCAGAAAAATAGTCATCTGCAAGTTTCTTTGCAAGTGTATTTCAGTAAAGTATTCTAATTTAACTATATCATTATTTGTCATTTATCACTGATTAATATCGGGGCAATTTATTGTTCAAGTAGCAAAAAATAATGGCATTTCTTATTATTGCAATACGAAGTACACAAAATAAGTTATATGTAATTATGTATGTATAATTCTACTTAAACAATTTATATACATTTTAAATTGACCATATTTTAAGTGTATGGTTTATTTTTCAGCATAGAAAGGCTGTGGAGAGACCTATGGGTGACTGTAACAAGCATCTATTACGATGTTCTCCACTACCTTGAAGAGGGCGGTTTTCTCAGCATTGGGAGTCTTGTACATCTCTTCTGTTGCCACTACGTGTTTCTGCCACGCCTACAGGAAGACCTGGACACCTTTCGATGTGGTTGGGATAACCACGCACTGAGAACTGAAGGCAACATGACTCCAAACCAGCTGTGGGTTCTGGGTCAAACACACCACTCTAATCCTGGACCATGTCATACAGAGGTTCGTCATGCTCTTTACATTTAAATTATTCAAATTTGAATGTCTATAAAGCTCATGTAGTATGTTCTATCTTTTGCTAGGATATGGACCTGCCCCATATTGAATGGGAAAACAGTGGGCTTCCTCATGATGAGCATGCAGGCATTGTGGTACCAGATATGTCCTCTCCTCTAACTGATGAACAACTGACAGCTTTAAAGGAGGCTGTTAACCCAATGGCAGCATCACAATCCTTTGGCTGTGATATTTATATGGCCGCTGTTCTTTACTGTGAGCATTTGCTATCTTTGTGAATGAATCTGTCATAAATAGCATTTAATTTTTTGTCAAAAATGTCATGTGTTGTGTGTTGACATGTTAAATGTTAAGTGTATTGTGTGTAAGTAAGTTTATTATTAAAAGTTGTCCACAACAATCATAAAAGGATCCAAACGAACTGTTCTTCTGAATTTTTGTTAGCACAAAACCAGTTCATAATGAACCTGTGACAGAACCAGAAACACAATTTGAGAGACTAAACCCTTGACTCAGCTTGTAATAAAATCTTGACTGAGCAACTCAAACCAGTTGCTTCCATGTGAACAGATGACAAAATATCTTTTCAACATTAACATTAGGAGAACATAACAATTCACACCAAACCAAATCCTGTGTGGCAAGTGGAGATAGAAACAAGCATGTCGCTCTGGAACGCAGCATTATCTTTGTAGTGACATGGGATGCGCAGGGTCTCGTAGCAGGTTGAAGCAGTAATATATCTTCCTGCTCCCACTTCTACAGACAGACTCGATGGCAAGACCTCCCAGCCAGTCCAGAATTTGACTAGGCTTTGCAGTTCAGCTGGTGTTACTACAGAAAAGAGGAAGTACATGACCTTGAAATATTTAATTAGAAATGATGAGATACTATATCCTGTTTACCATTGTAGCTTTTTCTTATAAAAAAGACCACTTGAGCAGCCTACCTGTAGTGATAAACTCCCGGAGATAGCCAGACACACGACATTTGGTGTCAACTGGGCAGTCATCGTCATCATCTGCCTGTGGCCATTTGAGTCGCTGCAGAAGAACCTGTGTTAAAAATGGCACATGAAAAAAATATGCAGCATTTCTACAAGACTAACATGATACTTTGACAATATATTATAAAAATGTATGCAACAAACTCACCTGAGGGCAGATAATCCCTGCTTCCTCTGTGGGGAGGAGCAAATCTACTGTGTCTGGTCTCTGGGTGAGCATGGTCCATATTGGTGTTTCTTTTAGTCCCCGGCGGAGTTGCTTAATCTGTCTTATTACTCGCCCAGTCACCTTCGAGAGAGAATGAGGGGAATGTACATGTGTTCATAGAATTTTTCAATAAATTCAAAAGTACTACTTGACCAGAAATACTTACAGCATGAATTAAAAGTTTTTCAAAAAGCCATTTTCGGTTGCCCTCAGTCAGGGGAGGAAGGTCCCAAGCAAAAGCCAAATCCTGTATCTCTACTTTATCCTTCTCAGACAGGTTTGACTCACCTTCCAACTGATTGAAGAGATGGTACCAGATCAGAACATAAACTTTAACTAAGCTGTATTCTTTAATCCATAACTTGGTTTCAGATGAAAACATTATCGAGTTCATCAAAAATAAACAATGGGTATGGTGAATAGTGAAAAGATGGAGTAACATACAAGCCTGATGGTGTCACGGATGTCCAAGTCAGGACAGTCCTCCAGGGTGACTGTACACGTTTCAGGAGTGCCTCCAAGGAGAACATGAACAATGGCAGGGCTGAGGCCAGGCAGACAAGGTCCTCCGTGGAGGAAGGAGTGACCCATCATCCTCCCCGCCATGAGGAAGAGGTCGCTTTCAACCAGAAAGTGTGAAGCTGATGGGACAAGATGACTTGGCTCCCCTTCAAAAAGTCGAGTAACACTGCAGTTTGCTATGGAAAACAACGATGGGACACAACAAATCAAAAGCTTTTATTAGTAGTCTCTGTTTCCATATCCATATTTCATATTCTATATCCATATGGGAATATGTGTGCATGGTGCCAAATGGATAAACTGGAACATACCAAAATGTATGTGAAAACCTGACTTGAGTTTTTCCATGCACGTGGAAAAGAAAAAGCGCGCAACACCATGTCCTACAGCTGTGTCCCCTATAACAAAAAATAAATAAATACTCAAACTCATTTCTAAGAACCTTTAACTTTTTAGGTTTTACCTTCAAGTCTGCATTTCAGTGGACAGGCCCATTCCACATTTTTTTGCTTATAAAAGGAGATGAGGGCCATGTCCTGCTCTGTAAGACTTTTTCTAATATCCATGCTGAGAATTAATGGGCTGTCCATTGCATGGTTTTGGAGAAAATGTTTTGCATATTGAGATATGGCCTCCCTTGGATCACTCAAAGATAACCAGTCTAGAAGGAAAGCATAAAACAATGCAATACCTGATTTCGATATAGTGTACATTTGATTTGATTATAAATGTACAACAATTACCAAATAAGACATTAAACACTCAAATGAAAAAGTATTCACAGCATGACAAAATTTGTGGTACTACCTACCCCCAGTAACAGTAGCAGATGATGTGGAGGTTCCAGCAATGGCTGCATGGTCCTCCTCATAGGTCACTTTGGCAGATGTCACTGTGGCAGATGTGACTGCAGGTGTCACTGGACTGAAAATAAGGCAACTAAACATCATCACATTCAATACAATAATGGATCAATTTACTAAAAAGATCATCAATACCTTTCTCCACATGTGGATGCATGTTCCTGTATCCAGTCAGTAGGAAACATTTTTAAGCAAACTGGACATGACACAGCTATTAACAGTGGAAAGACAAAAGATAGGAGTTGCACTTAAATCAAAATTATAATAGGCAAAAGTGTCGTTCATCATCAAATTCTTTATGCTTTAAGACTTGTTCCAGTTGTAAAGACAAAACCTACATTTTTCCCCAACAAGATGACTTGTATCCTCAACAGGCTGTTCACCATCAATTTCAATGACTGAGCATGAGTTGACGTGATCCTTAAGAAGCTGCAGAGGAACATCTACTCCACACTTCTGGCACATGACCTTTGCCATGCCCTTGAATGCTTCATCAGTTAGTTCCAGTGGACTTGTATCAAGGTCCTCCTGAAGTGGGACTATGAACAGTTTTTTACCCCCTTGTGCAGCAGATTTCAACAATCTGCCTGTATACCCAGCATCATCGGGTGACACAAGGGCGAGCTTACGGCTACCCCATCCACCTGTAGAAACACACAATACTTTTATACTTATATTGCATACATTTTAGATTATTATATATGAAGTAGATAGTGTATATACTTAATGACTGGGCAGTATACTTTTAGTAACATTCAGACCTTGTCAAGCAATTCAATTAAACTTGTACCTGTGGATTTATAAAGTAGCCATCCACCAGACAGTGTGCGCAACTTTGGATATAAAGCTTTGAGGGCATCACATAGCTGTAAACAGAAAGAGCAAGTACATTAATTAATCAATATTTAATATTCAAAATTCATCATTCAGAACAAAAATAAGAAGTGAGTGCACATGAGTCTTTTCATAGTTAACCTCCTCATGGGTGATGCTCTCATCTAGATGAGCAGTCCTGGGGCCCAATCCTGCTTGCATATGTGTGACTTTTTCAAGTTCACTGGGTGTCCTGTCACAATGTTTTGGAAGGAGGTAAAAAGACACTTCCAGCGGCTTGCACTTTTTGGCCGGAATAAGTACTGGGGCAGGAAATCGTCGTTTCCCTTTTCCTTTTGTAAAAAGGCCTGGAAAAGTTCTACAAAAAACAGAACGCAAGAACATTCAATAAACAATTAATAGAGAAAGAAAAAGAAAAAAAGAAACAAAACATACATTTAGTTAAGACCAAAATAAATTAAAAGATTATAAAAGCCTTGTAAACACCTGCGGTCTTATGACATTAATCATTAGTAATTAATGGGTTCTATAAAACCTTTCACAGAATCTGCAAATTTTTTTTTTTTGTTGTTGTTGAAAATGTCAAAAGTTTTCTTGACAAACCCGCATATGTGGGAGCAGTATTTCTAGACCTCAAGAAGGCTTTTGACACTGTAAATCACCAGATTCTTTTATCTAAATTATCCTATTTTAGTTTGTCTAAAGAGGCGCTGTGCTGGTTTGAATCTTATTTGTCCCACAGACAACAAAGTGTTTCCCTCTCTGGTTTTAAATCGTCCTACCTTCACTGTCCAACAGGGTCCTCCAAAGGTAGCATTTTAGGACCTATTTTATTTAGTTTATATAGTGGAGCTGTTAAGGACCAAAATAGTGCCCAATTGTTCACTTTTAAGGTACAAGCATGAAACTTTGCCAGATTATTAACATCCCTAGGACCAACGTTTCTGGATATGGAACCAAGCCCAAGTCGACCCTGGAGCTGAGTACTGCTTAAACTGCCTTTTTTTTTTGGAAAATAATGTTAAAATATCACATAGGTTATAAAGAAGAATATGTATTCTCAAGATACTAGCTACTGCAAAGTGGTTTTCAATGCTGTTTATTAAGACTAAATCACAAAAAATATTTGCTACTCAACTAATGGAACTAATGGTGTGCATTGTGTAACTTTTCTGGTCACCATGGAAATGTTATTGCTTCATCTGGAATGTTTCACAGTATGGTATTAAACATTTCTATCTTCATGGAGACCAAATCAGACCAAGTTACAGGTCAGATCTGTAGAGAGGCGACCCCGCTCAAAGTCAGACTGTCTGTTTTTCTAGATATTTTTGAGCTATAAAACCACTTGTACTTGAATAAATGTAAAGTAGAGCTGTTTAAAGTGATACTGTGGAACATTCCAGGCAGAGCAGTGACATCTCCATAGAAACAAGCAGGTGGTGGAACCCCAATAAAAAGGTTACACAGTGTATCTTTAATATTATTATTTACTGTTTCTAGTGCTTTTTTTTTTGTTTGTTTGTTTGTTTTTTGTGTGGTAATTTTAGAGCAAACTAGGTAAAATTGCAAAATAATCTGGCCAAAAATGTGTAAAAATTAGTGTGTGTGAACTCCAGTGGCCGCTGTGGTATCAAGTACTATGTGACATCACGCAGGACTGCCCTGATTACAGCCAGTTGTTTCTGTTTACAAATCCCTGCCTATAGGGGGGAGCTTGTAGTGTGGATACTTGTTAGACCATCGCACTGTTATTCATACCCCCTAACCCCGCCCCTCTCTCCTTTCACTCTCTTCCTGAGTCCTCCGGGTACCACTCAGCTTATCAGTTGTATCCGAAATGTGTTTGCGGGCAGAGTTTAGGTGTTTAGTCATGTAAAAGTTCATGAACATAGTTTTGTGTAGGTTTGATTTTCTATCTTAATTTCTCTCTCCTCCTTTTTCTTTAGCCTGTATATTCAATGGTTAAATCAGCTCTTCTGTCTTCCATTTAGTTTCCTTTTTCAAATAGTGAAAACACTACTGAAAATCTGTGTAAAAGTACAGTTACATAACAAAACATCTACTCAGAGACAAGTACTACTGCGAAACTTGTACTTGAGTAAAAGTATAAAGTCCGCATATAAAAACTACTAACTACACAAGGATTTTATATAAGGCTTTGTATATAAACCTGAAGCTGACTTAAGTTTCTTTAATTCAGTCTTGTTATGGACGTTATGCCTGCTTGTTGCCATGGAGATTTCATTGCTTTGCTTGAAATATTCAGCAGTATAGCATTAAACATATTTATATAACCTTCATTTTATTTTGGGTGTTTTTATTGCTCAAAAATACCTTGAAAAAAACATGAATTCTTTGTGATTCACACTTTGTACATTTGCATTTTTGATTGGAAAAGGTTTGTTTTTTTGTCTAAAATCTGTATTGTTTTATGTAAAAATAAAGTCTTGGAAGATCCATGGTATAAATGTAAACAGTGAAGTACATCAAAATACACCAACACTCCTTTTATACTTTTATACTGTAATATGTGAAGTGCTGTTGAAGATCAAATAGGACATTTACACCTGTCACAGTGTGTATGTCTGTGTGTAGTCTGTACAGTACTGCTCACGCCCCAGATCCTTCTCCCTGTTTGACACGTGTGAAATCTTTTGCTGTTAGATTTTTGATGACAAGTTGAATTTACTGATCTTGTCTGAGCTGTTTCAAGTGTTCTGTGAAAGAACCTGAGAACTGTATGAACTGAGGAGAAATGTTCCATATTATATGACCACCTGTGCCCCTGTTCAAATACACGTTTGTATGGTTATTTTGGGGGTCCTGGATTGTAAAGTTTGGAAACCTGTTGCATAAGCAGGCGAAAATTGACAGAGCAATATTGATACACAAAATTATTACTTTTTGTAACCTTATAAATGTTAAGTTCCCCTTCATAGAGTCTTACAGTGTCAGAGTTAAGAAGTGCGTGTGAGTCCTGCGTCACCTGGATACTGACGACAGGTGTGGTGAGATATAAAATTCCTCTTCCTGTTCACCACATCAGTTTGGACGGTGCTGCCTCAGAGGAACAACATGAGCCAGGTAATATTATTTAACAATTTTGTGTACTTAAACTTTACTATGTTTTTCTTTAACACATTTATATTTTTTGTATATTTTAAATTTGGTTACCTATCGAGATTTTTTGGTTAAAAACTTTTATATTTGTTAAAGATATATTGTGTACAATTTATTAAAATAGTAAAAACTATAATATGAATTTCCCAATCTTGCATTTAAACATTCCATTATTTTTATGTATTTATTTATGTTTATTAGGGACATCACAATCACATTAGACAAGCCAGATGTGTTGCTTTGAGTGTTTTAGCACAAGTGCAAGTTTTCAACACTTGTCCATATAAAAATATAAACTACACGCATAAAAACAAAGAATACAAGACACATAAGTTACATACAGATAAAATATATACAGTACATTTTCAATGGAGACATATTGGATTGGAAATATACAATAATTTAAAATTTCCTTTTAAATTTGATGTCATTGGTTTCCTATTTTAAATTAGCAGGTAAATTATAGGTTAATTTAATGCAAAACATGACTCTGTATACAATGGTTTCTGTCACATTATTTAACAATGATCCTGACTCAGCTGGTAAACTTCAGTCTGAGACGAGTCCTGTCCGACAACAGTATAAACTGTTATGACAACGATGACCAATGCACGACAGAAGACACACAATGAATATGTATTTAATATTTTTGCATGTATATATATGTAACAAAAAGGAAAAGAAATGATTGTTTTGTAGAGTTATTATGTGTCATAACCCTCTAAACCAGGGGTGTCAAACTCATTTTGGTCCGGGGGCCGTATCCAACCTACTTTGATCCCAAAGGGGCCGGATCAGAAAACTCATGTCATTTAAACCCCAAAAATAACAATAAGTTCAAATATTTGTGCAGAGAAACACGAATCTTTTACAGAATTATTTTTTTTTAATTGATGAACTCTTTCTTATTATAATATTATAATATTATGAACAACCTGAAACTTGAAGAAAAATTCAATTTCAGCCCAATGTTTTAACATGAACTTGTCTGTAAACAGGAATAAGTCAATTTTTGTTGTAAAATTCTGCACTCGGCTCCACTTTTCTCATGTTGGACATTTTTCTGATGAGGGTGTCACGGTCAACAGTCAAAACGATCGTCCTTTAAGAGCGTTTGGAAAGAGACAAGTCTTCATTTGTGCTGCTCTGGTGGGAGGGGCCACGTACAGAGACACTGGAGACGCTGCTGTGATAAACACCACAGAAAATTAACAAGATTTTAATAAAAAATATCATTAAAATATTTTAGTAGAAAATCAGCCGAGGGCCAGATTAAAGGTCTTGGAGGGCCGGATCCAGCCCCCGGGCCGTATGTTTGACACCTGTGGACTAAGTTATGACCAAAAATACACCAAACAACTGATGTAAATCAAATGTAAAGTCATTTGTCTGTTTAGCAAATAAACAATATTTTAGTTTTAAGGATATTTGATGAAGTGTGGAAATGTCAGTGTAGGTGTGTGTGTAACAGGATGAAGACACTTTGAAGTGTTAAGTAAATATTAAATGAACTAATAAAGGCTGTGGGTGCAGAGGTGGAGGGCTGCAGGTGAACTGAGCTGTGACAATTGTTATAAGACCTTTTAAAATTAAACAAACATACTGCTCAGATCCCAAGAGCAACCAGACAAACAACATGGGTGTGGCTGTCAAATTTAAGTCGGCTGTTATGATTTGTGGTGTTTTACTGGTGTATCTTAAATCAAAGTGTTTTTCTGTGCAATGAAATAGTGCAATCCAACTCTGAGGTCAATAAAAAAAGACTGAAGACTGCATCCAAGGTCACAAGGACGTCATTGGCCTTATATATTTCAAACAATTCTACACTACAATACAGATACAGATTTCTGACTTTAAAAAAAAATAAAAATAAATAATAAATACTGCACAGTTCTTTCTATTGTTATTACATTATCCTTGTCAATAAAACACATACGTATTTTCAGTCTGCTGAAGAAGATTCATCCACAGAACCATGTGATACTGTAGTATCAACAGCAGAACCAAAGGTAGGTTTAATACTATAGCATTAAATTAATCTCTCTGTTGTTGTTAATTTCAGCTTTTTGTTTATGCTTCTTCAGGTGTTCAATGATCCTATCCACGGTCAAATGGAGTTTCACCATTTTCTGGTTAAAATCATAGACACGCCTCAGTTTCAGAGGCTTCGATACCTCAAACAGCTGGGAGGGGCCTATTTTGTTTACTCAGGAGCATCTCACAACCGATTTGAACACTGTCTCGGGTACATACACAATGGATTAAAAAAAAAAAACTGCTTGAAATTGTGCAATTTAAAACTTAAAAAAAATGTATTTACATTTTATAGAGTGGCTTATTTAGCAGGACGGCTTGTGCAAAGTTTAAGAGAGAAACAACCAGAACTTGGTATTACTGACAGAGACATACTTTGTGTACAAATTGCTGGTCTCTGCCATGATCTGGGTGAGTAACATTTTCCACAAAGGAAGAAATAAAAAACAAACATTTTATGAAATAGGAATTCTCTTACTTAATCAAATGTGTACCAGGTATATGCAATTGATTAATTGTTTCAGAAAATGTATTAAATGATTTAATATAGCCTGTATAATCTGCAGTTATGTGAGTTTGTGGATGTTTTTGTTTTTTTTTGTTTTAAAGGACATGGACCTTTTTCCCACATGTTTGATGACATGTTCATACCAAAAGCTTTAAAAATGAATCTAATGAATCTTTGGATGAAATGAAAGTAAGGAACAGATTTGATAATGTAAATGTAATATTACTTTGAAGTAATAATCAGTAATACTTCCACAGAAGCATGAGCAAAGATCAGTTATGATGTTTGATCACATTGTGAAATATCTACACGACACATATCGTTTTGACCTGAAATCCGAGTTGAACAAGCTGGATCCGAACACTGATGGTGATGACCTGGAATTTATCAAAGAGATGATTAACGGGCCAGAAGAAAATGTAAACTATTACATGATCTGTATTATTGTGCCTGCTTCCGACTGACAAAGTGTTTAAATCAAACAGGGACATTACAAAGGACGCCCGTCAAACAAATCTTTCCTCTATGAGATAGTCGCAAACAAAAGGAATGGCCTCGATGTGGACAAGTTTGACTATTTTGCCAGGTTTGGTCTAGTTCACAACACTTCACATTAATGTCCGTTATTACTTAACATCTGATTCTACTTGGACAGAGATTTCCATCACCTTGGAATTAAGAACAGCTTTGACCACAATCGCTACATTACATTTGCCAGAGTCCTTGAGGTGGACGGTCAATGGCAGATCTGCACAAGAGACAAGGTTTGAGATGTTATTTTAATACAGATTCATTATAATTCATGTTGTGAACACCCTGAATATGCTCTAATATTTTGTGTTTGGCCATTTTAAGGAGGTCCCCAATATTTATGAAATGTTCCATATGAGGAGTTCTCTCCACAGAAAGGCCTACCAGCACAAAACCAATAAGGTCACTGAGCTCATGTAAGTATATATAATGTTAAGATTGTTTTTTATATATGTTGAGACATAATCTGGTCATAATATAAACCCCAGGATCAGAGATGCCTTACTTAAAGCAGATAAAACATACAAGATTTCTGAAGCTATAGGCGACATGGAGAAGTACACTGAGCTCACAGGTTTGTCTTGCATTTTACCTCTGCATTCAAATTTTCATTTACCTTAAACTGACGGTCGTGTGTGTACACGGTCTGTGTTTCAGATGGCATCTTTGAAAAAATACTTTACTCCACTGAAGAAGAGCTCAAGGATGCACGAGAAATACTACAAAATATTCATTCTCGGAAACTGCACAGATGTCTAGGAGAGACTAAACTGACAGATGAGCTTGCCACAAAGGTGTGCTATTGTGTTAAATCACTCCAATGTAATACACCAAGCTGTATTATCAGTTTTTGTTTATTTTTCAGAAAAAAGATGACTTTGAAATAATTGTAAATAATTTCTATAGTTTTTTTCTCTGCAATAATTGCACTGTAAGACCAGGGGTCTCCAACCTTTTTCTCCAGTGAGCTTCCTTTATAAAATAATAATGCCAGAGAGCTGACAATTTCAGCAGTCGTAAAGAAACTGAGTAAATATAAGAGCCACGATGAGCCTTAGATGGGAACAGTTAGATGCTTATAAAACATTATCCATTTATCAGTGCACCAAGTTATCAAAATGATACATTTACAATGGTAATTAATCATTTAACTTACTGTGCACAATACATATAATTCAGAAATCCCTTGGTGAGCTACTTGGAAGGGGGTGGAGAGCCACTGGTAGCTCCCGAGCCTCCACACCAAGCTGAGTTTACTTACTTTTTACTTATTTTTCTGCATGGACAAAAAGAAAAAAAAATGGAAATCTGAACTGGCAGCAATGCCCACTTATAAAGACGAAGAACGACTGAGCGAAAGTCATTTTGAAATCATTGTAAGTAAACAAAGTATTTTAAATGTTAAATTATTATTACAAATAAATAAATAAAAACACACTGTATTATTATTAAGAATATTATATTGTATATCAGGTCACTACCTTTGACTTTGGAAAAAAAGAAAAAAACCCTATGGATAACCTGAATGTCTATAACAAGTTTGACAATAAGAAAGGATTCAAGGTCCCCCGTGAGCAGGTCAGTACAACAGATGTTTACTATTTAATTTCTGTACTGTAATTGTGCTCATGTTTATATAAAATACTTTTGTTAGGTTTCTCAGTTTCTCTTGCCACATAAGTTTTCTGAGAAATGGATCAGTGTCTATTGTACGAGCTTGGATGAAAACACTCAGAGAGTCGCTCAGAGGAATTTTTACGAGTGGTGCCAAAGGAATAACTTGAACCTTTCTCCGGTAATGTTTTATTTTTATTGTATTGTTTATTTGAATAGGAACAGACAACAACAATAGAACAAACATAGATTAATCACAGTGTATCACAGTGTTTAAAACCCAGGCTAATTTGCAACCAGTTTGAGCTTAGTTCAACTAATTTACAAACTATTGTGATAATAATATTCTTTAAAATGTTTCTCTTTCTACACACCCTAATGAACAAAGAGGCCACCTCAGCTGCAGAAAGATGATCCACAACCAAAGGTATTTTACACACAGTTGACACTTGTCACAATATTTACAGCCAGACACATGCTATTCATACTACTACTACTACTACTACTACTACTACTACTACTACTACTACTACTACTCACATTATTTAACAATGGTCCTGACTCAGCCGGTAAACTTAAGTCTGAGAGACGAGTCCTGCCCGACAACAGTATAAACCAGGGGTGGGCAAACTACGGCCCGGGGGCCGTATGCGGCCCTTTAAACCTTTTAATCCGGCCCGCCGAACTGGAATAAATTACAATAATAAACCTTGTTGATGTTTTATTTGTCATGCATTTCCAGCGTTTCCCAGTAGATGGCGCACTATATATACATTGAGTTTCGGCGTATTATGTTGGCTGCAATGCTTTATGGGAAAGTGTTCTTACAGGAGTTATTCGGACCATGAGTGAAGTAGTTGGTGCTTAAGATATAAGACTGCACTGCTTACAGTTTGAGTTAGTGAAAATCAACCGAAGACACCTAAGAAGTCCAAGTTGTGAGTGTTGGTATGTACATCATTTTGGAGACAGGTTTTTCACACTCACAGGTATGCATCTGTGTTTGTGACATGAGCATGTTTATTAAGCTGTTGCCGGTCTCATTTGAAATTTGTGAACTCATGATACATATTCACTCCTGGTGTCCAGTGGAACGGGGCTCAATTGATTTATGTTCTGAATCTTTCAGAAACGTGTAGCGCGCGTCTGAAGTCCTGGATAAATGTGAATAAGAATGTAATGAATCTGAGCTCTTAACACGTTATGTCCTGTCTTCTGTCCGGCCCTTCAATCAAACTTTAGGACCCTATGTGGCCCGTGAGCCAGAAACTTTGCCCACCCCTGGTATAAAACTGTTACGACAACGATGACCAATGCACGACAGAAGACACACAATGAATATGTATTTATTATTTTTGCATGTATATATTATGTAACAAAAAGGAAAAGAAATGATTGTTTTGTAGAGTTATTATGTGTCATAACCCTCTAAGCTATGACCAAAAATACACCAAACAACAGATGTAAATCATATGTAAAGTCATTTAAATGTCTGTTTAGCAAATAAACAATACTTTAGTTTTAAGGATATTTGATGAAGTGTGAAAATGTCAGTGTAGGTGAAGAAATTACAATGTATTTGCAGAAGAATTTTTACGAGTGGTGCCAAAGGAATAACTTGAACCTTTCTCCGGTAATGTTTTATTTTTATTGTATTGTTTATTTGAATAGGAACAGACAACAACAATAGAACAAACATAGATTAATCACAGTGTATCACAGTGTTTAAAACCCAGGCTAATTTGCAACCAGTTTGAGTTTAGTTCAACTAATTTCCAAACAATTGTGATGATAATATTCTTTAAAATGTTTCTCTTTCTACACACCCTAATGAACAAAGAGGCCACCTCAGCTGCAGGAAGTCAAGCCACAACCAAAGGTATTTTACACACAGTTGACACTTGTCACAATATTTACAGCCAGACACATGCTATTCATACTACTACTACTACTACTACTACTACTACTACTATTACTACTACTACTACTACTACTACTACTACTGTCATCATTGTGAGTGAAAACAAACTATATTGTTCTTAACCAGGTGTTCAATGATCCTATCCATGGACATATGGAGTTTCATCCTATTCTGGTTAAAATCATAGACACACCTCAGTTCCAGAGACTTCGATACATCAAACAGCTGGGAGGGAGCCTATTTCGTTTACCCAGGAGCATCTCACAGCAGATTTGAACACTCACTTGGGTATGTCTGATCAAATCCATGGTACTGGGTCAGATTTTTATGTTATATATTTTCACAGAGTGGCACACTTAGCCGGGCTGTTTTTGAAAGCTTTACAAAAGGATCAACCAGAAATTATTGATGACAAGGACATACTTTGTGTGCAAATTGCTGGTCTTTGCCATAACCTTGGTGAGAAAGCCAAATCTATTACTCTGTTCAGTACTTACACAATGATGTCACATTTAGCTGGTATTTTCTATATTTACAGGACACGGACCTTTTTCAGATGTGTTTGACAGAATCTTCTTTAAAAAACACAACCCAGACCTTGATTGGAAGGTAAGTCAGAAACAGTAACTTTGGTGTGTTTCTCAGATCAGAATTTATATTAATGATTTTGATAATTGATATTTCACAAACTAATATACAGCAATACAAAATGTACTTTACTGTAAAAGCAACAAACCAATCAATATTGAGTAGGCTATTAGCTAAATACCCTGTCATCCCTGATGCCATTCTCCATGTGGAAACACAAACAGATAAATTCTTCATAACCCAGTTAACAAACCTGAGTGTAAAAATGATATATTTTCATATTTGCCCACAGAATAAATTATCTTAATGTTCTAAACAAAGCATAACAAACAATGATGGTGCCTGACTAAATACACTCAGTATAGACACTATCATGTAGGATTACAAAGGCATCTCATCCAATGGAGAAAAAGAACTGTGAATTACTCAAATTAATAACTGTTGAACAAAAATTCAGTTACAGAGGAGCGAACTGTCTGCTGAACTTTTCGAAGAAATCGCAGGAACTGTGCTTCAGACGGATCTGTCAGATGATGACAAGA
>NW_026571473.1:38998296-39065796 GCF_026225935.1 Boleophthalmus pectinirostris
AAAGAAAATCATGCCAGAAGTGAGGTCTTGGTTGCCAGAGTTTAAGCTGTGCACCTTATTTGGGACATAGACATGAATAGACATTAACTAGATTCTTGAGATCATCAACAGAATAAAGTGACTTACGTGAATGACAATGTTGTTTTCTTTAGTTCTGAGTGCTTCAGCCAGTCGACCTTTTTTCTCCTATCAGAACATTAACAGTATAATTTCTGCAAAAGAAAGTAAATACAAACAGAACAAAGTGCAATACTAACCTGATTTATCTCTGCCTCGTCCTTATTGACCTTTGTCACATATTTGTACAGATCTCGGGAGTGGATTCTTTTCACAATGCTTTTTGCCGTCTCAAGATCTGTCCTTTCTACCAATAGACTGTCTGTGGGAGTAAAGGAGGAGAAATGCAAAGGTGTAGGCAACAAAATTCATTATGTATGTCTTCCATTTGTGCCAAATTAAGTCTGTTGTTTTCAGATTCTTGTGGAAAGACTCTTGTGTGTGTGTCTACACTTTGTTGATCAAGTATGGACTCATTTAAAGGTGCATTGTGGAACTGTTGTTCAAGATGTTATTGCTTTGTTTGATTTCACAGGATGGTATTAAACCTTTATATCTTCATAGAGACTAAACCAGGCAAAATTACAGGTCAGATCTGTGGAGAGGTGGCCCCGCCCACACTCAGAATGTTTTTCCTAGGGATTTTTGAGTAGTAAAACCACCAGTAACTGAATAAATCTAAGGTAGACATGTTTGATTTCATACTGCAGAACATTCCACACAGAGCAATGACATCTCCATAGATAAAAGCAGATGACGAACCACCAACCAAAAAGTAACATAGTACACCTTTAGTAGACATAATATATAGTATGTAGTAGTAGTAGTAGTAGTAGTAGTAGTAGTAGTAGTAGTAGTAGTATCCACAGTTCAAAAGACATAGTTTTGGCACAAATGGAATCCCATTTATTATGGTAAATTTGAAGCTTTGATGAAACCTGTGACTTTGGAGTAAATTTCTGCTGGTTTTGCTGTTGCTGCTGTTCCTTCCTTCTCAATATACTCCTTGATAACATCTTCCATCCTGGAGAGTACCACAATTAACTCTATTAACTATCTCAGTCCTGATCATAACCCCACTGTAGGGATTAGGATGTATACTTTTATTGTGCCCATGGGCAAAACACCACATTTTTACAAAATTAAAGCTGTTGTGTAATTGTGTTAGGTGATGTTACAGAGACTTTAGGAATGTGTAATGTGTGAATGTGTAAAACAGTGTGACTGAGGAGAAGGCATGCTATTAAAGCCCTTGAAACACACCGAACACTATAACATAACAAACATGAAACTGTATAAACAGTTGATAAACACAGGTAAGGTAATGTTAAACTAAACAAAGACGAATACTTGCATTAGCTCGATGTTTATGGTCACGTTGTGTGTGTAGGCTTTTGTATGAAGAGCTTCAACGGTGTGAGCCAAGTCATACAAGGTACTCATCGCCTGTTGTGCAGGAAAGAAAAAAAAAGATGATTTAGTTAACTACATTATTACCTGTTCTAAGAAATTACTTTTTAATGTTTTTGATAACACAAGTAAATAAGTATGATTTGTATTGATATAATTTTTAGGCAGGGAGAAAATTAGACTCTGCAGAGCCACCATAGTCAGTGCCCACTATTATACTGGAAAACACTGTTTTCTCACCTTGTCTCTGATGCAGATTTGATTCTTGTCATCAACTTTAAGCACTTTGGCATGTTTGATGAACCGATGATGGTCAAAATTAGTCTTTAGGCCCAGGTGATAGCAATCCCTGTACACATATAATGTAAATATTAAAATGTAAAAAAAAAAAAATAATAAAAGAAAAAAAAAAAAGAAACACAATGATTCATAGAAAGTGTTGCAAAAACACCACCACAAATCTAGTTTGAGGATTAGAGCCTTAAAAAGTACATGCACACAGGTAAGTATATCAAATGAGAGACACACTTAATTTGTAGCAACTGATAATGTATGTAATAATGGCCAATAATCGAATAATGTTTTAATGTTTTTAATAATTTTTATTGCTGCATAGTCATCATCATCATGAGCTGTTGATGCTGAACTAAAAAGTTTGGTTGAGAATACAATCACAGATCAGATCCTGTGACAAACCTCACCTGGCCACTGAGTCAAAGAGTTTCACACCGACTCCATTTCTTTTGTTGCTCACTATGTCGTAGAGGAAGTGCTTCTCCTTTTCCTTGCGGCCTTTTGGTGTCTCCTACAGGTAACACATCATCAGTATGTGGTTTACAGAATGAAGAGCATGGCTCAATTATTCCACGTCACCTGTTCATAGTCAATCCCTTTGATAATTTCTTTAATGAAAGTCTTGTCATCATTTGACAGATCCGTCTGAAGCACAGTTCCTGCGATTTCTTCGAAAAGTTCAGCAGACAGTTCGCTCCTCTGAAACAGAATTTTTGTTCAACAGTTATTAATTTGAGTAATTCACAGTTCTTTTTCTCCATTGGATGAGATGCCTTTGTAATCCTACATGATAGTGTCTATACTGAGTGTATTTAGTCAGGCACCATCATTGTTTGTTATGCTTTGTTTAGAACATTAAGATAATTTATTCTGTGGGCAAATATGAAAATATATCATTTTTACACTCAGGTTTGTTAACTGGGTTATGAAGAATTTATCTGTTTGTGTTTCCACATGGAGAATGGCATCAGGGATGACAGGGTGTTTTGCTAATAGCCTACTTAATATTGATTGGTTTGTTGCTTTTACAGTAAATGCATTTTGTATTGCTGTATATTAGTTTGTGAAATATCAATTATCAAAATCATTAATATAAATTCTGATCTGAGAAACACACCAAAGTTACTGTTTCTGACTTACCTTCCAATCAAGGTCTGGGTTGTGTTTTTTAAAGAAGATTCTGTCAAACACATCTGAAAAAGGTCCGTGTCCTGTAAATATAGAAAATACCAGCTAAATGTGACATCATTGTGTAAGTACTGAACAGAGTAATAGATTTGGCTTTCTCACCAAGGTTATGGCAAAGACCAGCAATTTGCACACAAAGTATGTCCTTGTCATCAATAATTTCTGGTTGATCCTTTTGTAAAGCTTTCAAAAACAGCCCGGCTAAGTGTGCCACTCTGTGAAAATATATAACATAAAAATCTGACCCAGTACCATGGATTTGATCAGACATACCCAAGTGAGTGTTCAAATCTGCTGTGAGATGCTCCTGGGTAAACGAAATAGGCTCCTCCCAGCTGTTTGATGTATCGAAGTCTCTGGAACTGAGGTGTGTCTATGATTTTAACCAGAATAGGATCAAACTCCATATGTCCATGGATAGGATCATTGAACACCTGGTTAAGAACAATATAGTTTGTTTTCACTCACAATGATGACAGTAGTAGTAGTAGTAGTAGTAGTAGTAATAGTAGTAGTAGTAGTAGTAGTAATAATAGTATGAATAGCATGTGTCTGGCTGTAAATATTGTGACAAGTGTCAACTGTGTGTAAAATACCTTTGTTTGTCGTTTGACTTGCTGCAGCTGAGGTGGCCTCTTTGTTCATTAGGGTGTGTAGAAAGAGAAACATTTTAAAGAATATTATCATCACAATTGTTTGGAAATTAGTTGAACTAAACTCAAACTGGTTGCAAATTAGCCTGGGTTTTAAACACTGTGATACACTGTGATTAATCTATGTTTGTTCTATTGTTGTTGTCTGTTCCTATTCAAATAAACAATACAATAAAAATAAAACATTACCGGAGAAAGGTTCAAGTTATTCCTTTGGCACCACTTGTAAAAATTCTTCTGCAAATACATTGTAATTTCTTCACCTACACTGACATTTTCACACTTCATCAAATATCCTTAAAACTAAAGTATTGTTTATTTGCTAAACAGACATTTAAATGACTTTACATATGATTTACATCTGTTGTTTGGTGTATTTTTGGTCATAGCTTAGAGGGTTATGACACATAATAACTCTACAAAACAATCATTTCTTTTCCTTTTTGTTACATAATATATACATGCAAAAATAATAAATACATATTCATTGTGTGTCTTCTGTCGTGCATTGGTCATCGTTGTCGTAACAGTTTATACCAGGGGTGGGCAAAGTTTCTGGCTCACGGGCCACATAGGGTCCTAAAGTTTGATTGAAGGGCCGGACAGAAGACAGGACATAACGTGTTAAGAGCTCAGATTCATTACATTCTTATTCACATTTATCCAGGACTTCAGACGCGCGCTACACGTTTCTGAAAGATTCAGAACATAAATCAATTGAGCCCCGTTCCACTGGACACCAGGAGTGAATATGTATCATGAGTTCACAAATTTCAAATGAGACCGGCAACAGCTTAATAAACATGCTCATGTCACAAACACAGATGCATACCTGTGAGTGTGAAAAACCTGTCTCCAAAATGATGTACATACCAACACTCACAACTTGGACTTCTTAGGTGTCTTCGGTTGATTTTCACTAACTCAAACTGTAAGCAGTGCAGTCTTATATCTTAAGCACCAACTACTTCACTCATGGTCCGAATAACTCCTGTAAGAACACTTTCCCATAAAGCATTGCAGCCAACATAATACGCCGAAACTCAATGTATATATAGTGCGCCATCTACTGGGAAACGCTGGAAATGCATGACAAATAAAACATCAACAAGGTTTATTATTGTAATTTATTCCAGTTCGGGCGGCCGGATTAAAAGGTTTAAAGGGCCGCATACGGCCCCCGGGCCGTAGTTTGCCCACCCCTGGTTTATACTGTTGTCGGGCAGGACTCGTCTCTCAGACTTAAGTTTACCGGCTGAGTCAGGACCATTGTTAAATAATGTGAGTAGTAGTAGTAGTAGTAGTAGTAGTAGTAGTAGTAGTAGTAGTATGAATAGCATGTGTCTGGCTGTAAATATTGTGACAAGTGTCAACTGTGTGTAAAATACCTTTGGTTGTGGATCATCTTTCTGCAGCTGAGGTGGCCTCTTTGTTCATTAGGGTGTGTAGAAAGAGAAACATTTTAAAGAATATTATTATCACAATAGTTTGTAAATTAGTTGAACTAAGCTCAAACTGGTTGCAAATTAGCCTGGGTTTTAAACACTGTGATACACTGTGATTAATCTATGTTTTGTTCTATTGTTGTTGTCTGTTCCTATTCAAATAAACAATACAATAAAAATAAAACATTACCGGAGAAAGGTTCAAGTTATTCCTTTGGCACCACTCGTAAAAATTCCTCTGAGCGACTCTCTGAGTGTTTTCATCCAAGCTCGTACAATAGACACTGATCCATTTCTCAGAAAACTTATGTGGCAAGAGAAACTGAGAAACCTAACAAAAGTATTTTTATATAAACATGAGCACAATTACAGTACAGAAATTAAATAGTAAACATCTGTTGTACTGACCTGCTCACGGGGGACCTTGAATCCTTTCTTATTGTCAAACTTGTTATAGACATTCAGGTTATCCATAGGGTTTTTTTCTTTTTTTCCAAAGTCAAAGGTAGTGACCTGATATACAATATAATATTCTTAATAATAATACAGTGTGTGTTTTTATTTATTTATTTGTAATAATAATTTAACATTTAAAATACTTTGTTTACTTACAATGATTTCAAAATGACTTTCGCTCAGTCGTTCTTCGTCTTTATAAGTGGGCATTGCTGCCAGTTCAGATTTCCATTTTTCTTTCTTTTTGTCCATGCAGAAAAATAAGTAAAAAGTAAGTAAACTCAGCTTGGTGTGGAGGCTCGGGAGCTACCAGTGGCTCTCCACCCCCTTCCATGTAGCTCACCAAGGGATTTCTGAATTATATGTATTGTGCACAGTAAGTTAAATGATTAATTACCATTGTAAATGTATCATTTTGATAACTTGGTGCACTGATAAATGGATAATCGTTAATGTTTATAAGCATCTAACTGTTCCCATCTAAGGCTCATCGTGGCTCTTATATTTACTCAGTTTCTTTACGACTGCTGAAATTGTCAGCTCTCTGGCATTATTATTTTATAAAGGAAGCTCACTGGAGAAAAAGGTTGGAGACCCCTGGTCTTACAGTGCAATTATTGCAGAGAAAAAATATAGAAATTACTTACAATTATTTCAAAGTCATCTTTTTTCTGAAAAATAAACAAAAACTGATAATACAGCTTGGTGTATTACATTGGAGTGATTTAACACAATAGCACACCTTTGTGGCAAGCTCATCTGTCAGTTTAGTCTCTCCTAGACATCTGTACAGTTTCCGAGAATGAATATTTTGTAGTATTTCTCGTGCATCCTTGAGCTCTTCTTCAGTGGAGTAAAGTATTTTTTCAAAGATGCCATCTGAAACACAGACCGTGTACACACACGACCGTCAGTTTAAGGTAAATGAAAATTTGAATGCAGAGGTAAAATGCAAGACAAACCTGTGAGCTCAGTGTACTTCTCCATGTCGCCTATAGCTTCAGAAATCTTGTATGTTTTATCTGCTTTAAGTAAGGCATCTCTGATCCTGGGGTTTATATTATGACCAGATTATGTCTCAACATATATAAAAACAATCTTAACATTATATATACTTACATGAGCTCAGTGACCTTATTGGTTTTGTGCTGGTAGGCCTTTCTGTGGAGAGAACTCCTCATATGGAACATTTCATAAATATTGGGGACCTCCTTAAAATGGCCAAACACAAATATTAGAGCATATTCAGGGTGTTCACAACATGAATTATAATGAATCTGTATTAAAATAACATCTCAAACCTTGTCTCTTGTGCAGATCTGCCATTGACCGTCCACCTCAAGGACTCTGGCAAATGTAATGTAGCGATTGTGGTCAAAGCTGTTCTTAATTCCAAGGTGATGGAAATCTCTGTCCAAGTAGAATCAGATGTTAAGTAATAACGGACATTAATGTGAAGTGTTGTGAACTAGACCAAACCTGGCAAAATAGTCAAACTTGTCCACATCGAGGCCATTCCTTTTGTTTGCGACTATCTCATAGAGGAAAGATTTGTTTGACGGGCGTCCTTTGTAATGTCCCTGTTTGATTTAAACACTTTGTCAGTCGGAAGCAGGCACAATAATACAGATCATGTAATAGTTTACATTTTCTTCTGGCCCGTTAATCATCTCTCTTTGATAAATTCCAGGTCATCACCATCAGTGTTCGGATCCAGCTTGTTCAACTCGGATTTCAGGTCAAAACGATATGTGTCGTGTAGATATTTCACAATGTGATCAAACATCATAACTGATCTTTGCTCATGCTTCTGTGGAAGTATTACTGATTATTACTTCAAAGTAATATTACATTTACATTATCAAATCTGTTCCTTACTTTCATTTCATCCAAAGATTCATTAGATTCATTTTCTAAAGCTTTTGGTATGAACATGTCATCAAACATGTGGGAAAAAGGTCCATGTCCTTTAAAACAAAAAAAAACAAAAACATCCACAAACTCACATAACTGCAGATTATACAGGCTATATTAAATCATTTAATACATTTTCTGAAACAATTAATCAATTGCATATACCTGGTACACATTTGATTAAGTAAGAGAATGCCTATTTCATAAAATGTTTGTTTTTTATTTCTTCCTTTGTGGAAAATGTTACTCACCCAGATCATGGCAGAGACCAGCAATTTCTACACAAAGTATGTCTCTGTCAGTAATACCAAGTTCTGGTTGTTTCTCTCTTAAACTTTGCACAAGCCGTCCTGCTAAATAAGCCACTCTATAAAATGTAAATAAATTTTTTTTAAGTTTTAAATTGCACAATTTCAAGCAGTTTTTTTTTTTTAATCCATTGTGTATGTACCCGAGACAGTGTTCAAATCGGTTGTGAGATGCTCCTGAGTAAACAAAATAGGCCCCTCCCAGCTGTTTGAGGTATCGAAGCCTCTGAAACTGAGGCGTGTCTATGATTTTAACCAGAAAATGGTGAAACTCCATTTGACCGTGGATAGGATCATTGAACACCTGAAGAAGCATAAACAAAAAAGCTGAAATTAACAACAACAGAGAGATTAATTTAATGCTATATAGTATTAAACCTACCTTTGGTTCTGCTGTTGATACTACAGTATCACATGGTGCTGTGGATGAATCTTCTTCAGCAGACTGAAAATACGTATGTGTTTTATTGACAAGGATAATGTAATAACAATAGAAAGAACTGTGCAGTATTTATTTATTTTATTTTTTTTTAAAGTCAGAAATCTGTATCTGTATTGTAGTGTAGAATTGTTTGAAATATATAAGGCCTATGACGTCCTTGTGACCTTGGATGCAGAATTCAGTCTTTTTTTTTTACCTCAGAGTTGGATTGCACTATTTCATTGCACAGAAAAACACTTTGATTTAAGATATACCAGTAAAACACCACAAATCATAACAGCCGACTTAAATTTGACAGCCACACCCATGTTGTTTGTCTGGTTGCTCTTGGGATCTGAGCCGTATGTTTGTTTAATTTTAAAAGGTCTTATAACAATTGTCACAGCTCAGTTCACCTGCAGCCCTCCACCTCTGCACCCACAGCCTTTATTAGTTCATTTAATATTTACTTAACACTTCAAAGTGTCTTCATCCTGTTACACACACACCTACACTGACATTTCCACACTTCATCAAATATCCTTGAAACTAAAATATTGTTTATTTGCTAAACAGACATTTAAATGACTTTACATTTGATTTACATCAGTTGTTTGGTGTATTTTTGGTCATAACTTAGTCCACAGGTGTCAAACATAAGGCCCGGGGGCTGGATCCGGCCCTCCAAGACCTTTAATCTGGCCCTCGGCTGATTTTCTACTAAAATATTTTAATGATATTTTTTATTAAAATCTTGTTAATTTTCTGTGGTGTTTATCACAGCAGCGTCTCCAGTGTCTCTGTACGTGGCCCCTCCCACCAGAGCAGCACAAATGAAGACTTGTCTCTTTCCAAACGCTCTTAAAGGACGATCGTTTTGACTGTTGACCGTGACACCCTCATCAGAAAAATGTCCAACATGAGAAAAGTGGAGCCGAGTGCAGAATTTTACAACAAAAATTGACTTATTCCTGTTTACAGACAAGTTCATGTTAAAACATTGGGCTGAAATTGAATTTTTCTTCAAGTTTCAGGTTGTTCATAATATTATAATATTTATAATAAGAAAGAGTTCATCAATTAAAAAAAAAAAAATTCTGTAAAAGATTCGTGTTTCTCTGCACAAATATTTGAACTTATTGTTATTTTTGGGGTTTAAATGACATGAGTTTTCTGATCCGGCCCCTTTGGGATCAAAGTAGGTTGGATACGGCCCCCGGACCAAAATGAGTTTGACACCCCTGGCTTTAGAGGGTTATGACACATAATAACTCTACAAAACAATCATTTCTTTTCCTTTTTGTTACATGATATATACATGCAAAAATAATAAATACATATTCATTGTGTGTCTTCTGTCGTGCATTGGTCATCGTTGTCATAACAGTTTATACTGTTGTCGGACAGGACTCGTCTCAGACTGAAGTTTACCAGCTGAGTCAGGATCATTGTTAAATAATGTGACAGAAACCATTGTATACAGAGTCATGTTTTGCATTCAATTAACCTATAATTTACCTGCTAATTTAAAATAGAAAACCAATGACATCAAATTTAAAAGGAAATTTAAATTATTGTATATTTCCAATCCAATATGTCTCCATTGAAAATGTACTGTATATATTTTATCTGTATGTAACTTATGTGTCTTGTATTCTTTGTTTTTTTGCGTGTAGTTTATATTTTTATATGGACAAGTGTTGAAAACTTGCACTTGTGCTAAAACACTCAAAGCAACACATCTGGCTTGTCTAATGGGATTGTGATGTCCCTAATAAACATAAATAAATACATAAAAATAATGGAATGTTTAAATGCAAGATTGGGAAATTCATATTATAGTTTTTACTATTTTAATAAATTATACACAATATATCTTTAACAAATATAAAAGTTTTTAACCAAAAAATCTCGATAGGTAACCAAATTTAAAATATACAAAAAATATAAATGTGTTAAAGAAAAACATAGTAAACTTTAAGTACACAAAATTGTTAAATAATATTACCTGGCTCATGTTGTTCCTCTGAGGCAGCACCGTCCAAACTGATGTGGTGAACAGGAAGAGGAAATTTATATCTCACCACACCTGTCGTCAGTATCCAGGTGACGCAGGACTCACACGCACTTCTTAACTCTGACACTGTAAGACTCTATGAAGGGGAACTTAACATTTATAAGGTTACAAAAAGTAATAATTTTGTGTATCAATATTGCTCTGTCAATTTTCGCCTGCTTATGCAACAGGTTTCCAAACTTTACAATCCAGGACCCCCAAAATAACCATACAAACGTGTATTTGAACAGGGGCACAGGTGGTCATATAATATGGAACATTTCTCCTCAGTTCATACAGTTCTCAGGTTCTTTCACAGAACACTTGAAACAGCTCAGACAAGATCAGTAAATTCAACTTGTCATCAAAAATCTAACAGCAAAAGATTTCACACGTGTCAAACAGGGAGAAGGATCTGGGGCGTGAGCAGTACTGTACAGACTACACACAGACATACACACTGTGACAGGTGTAAATGTCCTATTTGATCTTCAACAGCACTTCACATATTACAGTATAAAAGGAGTGTTGGTGTATTTTGATGTACTTCACTGTTTACATTTATACCATGGATCTTCCATGATTTATTTTTACATAAAACAATACAGATTTTAGACAAAAAAACCAAACCTTTTCCAATCAAAAATGCAAATGTCCAAAAGTGTGAATCACAAAGAATTCATGTTTTTTTCAAGGTATTTTTGAGCAATAAAAACACCCAAAATAAAATGAAGGTTATATAAATATGTTTAATGCTATACTGCTGAATATTTCAAGCAAAGCAATGAAATCTCCATGGCAACAAGCAGGCATAACGTCCATAACAAGACTGAATTAAAGAAACTTAAGTCAGCTTCAGGTTTATATACAAAGCCTTATATAAAATCCTTGTGTAGTTAGTAGTTTTTATATGCGGACTTTATACTTTTACTCAAGTACAAGTTTCGCAGTAGTACTTGTCTCTGAGTAGATGTTTTGTTATGTAACTGTACTTTTACACAGATTTTCAGTAGTGTTTTCACTATTTGAAAAAGGAAACTAAATGGAAGACAGAAGAGCTGATTTAACCATTGAATATACAGGCTAAAGAAAAAGGAGGAGAGAGAAATGAAGATAGAAAATCAAACCTACACAAAACTATGTTCATGAACTTTTACATGACTAAACACCTAAACTCTGCCCGCAAACACATTTCGGATACAACTGATAAGCTGAGTGGTACCCGGAGGACTCAGGAAGAGAGTGAAAGGAGAGAGGGGCGGGGTTAGGGGGTATGAATAACAGTGCGATGGTCTAACAAGTATCCACACTACAAGCTCCCCCCTATAGGCAGGGATTTGTAAACAGAAACAACTGGCTGTAATCAGGGCAGTCCTGCGTGATGTCACATAGTACTTGATACCACAGCGGCCACTGGAGTTCACACACACTAATTTTTACACATTTTTGGCCAGATTATTTTAGCAATTTTACCTAGTTTGCTCTAAAATTACCACACAAAAAACAAAAAAAAAAAAAAAAAAAGCACTAGAAACAGTAAATAATACTATTAAAGATACACTGTGTAACCTTTTTATTGGGGTTCCACCACCTGCTTGTTTCTATGGAGATGTCACTGCTCTGCCTGGAATGTTCCACAGTATCACTTTAAACAGCTCTACTTTACATTTATTCAAGTACAAGTGGTTTTATAGCTCAAAAATATCTAGAAAAACAGACAGTCTGACTTTGAGCGGGGTCGCCTCTCTACAGATCTGACCTGTAACTTGGTCTGATTTGGTCTCCATGAAGATAGAAATGTTTAATACCATACTGTGAAACATTCCAGATGAAGCAATAACATTTCCATGGTGACCAGAAAAGTTACACAATGCACACCATTAGTTCCATTAGTTTAGTAGCAAATATTTTTTGTGATTTAGTCTTAATAAACAGCATTGAAAACCACTTTGCAGTAGCTAGTATCTTGAGAATACATATTCTTCTTTATAACCTATGTGATATTTTAACATTATTTTCCAAAAAAAAGGCAGTTTAAGCAGTACTCAGCTCCAGGGTCGACTTGGGCTTGGTTCCATATCCAGAAATGTTGGTCCTAGGGATGTTAATAATCTGGCAAAGTTTCATGCTTGTACCTTAAAAGTGAACAATTGGGCACTATTTTGGTCCTTAACAGCTCCACTATATAAACTAAATAAAATAGGTCCTAAAATGCTACCTTTGGAGGACCCCTGTTGGACAGTGAAGGTAGGACGATTTAAAACCAGAGAGGGAAACACTTTGTTGTCTGTGGGACAAATAAGATTCAAACCAGCACAGCGCCTCTTTAGACAAACTAAAATAGGATAATTTAGATAAAAGAATCTGGTGATTTACAGTGTCAAAAGCCTTCTTAAGGTCTAGAAATACTGCTCCCACATATGCGGGTTTGTCAAGAAAACTTTTGACATTTTCAACAACAACAAAAAAAAAAAAAAAAAACAATTTGCAGATTCTGTGGAATGGTGGCTACGAAAACCAAACTGCATTGGGTGTAAAGGTGTAGCGCTTGTGGTGAGATGTTCATTTAATTGTTTGGCCACCCACCTCTCAGCAATTTTGGAGATGGCAGGAAGGATGCTGATGGGGCGATAATTAGACATCTCCAACTCAATACGATTTTTAAATAACTGAAGAAACCACTGCCAACTTCCATGTTGATGTCACAAGACTTTGTCTGAAGGACAGATTCAACAGATGTTTAACTGGTGTGATTAACGCATCTTTGTACAGTTTTAGGAAGTGTGTGTTTAGTTCAGGGGTGGGCAAACTTTTTGGCTCGGGGGCCACATAGGGTTCTAAAATTTGACTGAAGGGCCGGACAGGAGACGGAGCATGACGTGTTCAGAGCCTGGCTCCATTGCACTCGTATTTACTCTCACGTAGGACATATTCTACTACGCGCTGCAAATTTTAGACACGCAAGTTCCAAAACTCATGAAAAGTGAAATGAATTATGCCCCAGTGCACATCACGGGCGAACCTGAGTATTCAGAGAATCTTTGATGAACATTGTCCACCAACAAACAACACCGACGACATGAGTTTACACCCACAACAAGACAAGAGTTTACACGCACAACAAGAGTTCACACGAACAGTCTAACCAAACCTTAAGACGCTTCATTTGTCAATATTTACTATACAGTGAATATGAGTTTACTGACCTTGCCTCTCACTGATCTAATTTGGAAAAAGTGCAGCCTTATGTCTTGAACACTTCTACCCTCACTTATGGTTCAAATACACCGCCCGAAAATGACTCTTGTCATCAGCTAGTCCAAAAGAATACTTTCCCATAAAGCATTGCGGCCAACAGAAGACGCCGCACCTCAATGTATATATACTGCTATTGCATCCATAGATGCAATAGATATTATTGCATCTATGGATGCAATAATATTAAATATTATTTAATATTACACTGGATTATTTAACATTATACTGGATACAGTATTGCTGCTTGTAGCTGCCTCGAGTTGACGTAGTGTCACTCACTGGTTCTACAGCGGAAAAAATCCTATGGGCCGAGACAAGATTTTTTTCATAAAACACAATATAATCACAAACTGCGGAAATGGCAGCCGGTGGCCGCTCTTCGGTAATTATGTTCATATTTTCTAACCTTTTTCGAAGCTAATACTTATAAAATCTTACAAATAACAATTGCTTGACAACATTAATGTAAATGCTTGTACTCGCATTATTGGCGATTTGATAGAAACAACATTAATAGCGCTAGTTAATGCACTGTCATGCGCGCCCACCATAGACCACATGGCCCGCGCAAGTCAACCTGTTGTAAGGAAAACAACCACTAGGGGGCGATAGCCGCTACGGCTAATATGAAATACTGTCAACAAACATGGCAGCGCCCTTCAACGATTTGATTGCATTTTATGTAGTGAAATAGAAAGAAAATACAGTGTTCTATGTCACTTATAGTAGGCTAATAAATATATTTGGTAATTTTACAGGATAGTCAGGCTGAAATAGTGCAGTCACCAAGGCATTTATTACATTTGCTGACTTCGTCTGAAAGACAGTCAAGTGCAGCAATTCAAGCCTCAAAGGTTGTATGGAGGATTTTTTTTTTGTTTCAAGTTGTCAATGATAGCATTATAGAGATGCAGTAGCCTTGTAATTATGATGACCAAAAAAAAGAGAATAAAAATTCATCAACTCTGGACGTGGTGGGGCTAAACATTTGCCAATAGATAACGACACTGCCTCGTTATCTGTTGAGCTGACAGGCTGTCATTCAATCTCCCTACGTTTCTAGTGTAACTGACTTGCCTGCGTGCTGCCGGTACGTGGTTTACGTGTACGCCTGTCATGCAGTCCACAGACGCAAGCCGCACAGACGCTGTTTACTCCACCAACGCAACAGTTCTTAGCGGCTTTTTTTGACCTATATCTTCCTCGCAGTTCGCACAAAGTTTGTTGCAATGGCGACAAGAATCCAGGAGCAGTTCGCCGCAAAAGAAAGTCCGTTTTTGAGGTCGCTGAAAGAAGAAGACAAGGGGAAAAGCAGTGAAGCCAAACTAAGGTGATTCTTATAGATTCATTCCAGCGATGGCGCGACTGAAGCAGACGCAGGGTCTAAAAGACTGACGCACTGGTCCACAAATTACTCCTGGACAGGAAACTTCTGCTTATTATGAAAACGTACTTTATTTCCAAGAGCTACACAAACGTTTTTCAAGGACACGAAAGTGATATCCTATGTCTGAAAACGTAATTTTCAAGGCAAAGAAAGAGTCCACTTGCTGCTGCGTGTTGTAGCTAGTTCATTCGCACGGAATCTCCGCGCAACCTTCTCTGCTCCCCTTTCCTGCTCCTGTCCCCGCTGCCCGTTCCGCTCTTCCCCCTTCTCCTCACTTCTCCAGGCAAGGAATCTCCGCGCACCGCTCCCCTCTCCTCTCTCCTCTCCCTGCTCCGCTCTTCTCGTCCGCGAACGAAATGTTCGCACACTCGCTCCCCCGCTCCTCACTTCTCCGTCTTGTCTAACCAACACTGTAGTTAGTTGTTTACAAGGTCATGTGCAGCAGCACCGGCTGTAAACAAACCTGTTTCTGGCGTAAAGAGGAGGCGGGAGGAGGCGTTTCTACGTAGGAGCTGTAGGGGAGGGGGGGGGGGTTCACACACATGCGCAACATTTGAAAAAGGACAAACAGTCGCTGGATTTCTCGTTCCTTGGAAAATCCTCTATACAACCTTCAAGTCAAGATAACGGGTAGTTGTTCTTAGAAATGATCTCTTTCTGAAATGTTCAAATATTCATTAAAAATATTACGCAGAGTTGATCAACAAGGAGGGATACGGGACCATGACCGTCACTTTGTACCAGCTACTCGGCCTACTCTTCAAACAGAAATGACAAGGTGTGAAATGCTAAATATGTCTTATCTTTATCTTTGGTTATTATAATAATAATTATTATTATGATGTTTACTATTGAAATCTGCTTATCACTCAGCATCTGAGCCCAGTCCATGGACCTTGGGGTGTTGAGAATTTATTTCATGTATTATTATTTTGTAATATTTAAAGGTTTATAGAACCCATTAATTACTAATGATTAATGTCATAAGACCGCAGGTGTTTACAAGGCTTTTATAATCTTTTAATTTATTTTGGTCTTAACTAAATGTATGTTTTGTTTCTTTTTTTCTTTTTCTTTCTCTATTAATTGTTTATTGAATGTTCTTGTGTTCTGTTTTTGTAGAACTTTTCCAGGCCTTTTTACAAAAGGAAAAGGGAAACGACGATTTCCTGCCCCAGTACTTATTCCGGCCAAAAAGTGCAAGCCGCTGGAAGTGTCTTTTTACCTCCTTCCAAAACATTGTGACAGGACACCCAGTGAACTTGAAAAAGTCACACATATGCAAGCAGGATTGGGCCCCAGGACTGCTCATCTAGATGAGAGCATCACCCATGAGGAGGTTAACTATGAAAAGACTCATGTGCACTCACTTCTTATTTTTGTTCTGAATGATGAATTTTGAATATTAAATATTGATTAATTAATGTACTTGCTCTTTCTGTTTACAGCTATGTGATGCCCTCAAAGCTTTATATCCAAAGTTGCGCACACTGTCTGGTGGATGGCTACTTTATAAATCCACAGGTACAAGTTTAATTGAATTGCTTGACAAGGTCTGAATGTTACTAAAAGTATACTGCCCAGTCATTAAGTATATACACTATCTACTTCATATATAATAATCTAAAATGTATGCAATATAAGTATAAAAGTATTGTGTGTTTCTACAGGTGGATGGGGTAGCCGTAAGCTCGCCCTTGTGTCACCCGATGATGCTGGGTGGGTATACAGGCAGATTGTTGAAATCTGCTGCACAAGGGGGTAAAAAACTGTTCATAGTCCCACTTCAGGAGGACCTTGATACAAGTCCACTGGAACTAACTGATGAAGCATTCAAGGGCATGGCAAAGGTCATGTGCCAGAAGTGTGGAGTAGATGTTCCTCTGCAGCTTCTTAAGGATCACGTCAACTCATGCTCAGTCATTGAAATTGATGGTGAACAGCCTGTTGAGGATACAAGTCATCTTGTTGGGGAAAAATGTAGGTTTTGTCTTTACAACTGGAACAAGTCTTAAAGCATAAAGAATTTGATGATGAACGACACTTTTGCCTATTATAATTTTGATTTAAGTGCAACTCCTATCTTTTGTCTTTCCACTGTTAATAGCTGTGTCATGTCCAGTTTGCTTAAAAATGTTTCCTACTGACTGGATACAGGAACATGCATCCACATGTGGAGAAAGGTATTGATGATCTTTTTAGTAAATTGATCCATTATTGTATTGAATGTGATGATGTTTAGTTGCCTTATTTTCAGTCCAGTGACACCTGCAGTCACATCTGCCACAGTGACATCTGCCAAAGTGACCTATGAGGAGGACCATGCAGCCATTGCTGGAACCTCCACATCATCTGCTACTGTTACTGGGGGTAGGTAGTACCACAAATTTTGTCATGCTGTGAATACTTTTTCATTTGAGTGTTTAATGTCTTATTTGGTAATTGTTGTACATTTATAATCAAATCAAATGTACACTATATCGAAATCAGGTATTGCATTGTTTTATGCTTTCCTTCTAGACTGGTTATCTTTGAGTGATCCAAGGGAGGCCATATCTCAATATGCAAAACATTTTCTCCAAAACCATGCAATGGACAGCCCATTAATTCTCAGCATGGATATTAGAAAAAGTCTTACAGAGCAGGACATGGCCCTCATCTCCTTTTATAAGCAAAAAAAATGTGGAATGGGGCCTGTCCACTGAAATGCAGACTTGAAGGTAAAACCTAAAAAGTTAAAGGTTCTTAGAAATGAGTTTGAGTATTTATTTATTTTTTGTTATAGGGGACACAGCTGTAGGACATGGTGTTGCGCGCTTTTACTTTTCCACGTGCATGGAAAAACTCAAGTCAGGTTTTCACATACATTTTGGTATGTTCCAGTTTATCCATTTGGCACCATGCACACATATTCCCATATGGATATAGAATATGAAATATGGATATGGAAACAGAGACTACTAATAAAAGCTTTTGATTTGTTGTGTCCCATCGTTGTTTTCCATAGCAAACTGCAGTGTTACTCGACTTTTTGAAGGGGAGCCAAGTCATCTTGTCCCATCAGCTTCACACTTTCTGGTTGAAAGCGACCTCTTCCTCATGGCGGGGAGGATGATGGGTCACTCCTTCCTCCACGGAGGACCTTGTCTGTCTGGCCTCAGCCCTGCCATTGTTCATGTTCTCCTTGGAGGCACTCCTGAAACGTGTACAGTCACCCTGGAGGACTGTCCTGACTTGGACATCCGTGACACCATCAGGCTTGTATGTTACTCCATCTTTTCACTATTCACCATACCCATTGTTTATTTTTGATGAACTCGATAATGTTTTCATCTGAAACCAAGTTATGGATTAAAGAATACAGCTTAGTTAAAGTTTATGTTCTGATCTGGTACCATCTCTTCAATCAGTTGGAAGGTGAGTCAAACCTGTCTGAGAAGGATAAAGTAGAGATACAGGATTTGGCTTTTGCTTGGGACCTTCCTCCCCTGACTGAGGGCAACCGAAAATGGCTTTTTGAAAAACTTTTAATTCATGCTGTAAGTATTTCTGGTCAAGTAGTACTTTTGAATTTATTGAAAAATTCTATGAACACATGTACATTCCCCTCATTCTCTCTCGAAGGTGATTGGGCGAGTAATAAGACAGATTAAGCAACTCCGCCGGGGACTAAAAGAAACACCAATATGGACCATGCTCACCCAGAGACCAGACACAGTAGATTTGCTCCTCCCCACAGAGGAAGCAGGGATTATCTGCCCTCAGGTGAGTTTGCTGCATACGTTTTTATAATATATTGTCAAAGTATCATGTTAGTCTTGTAGAAATGCTGCATATTTTTTCAGTGTGCCATTTTTAACACAGGTTCTTCTGCAGCGAATCAAATGGCCACAGGCAGATGATGATGATGACTGCCCAGTTGACACCAAATGTCGTGTGTCTGGCTATCTCCGGGAGTTTATCACTACAGGTAGGCTGCTCAAGTGGTATTATTTATAAGAAAAAGCTACAATGGTATACAGGATATAGTATCTCATCATTTCTAATTAAATATTTAAAGGTCATGTACTTCCTCTTTTCTGTAGTAACACCAGCTGAACTGCAAAGCCTAGTCAAATTCTGGACTGGCTGGGAGGTCTTGCCATCGAGTCTGTCTGTAGAAGTGGGAGCAGGAAGATATATTACTGCTTCAACCTGCTACGAGACCCTGCGCATCCCATGTCACTACAAAGATTATGCTGCGTTCCAGAGCGACATGCTTGTTTCTATCTCCACTTGCCACACAGGATTTGGTTTGGTGTGAATTGTTATGTTCTCCTAATGTTAATGTTGAAAAGATATTTTGTCATCTGTTCACATGGAAGCAACTGGTTTGAGTTGCTCAGTCAAGATTTTATTACAAGCTGAGTCAAGGGTTTAGTCTCTCAAATTGTGTTTCTGGTTCTGTCACAGGTTCATTATGAACTGGTTTTGTGCTAACAAAAAATTCAGAAGAACAGTTCGTTTGGATCCTTTTATGATTGTTGTGGACAACTTTTAATAATAAACTTACTTACACACAATACACTTAACATTTAACATGTCAACACACAACACATGACATTTTTGACAAAAAATTAAATGCTATTTATGACAGATTCATTCACAAAGATAGCAAATGCTCACAGTAAAGAACAGCGGCCATATAAATATCACAGCCAAAGGATTGTGATGCTGCCATTGGGTTAAACAGCCTCCTTTAAAGCTGTCAGTTGTTCATCAGTTAGAGGAGAGGACATATCTGGTACCACAATGCCTGCATGCTCATCATGAGGAAGCCCACTGTTTTCCCATTCAATATGGGGCAGGTCCATATCCTAGCAAAAGATAGAACATACTACATGAGCTTTATAGACATTCAAATTTGAATAATTTAAATGTAAAGAGCATGACGAACCTCTGTATGATATGGTCCAGGATTAGAGTGGTGTGTTTGACCCAGAACCCACAGCTGGTTTGGAGTCATGTTGCCTTCAGTTCTCAGTGCGTGGTTATCCCAACCACATCGAAAGGTGTCCAGGTCTTCCTGTAGGCGTGGCAGAAACACGTAGTGGCAACAGAAGAGATGTACAAGACTCCCAATGCTGAGAAAACCGCCCTCTTCAAGGTAGTGGAGAACATCGTAATAGATGCTTGTTACAGTCACCCATAGGTCTCTCCACAGCCTTTCTATGCTGAAAAAAGAAACCATACACTTAAAATATGGTCAATTTAAAATGTATATAAATTGTTTAAGTAGAATTATACATACATAATTACATATAACTTATTTTGTGTACTTCGTATTGCAATAATAAGAAATGCCATTATTTTTTGCTACTTGAACAATAAATTGCCCCGATATTAATCAGTGATAAATGACAAATAATGATATAGTTAAATTAGAATACTTTACTGAAATACACTTGCAAAGAAACTTGCAGATGACTATTTTTCTGAACCATTAAAGCCTGAACAGATAATAAATTCTGATTAAGATCTAGGTTTACACCTACTCTTCTAGTTTTCCAATTTACCGTTGGTTGTGTACACTTTTCCCAGAAATAAAGCTGCTCCTTCCTGTTCCACGGGCTGTGAACATGAGATGGGCAATATCCACGTTTTCCACCCCCTGATCACCACGAACTCTAAAAAATATAGACAAATATTCACATAAATGTTGAAAGAGTAGATCAAGTAGTTTTGAATTAAACAATTAAGTCAAAATTAGAAACAGTATTATGAATGGGAGCATGTACCTTTGAGGAAAACCATACTTGTCAGCTGATCTGTTGAAGAAAGCCAGAGCTGTGGATGCAAGGTTGTTGGAGGATGCACCCAGATACATAATCTGTAGAATACAAAAAAGGTACTTTATTGTCCCCATAGGGAAATTTGTCCTCTGCATTTGACCACCACGCTGAAATGACTATTATCAATCATTTAATTGGTTTATTGTCATTGTGATATTAAATCTCAACGAAATTATGTTTAGAGCAGCACAACAACTGCATATGATTCTCAAACAAGTTGCAATTCTGGACTAATAAGCTTACCTTACGGGAAAACCCATCAATCCCTCCAAATATGACAATATTATACCTATGATATAAAATAAAGAATGTTAAAAAAACAAATGCAGCAGTATACTAATAATGTTGTAATGTAAAAAGAATACCGGATCAACTTATGGTTCGTATCAATATGCATCAGGAAGTGGGGTCCTGGAACAGAGTAGGTACGGCGATTGATGCAGCCCAGGTTAAGTGTTCGAGATATGACTCCATTGGTGTCGACACGGTGCATGGAGGCTCTCACACGCTCGTACTGCACCCTCAGTCCTCTGGCTTGCAGAAGAGCCTTCACCATTCTATATCCAGAGTGAGGCTGCCTGGATATTACCTCTCTCACACATTGGTCCAGTTCTTCGTCTGTCAAGGTGCAGTACTGTGATCTCACTGAGAAACCAAAGTCGCCCATACGCCTGTATAGTGTGCTCCTGGAGATTCCCATGAGTTTGGCTATAGATGGCACAGACAAGTTCAGTTCAAGTAGATGTAGGAGGTGGTCTGAGGACACCACCATTCTTTGTCGCCCAGCTGGTCCTTGTTCAAACTGTACTACTCGAGCATGTGCTCTGTTTCTTTCCTTTTCATGATTCACCAGAGTGTGCAATTCAGTTAATGCATTTAATATTTCTGCAGATATGGGTACCTGACTAGACAGAGCATGCAAGAAAACAAACTCCTGGGTGCAAGTGAACTCCAAAAAGTCCAAATCCAAAGGAATACGCTCCAGAATAAGCTCCAGGCGAGACTGAAGTCGTCTCAAAACTTGGTTCAGGAGATCCTGGTAGACATAAAACAACCACTTATTTAAACATTTGTAGCTTTTTACATTGGGCATAATGAAGGTAAATATGTAATCATGTGTTTCAGACAAACAATTCCTTCCAGATTTGAAGGACTTTGTGAGGACCTTTCTCCTATTGAAAAGATATAATATTTTAATTTAAATAGCTTTATTTCTATAACCATGAAGGATGGTTGCCATATCTTGAAACCCATGAATAATTAAAGTACACTGTAATCTGTTGATGCATAAAGGAAACAAGAAATTCTCTGTCTTTGCTGCTGAAATCGAACGCTGTCTCACAACAAATGAATGGTGAAGCAAATCCCTGTTATCTTGACTTGAGGCTTGAATTGCTGCACTTGATTGTCTTTCAGACGAAGTCAGCAAATGTAATAAACGCCTTGCTGACTGCACTATTTCAGCCTGACTATCCTGTAAAATTACCAAATATATTTATTAGCCTACTATAAGTGACATAGAACACTGTATTTTCTTTCTATTTCACTACATAAAATGCTATCAAATCGTTGAAGAAGGGCGCTGCCATGTTTGTTGACAGTATTTCATATTAGCCGTAGCGGCTATCGCCCCCTAGTGGTTATTTTCCTTACAACAGGTTGACTTGCGCGGGCCATGTGGTCTATGGTGGGCGCGCATGACAGTGCATTAACTAGCGCTATTAATGTTGTTTCTATCAAATCGCCAATAATGCGAGTACAAGCATTTACATTAATGTTGTCAATCAATTGTTATTTGTAAGATTTTATAAGTATTAGCTTCGAAAAAGGTTAGAAAATATGAACATAATTACCGAAGCCAGCGGCGTGACCACCGGCTGCGATTGCAAATGCCTCAGTATCCCGGATGTTGGCTGGGTCATTTTTTTTCATCGTTTTTTACAATGCCAACAGTCGTATTTGAGGGTTTGAAAAAAAAATACATCCAATATTTTATAGATGATTTTTAATTTAAAAAAATTGAAATTTTAAACACATTAAAAACTATAGACTGAAATTTCAGTGCTTCAAATACAGAAGGAAAAAAAATTCAGATGCTCTTTTTCAGAGTAAAATAATTCACAAAGACAAATTCAGAGCCGTTTAAAATTCAAATTCTGATGGAACAACTTATCTTCCATATGTGCGGCCTTAAAAACCGCTCCGCAGATCTTGAATTAATTATAACAATAAATCTTAATGATGTTGTATTTTTCTTGCATTTCCGGTGTTTCTAGTAGATGGCGCCCTATCAAGCCCCCAGGTTCCAAAATGGCCGACCATTCAAGTCAATGGGCTGAGCTCAATGGCGCATGATCCAACATTAGCCTTTAGCCTGGCTAGGTACTTCCGGTTAAAATTCAAATTCTGATGGAACAACTTATCTCCCATACGCACACCCTGCACAGGCGCATATCCGAAGCACGCAGATCTGATCTTAAATTGATACAACACACGTAAGCAGTTCACTTTTGTTGAACCAATACATCATACAATATATTGTCTTTTACACGTGCCACTCTTCTTACCCAACGATTTTTAAGTTACACATGTGCTTATTTTATTGCACACGGATATAAAGTAATTAGTGCCATATTATATCCTGAACACTTCTACCTCATTCATGGTCCGAATACACCGCCGGAAATGACTCCTGTCAATACTTTCCCATAAAGCATTGCGGCCAACAGAAGACGCCGCACCACCTGTATATATAGTGCGCCATCTACTGGGAAACGCCGGAAATGCAGAAAAATAAAACATTAACAAGGTTTATTATTCTAATTAATTCAAGTTCGGCGGGCCGGATTAAAAGGTTTAAAGGGCCGCATACGGCCCCCGGTGTCGTCATTTGCCCATCCCTGAGTTAGAGGTTTAAAAGCACGTCTAATAGACCGGAAAATACGGTAAATAATTTTTAAATGGATTTACAGATTTACACATATTTTGGAACCTGTGGTCAGTCTGAGTGTTCATTTTTCTGTTTGGAAGTTTGATTTTCAACAAAAAGGTGACTGTAATTTTGTGTGTGACAGATTTATTAAACAGCATTGTAGTTCCAGTTAAATCAGTTGTTCATGGTCAGATTATGATTAAAGATGAAGTTAAAATCTAACAGAGCTTCAGACAGAGCAGTGCCTGCAGTTATCTTGAAATATTCAAAGTGTAAATTCACAAATGTTGAACTTAATCGTTTTTAGCTTAAAGCACCAAACTGTTTATTGTCTAAAACAGGGATGGGCAAACTACGGCCCGGGGGCCATATGCGGCCCTTTAAACCTTTTAATCCGTCCCTCCGAATTTGAATAAATAATAATAAACCTTGTTAATGTTTCATTTTTCCTGCATTTCCGGCATTTCCCAGGAGATGACGCACTATATATACATAGAGGTGCGGCGTCTTCTGTTGGCCGCAATGCTTTATGGGAAAGTATTTACAGGAGTCATTTCCGGCGGTGTATTCGGACCATGAATGAGGTAAAAGTGTTCAAGACATAAGCCTGCACTGTTTCCGCTTTAGTTTGGTAACACTTAAAATCTTGAAACTCATATGCACTGTATTAAAATGACTCAACGGTTTGGCCAGACTACACGTCAATATTGGCTTAATAACCTGAAGGAGCACGGTCTACGTGCTCGGGTGGGGAAATCTCTAGACCCCCGTTTCAAAAAGGCCGCCCATTCAAGTCAATGGGCTGAGCTCAATGGCGCATGATCCCAGATTAGTCTAGCCCGGCTAGGTACTTCCGGCGGCTGTGGGCCGACCGAGCATGCGCACTAGTGCTCTTTTCTCCCACGGGCACACGTGAATGCACGCAACCGCACGCACGATGCGTGAGCTCGTGTGTCACGTGATCGCTTTGACCAATCAGAGCGAGANCATGGCTTATGCGCCAAAACACAAATTATAGGCAGGCTGTGTCAGTAGAGGTCCGTGTAGCAATTTGCATTTGGAGATTGTCTACTAACCTGGAATACAGGTCCATTTCACACCTGTTTGCTGTAGGCTTGTCAACGTGTTGTCAAATTACACAAGAGGTTGTAACTGCCATAAATGCCATTTTAAAGCCAAAATATTTGAAGCATCCCTCTGCAACTGAATTTAGGCTGATTGCACAGGGGTTTCGAGACCGATGGCGGTTCCCTCAAGTGGCAGGGGCAATTGATGGCACACACATAAAGATTAGAGCCCCACCTGACAGTTCTTCTGACTATTTTAACAGAAAGGGGGATTACTCAATTATATTGCAGGCTGTAGTGGACCATAAAATGAAGTTTTGGGACATAAATGTTGGAAGACCAGGCAAGGTCCATGATGCTCGTGTTTTCTCCCTCTCATCTCTATATGAGCAGGGCAGCGCAGGAACTCTTTTACCTCATTACACTGAGATGTTTGAGGGGATAGATGTCCCACTTTTTCTTTTGGGTGATTCTGCCTATCCGCTGCTAAACTGGTTGATGAAACCTTATCCAGAGGGTACAGGGGTAACACCACAGCAGATGAATTTTAACAACAGGTTAAGTCAAGCCCGAATGACTGTTGAGCGCACCTTTGGTCGCCTAAAAGGCCGTTGGCGCTGCCTTTTAAAAGAGTGTGAAGCTCACATCACATTTGTAAGTCGTATAGTGTCTGCTTGCTGTGTGCTTCATAATTACTGTGAAGAACATAATGAGGAATTTCTAGAGGGAGATTGTGCTACAGTAGAGGAAGAGGGTGTTGGTTATCAAGAAGAGGTGAATGCACAACAGCAGCCCAATAACATCAGAGATGCGTTATGTCAGTATTTTTCTACATTGTGAATGTACAAACCAGTGCAAGTTTTGACCAGTGCAAGGAATTAGTGATGTTCTGAGGAATCTATTGTAATTAATGCAATGTTACCAGACTTTTAAACTGTTACAACTGTTAAGATGTTATCGTTCATTATCCTGAAGGCTGTACATCTAGTTTTAGGTAAATTTTTAGGATGAGTAAATGAAAACACTTTTAGTTCAAAACACTGTTTATTGTCTTGCAACAAAAAATATAGGCATAATGGTATATTCTTTTATATGCGAAGATGTGCAAACTTCTTTCATTTTAAAATATTATGTTCCTTTTTAAATAACAAAATAAAATATACCAATACTTTTGAGAGGTGTCTTTCACATTAGGCTGTTGAAGAAAACAAATACAACTTTAACTTCAAACAACAAGAAATAAATAACTTGCACCTCAAACAAGAAAGAAACAACTTTCACTGCAAAACCAACTTGCAACTCAAAAACATGCGCTTCACATAAATACCAGTCTACAATGGGTGCAGTTGTGTGTTAGCATCACATAAGATGGATGAAACGCTGTGAATATCTTGCTGGGAGGTGGAAGAGTGTGGTGAGGATATGGTGGGGTAGGAGGTAGAAGGGTATTGTCGGGCAGGAGGATATGAGTGAATCACAGGCTGCTCGACAGTAGGCTGTGGTTGCTGATATGCCTGTGACGGGTGATGTGGTTGCATGGGCCATGTTGTACTGTTCCAAGCGGGTACTGTGGATGAGTGATGTTGTTGAGAATTTACCAGAGTGCTCAAAAGCTGCAACATCATCTGGTTAGTGGCCTGTTGTTGCACCTGCATAGCCTGGAATCGCCGTTCCTCAGCTTCCTGTTGAGCCTTCAGCAATTTTTCAAAGGAAGCAGCCTCCTGATCCATCCGTCGTTGCTCCGCCCCCTGAATGTCGTGCAGCATCTTCTGGGTCTGTGCCAAGTATTCCACAACCTCGTCATCTCTGTTAGACTTGGCTTTTCTTTTCCTGGCCTGTGCTCCAGGAATGGGTAGCTTCCCTCCCCCTGAATCTTTCTCTTCAGTATCTGTGCTCTGTACCTCAGATACATTTGACAGATCAAGGGTGTTGCCAGAGTCTTCCACTGTAAAAGATAAAGGATGTAAATGAGAGGTCAACATGAACTTGTGTGTGTGCGTTAATAATAATAATAATAATGTCATTGATATTGAGGTTGGTATATAGTGCTGCCAGTTGTACTTGAAGATACATTCTCTTGCACCTTCCTGTTTTTTTTTATCCACACTGCCTCTTAACATGTAACATGTCGTAACAAAATCACTCTGTAATGGCACACAATTATATCTCCCTCTGCCTTTGGGTAGCATGTATGTTTGTATGGATGCCATAGGGCAGTACAGAGTAGTATGTGTATTTGTATGGCATAGTGTAGGGTAGTATAGGGTATGTCTAGTATGTTTGTTTGTTTGTGTGTTTTTTTTTGTCTGTGTGCCTTGATATGTATGATACTGTAAGTATTTATCTAATCTATTTATCTTATAACATGAAGGCTAGGCTTACGGTTGGCTTGAGTCTATAGTAAATGAAAGAAGCACAAAACATCCTAAAACACTGCAACGGGGTGTTTTTTGATTATTAATTGCACAAATGCTCACCTTTAGGTGTTATTATTATCTACATTATGCCATGCTTAGCCTACTCAAATAGAACAGTAGGACTATTAAGCAAAGTGGGAAAAAAAAGACTCACCATCATCAACATCTGGGTCACTTGGAGGGGTTAAATCCGATGAGGCAGTAAGTGATACCGGCATAGGCTCACGTTCATCATTTTCTACTACATCCACTGGATCGACGACTGGCTTCGTGCCCAATATTTTGTCGAGTTCATCAAACCAGATAAATTTGTCCTTTTCTTTTCCGCTACTTCCCGTTTTCTTCAGTTTATCACGCACCTGTATGTATTTCTGTCGAAGTTTTTTTACTTTAATACGGCACTGCTCTGGAGACCGATTAAAGCCCTTCTCCCTCATCTGTTTGCTAAAAATCGCAAATATTTCAATATTCTTGTGCGTTGACGATAGTTGTTGATTGATGTATTCGTCTGCCCAGATGTCCACGAGGGCTTGAATTTCTTCAGTGGCCCACGTGTTGCCCCGGTTCGCGGAGGTTCGCCCCATATTTTCTTCTTTCACCACAAACAGGAAATGAAATAATATAGGATCCCCTCCCATGATGCATTTCGAATAGTCCGTTTGGACCTACAGTCTGTGGTTAGGACCCTGGTTCGCGTTCACACCGGAGGAACCGCACCGGATTCAAGCGAACCGAGACCACCTCTTTTTTGCGGTCTCGGTCCGCTTGATTTGGTTCGGGTCCGAGTCCGATTGACGCTTTCACACCAACGCAAACGAACCGAACTAACCACTTTTGGTTCGAATGGACCGTTTGGTGCGCACCAAATACTGTCGGTGTGAAAACGCCCTTAGACAGTCGTATTTGAGGGTTTGAAAAAAAATACATCCAATATTTTATAGATGATTTTTAATTTTAAAAAATTGAAATTTTAAACACATTAAAAACTATACACTGAAATTTCAGTGCTTCAAATACAGAAGGAAAACAAATTCAGATGCTCTTTTTCAGAGTAAAATAATTCACAAAGACAAATTCAGAGTCGTTTATAATTCAAATTCTGATGGAACAACTTATCTTCCATACGCACACCCCTGCCACAGGCTTATATCCGAAGCACGCAGATCTGATCTCAATTTGATGTAGATCTGACCTTAATTTAATACAGTATACTTAAGTAGTTTGCTTATATTGATACCAAAAAATAATATAATGGCATGTCTCCTAAACGTGCTACTTTTCTTACTCAATAATTTTTATATTACACATGTGCTTGTTTATTTGCACACGGATATTAAATAATTAGTGCATTATTATAACCTGAACACTTCTACCTCATTCATGGTCCGAATACACCGCCGGAAATGACTCCTGTCAATACTTTCCCATAAAGCATTGCGGCCAACAGAAGACGCCGCACCACCTGTATATATAGTGCGCCATCTACTGGGAAACGCCGGAAATGCAGAAAAATAAAACATTAACAAGGTTTATTATTCTAATTAATTCAAGTTCGGCGGGCCGGATTAAAAGGTTTAAAGGGCCGCATACGGCCCCCGGGTCATCATTTGCCCATCCCTGAGTTAGAGGTTTAAAAGCACGTCTAATAGACTGGAAAATACGGTAAATAATTTTTAAATGGATTTACAGATTTACACATATTTTGGAACCTGTGGTCAGTCTGAGTGTTCATTTTTTCTGTTTGGAAGTTTGATTTTCAACAAAAAGGTGACTGTAATTTTGTGTGTGACAGATTTATTAATCAGCATTGTAGTTCCAGTTAAATCAGTTGTTCATGGTCAGATTATGATTAAAGATGAAGTTAAAATCTAACAGAGCTTCAGACAGAGCAGTGCCTGCAGTTATCTTGAAATATTCAAATATTCAAAGTGTAAATTCACAAATGTTGAACTTAATCGTTTTTAGCTCAAAGCACCAAACTGTTTATTGTCTAAAACAGGGATGGGCAAACTACGGCCCGGGGGCCATATGCGGCCCTTTAAACCTTTTAATCCGTCCCTCCGAACTTGAATAAATAATAATAAACCTTGTTAATGTTTTATTTTTCCTGCATTTCCGGCATTTCCCAGGAGATGGCGCACTATATATACATAGAGGTGCGGCGTCTTCTGTTGGCCGCAATGCTTTATGGGAAAGTATTAACAGGAGTCATTTCCGGCAGTGTATTCGGACCATGAATGAGGTGCTCAAGACATAAGACTGCACTAATTCTAATTAACGTGTGTAAATAGACATTCTGAAGGAAACTGTCTCTCATCTTGTGAAGCATTAAATATGTAATAAAGTCTCTGCAGTTACTCCATGTGACAGAGACTTATGTATCACGTGTTAACATTTGTTATGTGCTGTTATTCAGTGAAGATTGAACCTCTGTCATGTGATATATGCAGATGGTGATGGGTGTGTGAGCTGGTGCCTGCTGACCTTATACAGCCAAACAAACTGACCCGCAGAACTTGACTAAATAATAATAAACTTTATTGCTGTTTTATCTTTCTTGCATTTCCGGCGTTTCCCGGTAGATGGCGCACTATATATACATAGAGGTGCGGCGTCTTCTGTTGGCCGCAATGCTTTATGGGAAAGTATTAACAGGAGTCACTTCCGGCGGTGTATTTGGACCATGAATGAGGTAAAAGTGTTCAAGACATAAGTCTGCACTGTTTCCGCTTTAATTTGGTAACAATCAAAGTCTTGAAACTCACATACGCCATATTAAAATGACTCAACGTTTTGGCTAGACTACACGTCAATATTGGCTCAATTACCTCTAGGAGCGCGGTCTACGTGCTCGGGTGGGGAAATCTCTAGCCCCCAGATTTCAGAATGGCCGCCCATTCAAGTCTATGGCCTGAGCTCAATGGCGCATGATCCCAGATTAGCCTAGCCCGGCTAGGTACTTCCGGCGGCTGTGGGCCGACCGAGCATGCGCACTAGTGCTCTTTTCTCCCACGGGCACACGCGAATGCACGCAACCGCACGCACGATGCGTGAGCTCGTGTGTCACGTGATCGCTTTGACCAATCAGAGCGAGAGGAGCTAAAGCGGAGCAGAGCGTAGCCGAAGCTAACGAATATAAACTGTTTTTTAAGACAACTGAAGGATTTTGAGCTGAGAAAAAGTGTAGGATCTAAAAATAGGTAAAAATTGCCACAAAATCTGACATTTTTGAAAGCTGTAGGTGACCTGTGAGCCGAACACGAGCAGTTTGTGATTATATTGTGTTTTATGAAAAAAATCTTGTCTCGGCCCATGGGATTTTTTCTGCTGAAGTTCCAGTGAGTGACACTACGTCAACTGGAGGCAGCTACAAGCAGCAATACTGTATCCAGTTAATTTAATAGATCCATGGACAAACCTAAGCCCCCGGGTTCCAAAATGGCCGCCCATTCAAGTCAATGGGCCAAGCTCAATGACGCATGATCCCAGATTAGCCCAGCCCGGCTTGGTACTACTTTTTTTAAATTTATTTTTGACAAGTCTGATGTCTTATTTTAGGGACTGTCGCTGTGTATTAAACGTCAAAAATACAATAAACAAAGTGTTGAAAAAAAGAAAAAAGAAATAAAGCTTTCCCATGCAGCACTCGGACTCGTCAGCAGAGGGCGCCGTTGTCTCGTTAATGCCACTTCATGTTTTGAATTGTTGTGTCTCTGAGGAGCCACTAGAGGTCGCTGTGGGATCATGGCTCAGTTTTGGCCTGACGCTTTTATCACTGAAAACTCCATCCACATCCGTCACGCAAACTCCTAATGAAACAGTTTTTGTTTATTTTATTAAAATGTGAAAGAGAAACCAGGTCTAAACCAGGACTAAACCAGGTCTAAACCAGGACTAAACCAGGTCTAAACCAGGTCTAAACCAGGACTAAACCGGGTCTAAACCGGGTCTAAACCAGGACTAAAACAGGACTAAACCAGGTCTAAACCAGGACTAAACCAGGGCTAAACCAGGACTAAACTAGGGCTAAAACCAGGTCTAAACCAGGTCTAAAACAGGACTAAACCAGGACTAAAACCAGGTCTAAACCAGGTCTAAACTAGATCTAAACTAGATCTAAACCAGGTCTAAACCAGGTCTAAACCAGGACTAAACCAGGTCTAAACCTGGTCTAAACCAAGACTAAACTAGGTCTAAACCGGGTCTAAACCAAGACTAAACCAAGACTAAACCAGGTCTAAACCAAGACTAAACCAGGTCTAAACCAGGACTAAACCAGAACTAAACCAGAACTAAACCAGGACTAAACCAGGTCTAAACCAGGTCTAAACCAGGACTAAACCAGGACAAAACCAGGTCTAAACCAGGACTAAACCGGGTCTAAACCAGGACTAAACCGGGTCTAAACCAGGACTAAACCGGGTCTAAAACAGGACTAAACAAGGACTAAACCGGGTCTAAAACAGGACTAAACCAGGACTAAACCAGGTCTAAATCAGGACTAAACCAGGGCTAAACCAGGACTAAACTAGGGCTAAAACCAGGTCTAAAACAGGTCTAAAACAGGACTAAACCAGGACTAAAACCAGGTCTAAACCAGGTCTAAACTAGATCTAAACCAGGTCTAAACCAGGTCTAAACTGCTGAGTCAATGTTCAAAACAGAAATAAATAAGTCATGTTTCCAGAGAGCGACCGAGGCCTCGTGTTATATTTGTGCGTCTGTTATTTGTGGTAAACGTGAGCTGAAGTCATCGCTGTCATGAGCTTTAACTTCGACCTCGACCCGTGTTTTGGTTTCGGATCATTCGGCAAAACAGGTGACGCCAGGAAATGTGTTTCTGCTTCCTGTCATGGGACGTTTTAAATCAGAGTTATTCTAGTTTCAGGTTTTACTCACCAGGAGTTGAGTCTGGAGGAGTTTATGAGTGTTTGAGTCGCTTTAATGGCTTATTTTTATTTTTAATTTGCGCTGAGTCGTCGTTTTGGTCCAAATATTTTAAAAAATGCTCTAGTCTAGTGGGATGTGCAGCGAGTCTCACTATGTACTCTGTAGGAGCAGGACCTGGGCACTCGAGCAATAGAGGCCCAGATCTACCACACCAGACAAGACCCACGGTGTAGACTGTGCAAAGAGGCTCCTGAGACAGTCCAGCACAGAACTGCGGGGTGTAAGATGCTGGCAGGGAAAGCATACATGGAGCGACATAACCAAGTGGCGGGCATAGTGTACAGAAACATCTGTGCAGAGTACGGGCTGGAAACCCCAGGATCAAGGTGGGAAACACCTCCAAAGGTTGTGGAGAATGACCGAGCCAAGATCCTGTGGGACTTCAGATACAGACTGACAGGAATGGTGATGGCGAACCAACCAGACATAGTGGTGGTGGATAAGAAACAGAGCAGAGCCGTGGTGGTTGACATCGCAATACCAAGCGATGGTAATATCAGGAAAAAGGAACACGAGAAGCTAGAGAAATACCAGGGGCTCAAGGAAGAGCTGGAGAGAGCCTGGAAAGTAAAGGCATCAGTGGTGCCTGTGGTGATCGGACACTCGGGGCTGTAACCCCCAAACTGGAAGAGTGGCTACAACAGATACCGGGAAAAACAATGGAACATCTCAGTCCAGAAAAGTGCAGTACTGGGAACAGCAAAGATACTGCGCAGAACTCTCAAGCTCCCAGGCCTCTGGTAGACGACCCGAGCTGAATGAGGGTGATATATATATATATATATATATATATATATATATATGTGTGTGTGTGTGTGTGTGTGTATATATATATATATATATATATATATATATATTGTTCTAAAATTGAAAATATCAGAAAATAAAGTTATATATATATATCACACACACACACACACACTCCCAATTTTGAATTTCTGAAAAATCAGGTCACCCGTCTCGTTACCACGGTAACCGCAGAATATTTGGCTGTAGACATGCACGTAGAACCCGCCCCCCCTCGCTCGACGTCACCGTGAAGTATCAGTTTTGCATTTTCCGGACCCGCAGACGCTCCTCTGGACTCAGGACTCAGGACTCACAGTCGGTCGGTCGTTGGTGGTGGGGGCCCGTCTTCTGACTCAGCTCTGCCCAGGAGAGAGAGGGCGAGGGCGGGCACGGCGAGGGCGAGGGGGGGGGACTGGAGCTAAACCTGGAGGTATGTGGAGCCTCCAGTCGTGTGACACAGCAGTCTGACCTCCAGGACCCCCCCAGACTCCACCACGCCTCCCCCAGAACGGTGACACAGATCCAGCCTCGTCCTCGCAGCTGCAGCCTGTGCGGAAAACAAACTGGATCCAGCAGGTTCCAGTCGGAGGAGAGAGAGAAGAGAGAAGAGAGAAGAGAGAGAAGAAAGAGAGAGAGGAGGAGAGTTTTATTTTTTTTTTAAAGTTTAGATCAGCTGAGAGTAAACAAGGTGCTACAGAAACGCTCATGACCCCAGAGCCGGAGCAGGTTTAGAAACAACAAACCACGTTCATGTGATGTTTACGATGCGGTAAAGACTCACTGTGTCACTTTGCAGAGACAGAGAGACAAACAGAGAGAGAAACAGAGACAAGAGGAGACAGAGAGAGAAAGAGGGACACACAAAGAGAGACACAGAAAGATCTAGACAGACAGACAGAGAGAGAAAGAGAGAGACAGACTGGGAGAGAGAGACAAAGAGAGAGACAGAGGGACACACTAAGAGACACACAAAGACAGACAGAGAGACAGAGAGAGAAAGAGAGGGACACAAAGAGAGAGAGAGACAGAGCGTCAGACAGAGAGAGACAGACACACACAAAGAGAGAGAGAGAGAGACAGAGAGGGACACAAAGAGAGAGACAAAGAGAGACAAACGCTCAGGCCGCAGCTGGACCCTTCTTAGTTTTGGCGACTGAAATACAGACAAGTTGAGCACCAAAACTTCAACAGGAAACATCCACAACAGCTTCCAGAAACTAAACTCAGCTGTCCGTCAAACAGAAATGAGCCAATGGGAATAGGCGAGTTTCATTGTTGACAAAAGCGCGCGTTGCATGCTGGGAATTATTTTGGTCGGCGGCAAGAAACACTAATTCAACATGACGGACGGAGCGAGAAAACACGTAAAGGGTATTGATCCTGGTTATTTATCCACTCTAACGGCAGAGGACCCAAGACCATTTGACCAGAAATTGGTCATAAGCATCGACGGACGACAAATCACCCTTTTCAACCCCGACAAAAGGTGGAACCAAACCAAATTTCTGGTCAGAATCTCCAACTACCTGGACAAATATTCACTTGGGCGACATCCACAATGACTTGGTGGAAACTCCTGGGCCATTCACAGCAGAAAAGATGAAAACCTCCAAGAGTCTCGATGTGTTGTTGAACTTGTTGGAGTCCACGGTTTGTTAGGATCTTCTACGTTTGCTCTGCGGATGTTTGAAAATCGTTTAATTCACCGTTAGTGGTTCTTTTCACTCAGAATACGAAAAAGACATTTTCCTTCTTCCGTGCTTCTATTTGTGCGTCCGATAATGCAGCAGGAATTTACCATTATCGGGGATAAATACGCGAGGTTACACACTGTGTTTGACGCTACCGTGTTTCTTGCCTCCGACCAAAATATTTCCCAGCAGCAACGCGGGTTTTTAATAACAATGACGTCAGCTGAAACTCGCCTATAAACCCATGGAAATCCCGCCCACCTGTCACGTTTGTGTCAAAACTGCACCAAAATGTCAAACCAGAAGAAGAATCTGAACCAAAAAAAACTGAAAGATGGATATTTTAGACCAGGAGTGTCAAACATATGGCCCGGGGGCCAAATCCGGCCCTCCAAGACCTTTAATCTGGCCCTCGGCTGATTTTAGTAGAAAATCAGCCAAGGGCTTATCCTCCTCATAACAGAAAAAATACCATGGGAGTTGTAGTAAACATTCGCCGTGTTATTGAAATATCAAGTTCTTGTAGAGATGCAAATGCAAGAAACAGCAAGATAAAAGTGAAAAAATGCACATCACACTCAGATGTCCGATGTTCTAAAGGTTTTTTTAATTTATATCCCAGAATTGAAAATCATTCCAAAGTTGTTGTTGTTGTTCTTGAAGTTTGGCAGGCCAGAATAAAAAGATTAAATATGGCCCTCGAACCGTAGTTTGCCCACACCTGGTCTAAAAAGTTCTTAATCGGTGCTGCTATGGATCGATTAATCGTCTAAATCAGCGGTGTCAAACATACGGCCCGGGGGCTGGATTCGGCCCTCCAAGACCTTTAATCTGGCCCTCGTCTGATTTTCTACTAAAATATTTTAATGATATTTTCTGTTAAAATCTTGTTAATTTTCTGTGGTGTTTATCACAGCAGCGTCTCCAGCGTCTCTGTACGTGGCCCCTCCCACCAGAGCAGCACAAATGAAGACTTGTCTCTTTCCAAACGCTCTTAAAGGACGATCGTTTTGACTGTTGACCGTGACACCCTCATCAGAAAAATGTCCAACATGAGAAAAGTGGAGCTGAGTGCAGGATTTTACAAGAAAAATGGACTTGTTCCTATTTACAAACAAGTTCATGTTAAAACTTTGTGTTGAAATTGTATTTTTCTTAAAGTTTCAGGTTGTTCATAATATTATAATATTTTGTAAAAGAAAGAGTTCAGTTTCAGTTCAGTTCAGTAGTTAGATTGTTTTACTTGGTATTTTGATTTATAATTTTATGCTTGATGCTCTTGTTGAACTATATGACTCAAAATTTGTTCCATATTTGCCTGGAATGTTCCGCAGTGTGACTTTAAACGGCTCTACTTTACATTTATTCAATTACAGGTGGTTTTAGAGCTCAAAAATACCTAAAACCAACAACATTCTGACTGTGAGCGGGGTCGCCTCTCCACAGATCTGACCCGTAACTCAGTCTGGTTTTGTTTCCGTGACGACAGAAAGGTTTAAATCCATACTGTGAACCTTCCCTCTGCCAGAAAAGTTACACAATGCAGCTTTACGTACAGTACCCCTCCCTCCCTCCTCACACACGCACACGTCTCCGGTTGCCTTCGCCCTCTCTCCTCACGGACTTGTTTTTGTCACCGGCGTTCCCTGGAAGTGTAACGGGATCGTGGAAGTACAGTCACGATAAGACGTTCCCCCCGGAGCTCCGAAATCCCACCCGCGCGCTGACCCCGAACGTTACGTAAGCAGATGTACAGAAGATGTGTCGTGTTCACAGAGAGGGACGCCGTGTTCCTAGAGACCGCGTGGGAACCCGAGAACCGCCCTCGCCGCGGAACCCTGAGTGTGAAACATGCACGGAAAAATGCTCCCGCGCCACGGAAACGCTTTAAAGACGCACCGTGGAGCTTTTCCGGAGGTGGTTTTCCAGAGAGATGTTGTTACTCGTGCCATTTTCTGATCTGCGTGTTCTAATGTTTCCTCGTCGCAAACTGAACTGGAGTCGAGTTTTGTTTCATTCACACAAGTTTAACGCACAAAACCTGCACATTTAGGCTGAGATCTTCCCTCAAAACAACAGAAAACACTCAGTTCCACCTTGTGATGTCACGTGGTGATACAGGAGTTGCTTCGCTAGAATCATTTGGATCAATTCAGCCCTGGAATCACCAAATGTTATGTCCTTTTTGTTAAGGGGAGGAAGAAAATAACAATAAAAACCAAGAAAAAAAAGTTATTTATTAATCAACGTTGGAAGTAAGGAAAAAAAGAATATTGGAGGTGAAGTTAAGGGTTTAAAAACAAACAAAAAAACCCTAACATGGCGGTTTGATGCTCACTTTTTTGGAGGATCCTTCCCAGTATGCATTGCACGATGACCGATGAAGTCTGAAATTTGTGATGCATGTATTGTTGAAGTGTTAAAAATTTTTAAATTTTGTGTCTAGACTTTTTTCTGCCACTTTTCATTCACACTGATGTACAAAACACAATTAGTTTGTATTCATCTTTTTCACGAATGAAACAAATAAAAAAAAAAATTAAATAAAAAATGACAACAACATTATAACATGACTTAAAGCTCACAAGAGTAAATTTTGCATAATATAGGACCTTTCATTTATCTTCATGGAGATAAGCAGGCAGTGTTGTAGCGTGTGTTGGGCCTTCAGTCGTGCTGCGTCTGAAACAATCCACTTGAGAAATATTTTATGGTTAGAAAAATGTCTTATTCTACAGAAACAGAATAAAGAGCCGTGGAGATTCGTGCACGGAGAAGAAGTGAGGAGAGGGGGGTTCTAAACCAGGACTAAACCAGAACTAAACCAGGACTGTTTGTCGGGCGTGGCCTGAAGGTGCGCCCGCGTAGACTGTTGGGTGACCTCAGACGAAAGGACCACGCCAAGGCTCCGCGCTGCACAAGGCTCTATCACTCTCTCATTCTCTCTCTCTCAAGTCCAAGATTAGTCCTGGTTTAGACCTGGTGTAGTCCTAGTTTAGTCCTAGATTTAGTCCTGATTTAGACCTGGTTTAGTCCTGGTTTAGTCCTGGTTTAGACCTGGTTTAGTCCTGGTTTAATCCTGGTTGAGTCCTGGTTTAGTCCTGGTTTAATCCTGGTTTAGTCCTGGTTTAGTCCTGGTTTAGTCCTGGTTTAGTCCTGGTTTAGTCCTGGTTTAGACCTGGTTTAGTCCTGGTTTAGTCCTGGTTAGTCCTGGTTTAGACCTGGTGTAGTCCTGGTTTAGTCCTGGGTTTAGTCCTGGTTTAGACCTGGTTTAGACCTGGTTTAGTCCTGGTTTAGTCCCCTGGTTTAGTCCTGGTTTAGTCCTGGTTTAGACCTGGTTTAGTCCTGGTTTAGACCTGGTGTAGACCTGGTTTAGTCCTGGTTTAGTCCTGGTGTAGTCCTGGTTAGTCCTGGTGTAGTCCTGGTTTAGTCCTGGTTTAGTCCTGGTTTAGTCCTGGTTTAGTCCTGGTTTAGACCTGGTGTAGTCCTGGTTTAGTCCTGGTTTAGTCCTGGTTTAGTCCTGGTTTAGTCCTGGTTTAGTCCTGGTTTAGTCCTGTGTTTAATCCTGGTTTAGTCCTGGTTAGTCCTGGTTTTAGTCCTGGTTTAGTCCTGGTTTAGTCCTGGTTTAGTCCTGGTGTAGTCCTGGTTTAGTCCTTGTGTTTAGTCCTGGTTTAGTCCTGGTTTAGGTCCTGGTTTAGTCCTGGTTTAGTCCTGGTTTTAGTCCTGGTTTAGTCTGGTTTAGTCCTGGTTTAGTCCTGGTTTAGTCCTGGTTTAGTCCTGGTTTAGTCCTGGTTTAGTCCTGGTTTAGTCCTGGTTTAGTCCTGGTTTAGTCCTTGGTTTTAGTCCTGGTTTAGTAGTCCTTGGTTTAGACCTGGTTTAGTCCTGGTTTAGACCTGGTTTAGTCCTGGTTTAGTCCTGGTTTAGTCCTGGTTTAGACCTGGTTTAGTCCTGGTTTAGTCCTGGTTTAGTCCTGGTTTAGACCTGGTTTAGTCCTGTTTAGTCCTGGTTTAGTCCTGGTTTAGTCCTGGTTTAGTCCTGGTGTAGTCCTGGTTTAGTCCTGGTTTAGTCCTGGTTAGAGTCTGGTTTAGACCTGGTTAGTCCTGGTTTAGTCCTGGTTTAGACCTGGTTTAGTCCCTGGTTTAGTCCTGGTTTAGTCCTGGTTTAGTGGTTTAGTCCTGGTTTAATCCTGGTTTCCTGGTTTAGACCTGGTTTAAGACCTGGTTTAATCCTGGTTGAGTCCTGGTTTAGTCCTGGTTTAACCTTGTTTAGTCCTGGTTTAGTCCTGGTTTAGTCCTGGTGAGTCCTGGTTTAGTCCTGGTTTAGACCTGGTTTGTCCTGGTTTAGTCCTGGTTAGTCCTGGTTTAGACCTGATGTAGTCCTGGTTTAGTCCTGGTAGTCCTGGTTTAGACCTGGTTAGTCTGTTTAGTCCTGGTTTAGTCCTGGTGTAGTCCTGGTTTAGTCCTGGTTTAGACCTGGTTTAGTCCTGGTTTAGACCTGGTGTAGAACCTGGTTTAGTCCTGGTTTAGTCCTGGTGTAGTCCTGTCCTGGTTTAGTCCTGGTTTAGTCCTGGTTTAGTCCTGGTTTAGACCTGGTTTAGTCCTGGTTTAGACCTGGTGTAGTCCTGGTTTAGTCCTGGTTTAGACCTGGTTTAGTCCTGGTTTAGTCCTGGTTTAGTCCTGGTTTAGTCCTAGTGTAATCCTGGTTTAGACCTGGTGTAGAACTGGTTTAGTCCTGGTTTAGTCCTGGTGTAGTCCTGGTTTAGTCCTGGTGTAGTCCTGGTTTAGTCCTGGTTTAGACCTGGTTTAGTCCTGGTTTAGTCCTGGTTTAGTCCTGGTTTAGACCTGGTTTAGTCCTGGTTTTAGTCCTGGTTTAGACCTGGTTTAGACCTGGTTTAGTCCTGGTTTAGTCCTGGTTTAGACCTGGTTTAGTCCTGGTTTAGTCCTGGTTTAGTCCTGGTTAGTCCTGGTTTAGACCTGGTTTAGTCCTGGTTTACCTGGTTTAGACCTGGTTTTAGTCCTGGTTTAGTCCTGGTTTAGTCCTGGTTTAGACCTGGTTTAGACCTGGTTTAGTCCTGGTTTAGTCCTGGTTTAGTCCTGGTTTAGACCTGGTTTAGTCCTGGTTTAGACCTGGTTTAGTCCTGGTTTAGACCTGGTTTAGTCCTGGTGTAGTCCTGGTTTAGTCCTGGTTTAGTCCTGGTTTAGACCTGGTTTAGTCCTGGTTTAGACCTGGTTTAGTCCTGGTTTAGTCCTGGTTTAGACCTGGTTTAGTCCTGGTTTAGTCCCTGGTTTTAGTCCTGGTTTAGTCCTGGTTTAGACCTGGTTTAGTCCTGGTTTAGACCTGGTTTAGACCTGGTTTAGACCTGGTTTAGACCTGGTTTAGTCCTGGTTTAGTCCCTGGTTTAGACCTGGTTTAGTCCTGGTTTAGTCCTGGTTTAGTCCTGGTTTAGACCTGGTTTTAGTCCTGGTTTAGACCTGGTTTAGTCCTGGTTTAGTCCTGGTTTAGTCCTGGTTTAGTCCTGGTTTAGACCTGGTTTAGTCCCTGGTTTAGACCTGGTTCAGTCCTGGTGTAGTCCTGGTGTAGTCCTGGTTTAGACCTGGTTTAGTCCTGGTTTAGACCTGTTTAGTCCTGGTTAGTCCTGGTTTAGACCTGGTTTAGTCCTGGTTTAGACCTGGTTTAGTCCTGGTTTAGTCCTGGTTCTCTCTGTCCAATCACGGGTCTGAATCCGATGTCATTGTCGTTCGCTGTTAAAGATCCTGGTGACCCCAACTCAAAATCTGATTGGTTGAAGCAACAGTTTCATGAACTTTGACTCTGCCTGGCAACAAGTGATGTCAGAAATCTGATTGGTCAAATGCGTTAATATGAAAATCCATGTGTGGAAGCAGCACAAACATCGGAAAAACTCTGAAATTAAGAGGACAGAACATTTGGAATTATTGCCACCGTGCAAAGTTACATGTCATATCCGTGGAGAGGCAACCCCACTAAGAATGTTTTTCCAATTTTTCAGCAAATAAATTTAAGCATTATGTCATACTGCGTAACATTCCAGGCAAAGCAATAACAACTCTAAACAGGTTTAATGGTCCCGTATTATGCAAAAGTGACGCTGTAATCATGTTATAATGTTATCACAATAATAATATAATAATTATGTTATCATAATAATAATAATATAATAATAATGTTATCATGTTTGAATGTTGTTACCTCCTCAAAAACAGACCTGGAGTTGTGTTTCTACTTGGAGTAATTTTATTTTGAAGTAACCTGACTCTCACTCATGTACAGTTTTTGGCTCGTCTTCGTCCTCTGGCAGCGTTTCTAACCTTACACAGCGACTCCTGTTTTGTCTCCGTTCATTAGAGCCTCTTAAATCTTCTCGGCACTTCGTTGTGAGTGAGTGCTGACGTTTGGACTCTTGTTTGTCTGATACCCGATCCGTCTGGTATTAAACCCACGGGGACACCGGGTTCAGAGGGGGTAAAGCGGGTCCTGCTGCTTTGCCTGTAAAGTACTGAGTGTGGCATTAAAGCTGCTTTGTGTAACGGTTCTGTCGGGGGTCGGGTACCTGCTTGTTTCTACGGCTGGACTGAAAACCACAATTATAGCTCAAAAATACCTAGAAAAACAGACGTTCTGACTGTGAGCGGCGTCGCCTCTCCGCAGATCTGACCTGGAACTTGGACCGGTTTGGTCTCCGTGAAGATAGAAAGGTTTAACGCCACAACATCGTCGCGGCGGAAAACATTTAACAGAGCCTCCACCAGAAAAGTTACACAACGCAGCTTTAAACTTATTTATCTAATTTATTCAAGTGCGTGTGTTTTCATGGAGCTTTTTCACAATGGTTAATGTTTTTTTGTGGCAAAATGTGTGTGTAAATGTGTGTGTAAATGTGTGTGTAAATGTGTGTCGTATTCTCCAGCAGCTTCATAAATCTGCCCCATCACCACAAGGATAAACATTCTAACATGAACAATTTATCCACAACTATCAAGGAGTGTGTAAAATCCGTCAGTCGTCCAGGTAGAATCAATGGTAAAAGGAGAAATTCAAATTCAGACAAGTTCCTTCTGTTTTATTCACGATCATAATGTTAGTTTTGTAGTTCACTAATGCATCATTGTTGTTCTACTTTAAGTTTTAAGTGTCCACCAGCCTCAGAACAGAACTGAAGAAGCAGCTTGGTGAGCAGCTTCGTATTCAACCAAATAAACTTTTGTTCGGTTGGCAAATTTAATTCCTCCTTTTGCCAAACATCAAGGGAAGAAAGATGAAATCTGAAAGGAGAACAATGATGACACATTAGTGACACACTGAACTAAACTAAAGTTATGGTCATGATCTATCACATTCACACTGCACAAATCTGTCTAGAAGTCGTTCACTAATGCATCATTGTCGTTCTCTTTTAAGTTTTCATCTTTCTTACCTTGAGAGCGTGTCTCAGTGCAGATAGAAAAGTTGAATATCACTCTGTGGAACATTCCAGCCAAAGCAACAGCAGACTCTTCATTAAAATGATTTTTAAACCTTTATCTGCAAGTGTATTTTATGAGCATTGTCTATCAACTCTCTTTTATATATATGTATATACATACATATAAAATGACAGTTTCAGTTTTCAGAAAACAAAACAAAAACAAACAAAAAACAAAAAAGTAAAAAAGTAATACTATTACTGATGATGATGATGTTAGACAGCGTAGGACGCTCTGTGCTCAGACAGATCCTCTTAAGTGTAAGTTTGGTTCTTGTACAAATGATGTAAAGTTGGTATTGTTTAAATCATGTTGTACACTGTTGTACACAGCTCACCTGATTAACTACACAAAAGAGACTGCAGGAGCCTACAGTGATGCTCTGCATGCTTATGAAGAGGCCACAATGGGCGAAAGCCACAGAAATGTTTGCTACTGCACGAGTGAAAACTCTGCAAGCTGCAGAGTAATGTACAGTTTTATTTGCAGACTGAACAAATCAGACAATAAAATAATAATGTCACTCACAAATATGAGATTCAGTGCAATACAACATCAGACACTGTTATGTCTGACTTTACACAGAAAGTTGTCCTTACTGGAAAATGTAAAAGTGCTCAAGGTACAAACCCAAGACACTCTGACTGAATAAATTAAAAGTCCTTTATTGCATGAAGTGACGCCAATGCTCTTCGACCAGCGAGATGCTCTTTATCAGGACAAAGACTTGGTACTGTTTTAAACCTCGCAGACTTGTACTGCTGTTTTGAACTCTTTTATGACCCAGTGAAGCGCTCTACGTCGTTTCTTCATCTGACATACACTGGTTTGTCTGTCTTTTCAAATGTTTTGTTTTGAATGTTCTGGCCCCACAGTACATCTCGGACCTCATCCAGATTTACACTCCCTCACGCGCTCTGAGGTCTGAGGTTCAGCTCCAACTCCTGGTGCCTAAGACCAGACTTAAAACCAGGAGGACAGGACTTTCTCTGTGGTCGACCCCAAACTCTGGAACGTTCTGTCCCCCCACATCCCAACAGCCCCACAGAGCAGAGGTTTAAGTCTCGTCTTAAGACCCACTTTTATTCTGTGGCTTTTAACACCATGTGAGTTGTGAGACCCTCTGTGTCATTTATTTATTTATTAATAAAAAATATATTTAAAAAATATTATTTATTTATATATATTATGTATTTATTTATCTTATTTTGTATACATTTTTTATTAGATTTTTAAATAGATTTTTAAAAATTATTTTTTAGTACTGCATTTATGTATTGATTTTTATTATTTTTGTTCATTGATTTTAATATTTTTTATTTTATTTATTAATTCTATTAGTTTCCTCATAGTTGAAACATAATTCTGCTGATTTTTTTTTTTTTTTTTTTTTGTAAGTAAAATATCCAAATAAAGTTGGATTGGATAAAAAACATAAATGTTGTTTTGTAATGTCACTGTCCTTGTCTGTTTTAAAAATGGATTGTGAGTTCGGAATACAGATGATGATGATGATGATGATATTACAAAGACATTACTAAGCTTCTCTTGTAGTCACAGCTGCCCTGGGTCAGACTGACAGAGGCTGGCTGCCAGAATTCACCATCAGCCCATCAGCCCGTCCACTCATGCACACACCGCATTCATACTTGGCAATGTGGCTGAAGTGCCTTGCCTGAGGACACAACAACTGGTGCGTGGTATTCCCAGTGGTCTCCCATCCAAGTCCGGACCGGGCCCAGGCCCAGTCCCGCTCCGCCGCTGTGGGGAACCTTTAAAGTCCAACGTTAGACAAGAGAAATATACCTAAAAAAGACAAAGAGAGGAAGTGGGTGGAGTTGTGGGGCTGGTTTTCGTGGGATGGGGGTGAGGTTTGTGAGGGTTTGTGGGGGTTTGTGCGTTGGTGTTAGTGGGTGGAGTTTGTGGCGTTGTGCGGAGCCGGTGGGGTCGGGCGGGTTGCGGGGTCAGGGTGGGGGTCTGAGTCCGGTCTAAGTCTGGACAGAGCTCCTTGCCAGAGTCTAAACTTACTTTTCCTGGAGCGGCGGACAGTTCTTTATGCGGCGCTCACACTGGCTCTATATTTACCCCCAGTCTCCCTGCGCCTCTCCAGGGACCGGGCCAAATCCGGGCCCTGGTCCAGATCCAGGTCCAGGTCCAAGAAGACCTGTTAATCCACTGTAAATCCTAAACCGAACCTCTTTGTCAAAGCTTCATCTCGTCTGGTCTCCGGGGACTTGAGGCGCTGCAGACCTGAGGCAAGTTCTCGTCCCAATAAAAAGCAAAACTACACAAAAACTGTCAATCGTTTGTGTTTCGTTTGTGCTGTAAAAAGTTTAATTTATGCTGGTTTTGTTTTTGAGATATTAATGATTAATTCTTTTATAGGTCATTTTTTATAGAAGCTTAAAAATGTTCTAAAACAAAGTGATGGTGACATGAAGCCTCATGAGACATTGAACCACTAGAGCCACTTGATTCGAGAAAAGGTTCATTTCTTCAAGTTTCATGTGCACACGAAACCACCAACTGACCAAGTGTGTAATCACAAACAGCTGGATCTGAACCACAACATGTGTGATGCACTGAATTTTTGTGTCTGTTATGTCTGTTGGGAATGACTGGGAATGTTTGACCAAATCATTTCTGCACATATATGAGTGAAGAATCCCTCAGTCGTCCAGGTAGAATCCACGGTGAGTTTGTCGACTGGACAAAAGTTAGTTTGGTGGAAGAGGTTTCACAGCTCATCCAAGCTGCTTCTTCAGATCTGAATGTTCACGAACGTGCGGAGCAAAAAGTTTCGTTTGTGCAAAATATAAAATAATAACAACATTTTAAATAAATAATGTCTCTATAGTCGATCTGTAGTCGGAGGGCAGCTTTAATACAGATTTAATATGATCTCAAGGGCCAAATCTGTCTGGTTTACATGGTCTTTTTAAAGTGGAATTCCTCTGTGGTTTTCCATATCATCTATTACTGACTATTACTGAACTAAACAAACACATTTATTATTTTATTAAATTTTTTATGTAGGTATATATATTCATGTATACTTATGTACATGTACGATGTGATGTTCCCAGGAGGAAGTACAATGTGATATGAATATGTGTGTATATGTATATATATGTATGCGGATGGATGTGTGTATGTATATATATATGTATATATGTATGTATATATATGTGTATATATATATATATAAAAAATGTGTTTCTCACCTTCCACGGTGGTTGGTCTCTCACCCTCATTCAGCTCGGGTCGTCTACCAGAGGCCTGGGAGCTTGATTCTGCGCAGTATCTTTGCTGTTCCCAGTACTGCACTTTTCTGGACTGAGATGTCCATATATATATATATATATATATATATATATATATATATATATATATATATATATATATATATATATATATATATATATATATATATATGCAGAATATGTGCATATATGTAGTGAGTGTGAATATATATATATTTTATTATTTATGTATTATTATTTATTTTTCTTTTCTCTGGAGACAGTGGGGGGGATGGTCACATTGTTTTACTGTTAACTATATTATTTTTTATTTAAATTTTTTTTCTTCTTCTGTGACATCTGATTTATGTGTACAAAAAGTAATAAAAAAGAAAAGTGGAATTCCCTTTTTTTCAGACTTAAATAATGTTTTTTATTAATTAATTAATTAACTAATCATTGCATTTATACAGCTCCTTTCAAGACACACAAAGCACTTTACAGTTCATTCTTCATTCACTCAACACTCAGTGGAGGTAAACTTCTAGAGCCACAAACTGTTAATCTGTGCAACGTGGGTGAAGTGTCTTGCCTAACGACACAACAGCAGTTTTTACCACTGGGGCCCCCTGTGGCCTGGAATTCCCAGTGTCTCCCATCCAAGTCCTACCCAGACCCGACCTCTGAGAGTCTGAGATCTGACGGGATCAGACTTTAACAAACTGCTCTGACTTGGTATTATTAAAGTTTTCATGTAAACGTGATGATTAAAACTGCACATTTTGGAGTTTTAAAAAGTACAGGACGTCTTTTATTCCACCTCGTCAACACATTTCATTTCCTGTTTGAAGTGGGGTTTGTGCTCCGTCATCAGAGTTTCACTTCTGCTTTTGAGTTCATCCTGAGAGAGAAGGAAGTCCAACAGCTGACCTCATGTTCACAACCACGTCTCACACGACCACATCTGAAGGACAAACACAAAGATCATTTCAGATCATTTCATATCGTCACGTAAACGTTTAGTCACTTTAGACTTACTCACAGCGGGAAGAGGAAGCACAACATTTACTCAAGTACTTGCACTCTGAAAAGTACGAGTTCTTTAAAAGTTTTATATTACACTGAAATGACTTTTGTGAGCTTCAGATTGTGTTATAATGTTGTTTCCTCCTCAAAAACAAATGATCATTATTATTAGTTTGTACGACCATAAACAAAAACAAACAATCCTAACATTTTTCATTGTCGTTGTTGTTTAGGACTGAACCAGAACTGAACCAGAACTGAGCCAGGTCCAGGACCAGACTGGGACCAGACCGGGACTGAGACCAGGACCAGACCAGGGCCGAGACCTGGGCCAGACCGGACCAGACTGGGACTACTGGGATTGGGACCAGACTGGGACCAGACCGTGATTGAGACCAGGAACAGACTGGGACTGAGATCAGGATCATACTGGGACCAGACCAGGACTGAGACTGGGACCAGACCAGGACCAGACTGTGATTGGAGACTGAGACTGAGACCGGAACCGGACAGGGACTGAGACCGGGATTGAGACTGGACCAGACCAGACTGTGAGACTGGGAGACCGGAGACAGGACTGAGACCGGGATTGAGACTGGGACCAGACAGGGACTGAGACCGGGACTGAGACCGGGACCAGACAGGAACCAGACCAGGACTGAAACCAGGACTTTGACCGAGACCAGACCAGGGCTGAGATTGGGACTGAGACCGGAAGCAGACAGGGACTGAGACCAGGACTTAGACTGGAACCAGACCAGGACTGAGACCAGGACTGAGACCTGGGCCAGACCGGGACCAGACCAGGACCAAGACTGGGACCAGAATGGGATCAGACCGTGATTGAGACCAGGACCAGACCGGGACTAACCAGGACCAGATCAGGACCAAGACTGGGACCAGACTGAGACCAGACCGTGATTGGACACCGGGACTGAGACCGGGACCAGACCAGGGCCGAGACTGGGACTGAGACCTGGGCCAGACCGGGACCAGACCAGGACCAAGACTGGGACCAGACTGGGATCAGACCGTGATTGAGACCAGGACCAGACCAGTCCTGGACCTGTTTTAGTCCTGGTTCAGTCCGTTATCCGCTTTTTCCATTTTTCATTTAAACACAAAAACTCAAAAAATTAATCATTATCTGTTTTTTTTTTTTTTTTTTTTTTTTCATTTTGATTTTGGAGACAAATAATGAAGAATTTATTTATTTATTTTTTTTCCATTTTCTTATTTTTGGTTTTATTTTGAAAAAACGAATGAACAATTAACACACAGATTCGCAGGATTTTTGTGTTAAACGTGTGTGAAAGAAACGACATTAGAGCAGACTCTGGATCTGAAAATAGCGTAATACTCGAGTAAATGTAACCGAGTAAAGCGAGTACTCTTCCCTCTGCTATAAATACCTCTGCATATGTAAGTGGCATTTGTACGTGGCACCTGTCCAGTTTTTGAAGTTTTTTTGGTGCAGCGTGTGAGCAGAGGGGGGCGCTGCAGCTCGCCCTCCCCGCAGACCCGCTCCTCGACCCAAATGCGTCCGTGTTTTGGTGCTGGGTCGGTCGTGGGCGTGGGGCGGGCCGGGGAGAGGCAGTCCAAACCGGAGCCGGCCAGCGCGGGACCCCCCCCTCCTTCCCCTCCTCCTCCTCCTCCCTCCCTCCCTCCCTCCTTCCTTCTCTCCTTCCCTTCTTCACTTCCTCCATCTGTTTCTCGCTCACGTCACGTCAGTTCTTCTGAGAGCGTCCAGAGCTTCACCCCAACACCACCACCACCACCACCGCCGCCGCCGCCGCCGCTGCGCTGACTCATGTTCTGGCTCTGTGACCGAGGACTTTTCGAGCAACAAGAATTTTGACTCATAAACCTCATTAAATCCTGGTTTAGACCTGGTTTTAGTCCTGTTTTAGTTCTGGTTTAGACCTTATTTAGACCTGGTTTTAGTCATGGTTAAATCCTGGTTAAATCTTGGTTTAGACCTGGTTTTAGTCCAGAATTTAGTCCTGGTTTAGTCCTAGTTTAGACCTGGTTTTAGTCATGGTTTAGTCATGGTTTAGACCTGGCTAAATCCTGGTTTAGACCTGGTTTTAGACCTGATTTTAGACCTGGTTTAGTCCTGGTTTTAGTCATGGTTTAGTCCCAGTTCAGACCTGGTTTTAGACCTGGTTTTAGTCATGGTTTAGTCCTGGTTTAGTCCCAGTTCAGACCTGGTTTTAGTCATGGTTTAGTCCTGGTTTAGTGCCACTCCAGACCTGGTTTTAGACCTGGTTTTAGTCATGGTTTAGTCCTGGTATAGTCCCAGTTCAGACCTGGTTTAGACCTGGTTAAATCCTGGTTTAGACCTGGTTTAGTCCCAGTTTAGACCTGGTTGTAGTCGTTGTTTAGACCTGGTTAAATCCTGGTTTAGTCCCAGTTTAGACTTGGTTGTAGTCGTTGTTTAGACCTGGTTAAATCCTGGTTTAGACCTGATTTTAGTCCTGTTTTAGTTCTGGTTTAGACCTTATTTAGTCCTGGTTTTAGTTCTGGTTTAGTCCTGTTTTAGACCTGGTTAAATCTTGGTTTAGAACTGGTTTTAGTCCAGATTTTAGTCCTGTTTTAGTCCTGGTTTAGTCCTGGTTTAGACCTGGTTTAGTCCTGGTTTTAGGTCTCATTTAGTCCTGGTTTAGACCTGGTTTAAGTTCTGGTTTAGTCCTGATTTTTAGACCTGGTGTAGACCTGTTTTTTAGTCCTGGTTTAGTCCCGGTTTAGACCTGGTTTTAGTCCAGATTTTAGTCCTGTTTTAGTCCTGGTTTAGACATGGTTAAATCTGGTTTAGACCTGGTTTTAGTCCTGGTTTAGTCCTGGCTTTAGTTCTGGTTTGAGTTCTGTTTTAGTCCTGGTTTAGTTCTGGTTTAGTCCTGATTTTAGACCTGGTTTTAGGGTTAGGAGTTAAACGTAACCCTAAATTAGGACTAAACCAGGACTTAAATTCTGACTAAAACAGGAATAAACCAGGTCTAAAATCAGGACTAAACCAGGTCTAAACTAGGACTAGGGTTAGACTTGGTTTGAGTCCTGGTTTAGTTGCTCACGTCACATCAGTTCTTCTGAGAGCGTCCAGAGCTTCACCCCGACCTCACCGCGCTGACTCATGTTTTGGCTTTGTTTGCAACAAGAACTTTGACTCATAAAACTGATTTTATTTACTTTACGGAAAATGGACTCTTGTAAAGCTCCTGATTTTAGTCCTGGTCTTGTCCTGGCTTTGACCAGGCTTTAGTCCTGGTTTAATAAAGGTTTAGATCTGGTTTTAGTTCTGGTTAAATCATCGTTAAATCCTGGTTTAGACCTGGTTTTAGTCCTGATTTTAATCCTGGTTTAGTCCTAGTTTAGACCTGGTTTAGACCTGGTTTAGACGTGGTTTAGACCTGGTTTTAGTCCTGATTTTAATCCTGGTTTAGACCTGGTTTTAGTCCTGATTTTAGTCCTGGTTTAGTCTCAGTTTAGTCCCGGTTTAGACCTGATTTAGACCTGGTTTTAGTCCTGATTTTAGTCCTGGTTTAGTCTCAGTTTAGACCTGATTTAGACCTGGTTTTAGTCCTGATTTTAGTCCTGGTTTAGTCCTGTTTTAGACCTGTTTTAGACCTGTTTTAGACCTGTTTTAGACCTGGTTTAGACCTGGTTTTAGTCCTGATTTTAGTCCTGGTTTAGTCCTGTTTTAGACCTGTTTTAGACCTGGTTTAGACCTGGTTTTAGTCCTGATTTAGTCTCGGTTTAGACCTGATTTAGACCTGGTTTTAGTCCTGATTTTAGTCCTGATTTTAGTCCTGGTTTAGTCCTGTTTTAGACCTGTTTTAGACCTGTTTTAGACCTGGTTTAGACCTGGTTTTAGTCCTGATTTAGTCTCGGTTTAGACCTGATTTAGACCTGGTTTTAGTCCTGATTTAGTCTCGGTTTAGACCTGATTTAGACCTGGATTAGACCTGGTTTTAGTCCTGATTTTAATCCATCAAAAATGTATTATTCGTCTGTCTACGTCTCCAAAGGTCAAAATGCAGAGATCAGATCCGAGAACTCACTGCGTTACAACAAAACTTCACTCGTACTTCTGTTAAAATGACTTTTTTTTTCACAGCGATTTACAAGAAAGATTTAACGAGACCTTGAGGAATTAGAACAGTGATGATTCGAGCGCTTAAGAATTTATTTATTTATCCATCCATTTTCTTTTTCTTATCCGGGCCGGGTCACGTGGGTCTGAGCAGGGACTCCCAGACTTCCCTCACCCTGGGGACCCCGAGGCGTTCCCAGGCCAGCCCAGAGTCCCAGTCCCTCCAGCGCGTCCTGGGTCTTCCCCGGGGCCTCCTCCTCGTGGGACATGAACACCTCCCCAAGGAGACGCCCAGACCAGATGCTTCAACCACCTCAGCTGCTCCTCTCCAACCTCCTTTTTTTTTTTTTTTCATAAACAATCATATTAGGCTCATTTGTCAACATTTCTGTGCCAAACTTTAGCTGTTCCAAGTTGTTTTATTCGGTTGTGGGTGAATTCTTTGTGGAGCAGACAGTCACAGAAGTTTGTGGGAAATTCGGTGACGCGTAGTAACTTTTTGGCAGAGTTGCACGTACACAACACGAGTGCGGAACGACAAACACCGCAAGATTTCTGATTGGCTCTCATGTGCGTCAGTGAGGGGGGAGTCTCTGGACATCCGGCGGAGTCTCTGGACATACGTAGAAGTCTTTCGGCGTATGGGGGAGTCTCTGGGGGAGTCTCTCTGCGTACGAGTGAGTCTTTCGGTGTACGCAGGAGTCTGTCGGCCTACAAAGAAGTCTCTTGACGTACATGGGAGTCTATCGATGTATGAAGGATTCTCTCGGTGTACAAAGGAGTCTCTTGACATATGGCAGAGTCTCTTGGCGTACGAAGGAGTCTCTTGACATACGGCAGAGTCTGTTGGCGTATGAAGCAGTCTCTTGGCGTACGAAGGAGTCTCTTGGTGTACGTTGGAGTCTCTTGGCGTACGCAGGAGTCTCTTGGTGTATGTTGGAATCTCTTGGCGTACGATGGTGTCTCTCAGCATACGAAGGAGTCTCTTGGCGTATGTTGGAGTCTCTTGGCGTACGAAGGAGTCTCTTGGCGTATGTTGGAGTCTCTTGGCGTACGAAGGAGTCTCTCTGAGTACGAAGGAGTCTTTTGGCGTATGATGGACTCTCTTGGGATACGCGGGAGTCTCTCAGCGTATGAAGGAGTCTCTTGGCGTACGCGGGAGTCTCTCGGTGTACAAGTGAGTCTCTTGGCATACGAGTGAGTCTCGGTGTACAAAGTAGTCTCATGGGGGAGTCTCTCGACGGACAAATAGGTCTTTCGGCGTACGGGGGAGTCTCTCGGTGTACGCTGGAGTATTTTGGCATACGAGGGAGTCTCTCGGTGTACAAGGGAGTCTTGGCATACGCAGGAGTCTCTTGGTGTACAAAGGAATCTCTTGCTGTATGAAGGAGTCTCTTGACATACGGCGGAGTCTCTTGGAGTATGAAGGAGTCTCTCGGCGTATGGGGGAGTCTCTCAGGGTATGTCGGAGTCTTTTGGTGTACAGGGGAGTCTCTCGGCGTACGCAGGAGTCTCTCAGGAGTCTCTCAATGTATGTCAGAGTCTCTCAGCGTACGTCGGAGTCTCTCTGCATATGTTAGAGTCTCTCGGCGTACAGGGGAGTCTCTCTGCATATAGGAGAGTCTCTCTGCATATAGGAGAGTCTCTCAGCGTACAGGGGAGTCTCTCTGCATATAGGAGAGTCTCTCAGTGTACACAAAAGTCACTTAGTCTACTGGGGAGTCTCTCGGCGTACAGGGGAGTCTCTCAAGATTCTTGTAAGTTTGTGACTCACAAATAATCCAAAGTATTCATCTTCTTGTGCGAGGAAACAAGAACGAACTTTATTAAAACAAAACTCTGCATTTGAATGATATTCCTTCACCCGCCTCTCATCTGTTTTAAATATTGTCGATAAACGTGTCGTGACGTCGTCTGGAACACAGCACCTGGGCTTTGTCTGGAATGTTCCACAGTATGTGAAGCTGGTTCTAATCTTTGTTCAATCACTCTGCTGTTATGTCACCGTGTGTTAGACTCCGGTAATGTGTTTTGACAGGAAGAGCATCTGGTTCAGAAATATGTTTAATTCATACATGTGCATAAGTTTGGGTGTGTGCGTGGAGCGTGTGGAAAGCAGAGGTCCGTCTCTGGGTTCTGTTGCGTAATTCTCGTGAGACAGACGCAGATATATGGATCAACGGGGCCTCTGCTGAACCATCACACCGCTGCTGCTTCATGTGGAGTTTTGGAATTATGTAAGAAAATCCGACTCCCACAAACAGGAAGCAGAGACAGTGTCAGAACAGACGCCCCAGAACACGACATCTGACTTCACTCCACAATCTATCAGAAAATGACTTTACACAGGAAATGTCGGCTCCTGGTCTCTGATTTTATAAAATGAATTTCGCCCAAAAAGTGTGACTTGTTTTTTTCTTCTTCATTACACATTTTTTGGCAGGTGCGACTTAAACTTATATGATTTATAGTCTAAAATATACAGACAGCAAGAAATACAAATAACAATAAATATGAAAAGATTACATGATGAAAAACGCGTAATGCATTTTTTTTCTTGATGATATCTCTAAATGTAAGAGTTTTTCCTGTTCACCTGCAGCGTCTTAAACCTGAAGCAGTTCTGGGCCCAGTCAGGACTTGGATGAACCAGGCTGGTGCCTCCTAGTGCAGGCATGTCCAATGTGACCCTCAAACTAAATTTTTTTGGCCCTCAGGCTTCCAGGAGAATTGTCCCAAATGCCCATGCATCAATGAAAATTTTACTTTTTACTGCAAGTTTTTTGAAAATCTACCTTGATAAAGCGAAAATTGAATATTTAGTGTGTGGTTTTAAGGATCTTAGCACGAATAAAGGCTGATGACTCATTCTAATGTGTTAAAAATGCACATATTTCAATTATTCACTGTACTGAGCTCCAGTCTACAGAACTCGACCAACCCTCTGCTTCTGTGTTTAGAGATGTGGCCCTTGATGAAAAAAGTTTGGACACCCCTGACCTAGTGCCTCCGCTCAATTTCATTCCTCTCCAGTGACTAGGTCAGGAATCAGAACACACGAGATGGTTTGCAAGAACCTTGGAAGTTGTAGAGAAGAGAAGAGCTGTGAAGTCATGACGTTAAACTCGTGGCGTTTGTCTGGGTCACTTTTGTGGAACAACACAACAGTAAACAAAGCGTCGAGATGGATGTAGACCAGAGGAGTCAAACATACGGCCCGGGGGCCAGATCCGGCCCTCCAAGACCTTTAATCTGGCCCTTGGGTGATTTTCTACTAAAATATTTTAATTATATTTTCTATTAAAATATTGGTAATTTTCTGTGGTGTTTATCACAGCAGCGTCTCCAGCGTCTCTGTACGTGGCCCCTCCCACCAGAGCAGCACAAATGAAGACTTGTCTCTTTCCAAACGCTCTTAAAGGACGATCGTTTTGACTGTTGACCGTGACACCCTCATCAGAAAAATGTCCAACATGAGAAAAGTGGAGCCGAGTGCAGGATTTTCCACAAAAAACTGACTTATTCCTATTTGCATACAAGTTAAAGTTAAAACATTGTGTTGAAATTACATTTTTCTTAAAGTTTCAGGTTGTTCATAATATTATAATAGTTTGTAAAAGAAAGTTCATAAATTTAAAAAGATTTCTGTAATAGATTTGAATTTCTCTGCACAAATATTTTAACTTATTGCTATTTTTTTTATACCATGAGTTTTCTGATCTGGCCCCTTTGGAATCAAAGTAGGTTGGATACGACCCCCAAACCAAAATGAGTTTGACACTCCTGATGTAGACGAAGACAGACATTCTGTATTGGCAACGATTCCCCAGATCGAGGATTTAAAGCTGCAACAAAGAGAATATTTGGTGAATTTTATTAAGGGGGAAAGACGTTATTGTTCTTCTTCCTACAGGATTTGGAACATTACATACGTCACGACCAAAAGTACCCGCCTACCGTCGAATCCTAATGCTGCGAGGTCACACAGTTTCCACGAAATGAAACTGTCTCATGAATCAGGCTCGACTTGGATGGGAATTGCCTGGAATGTTCCACGGTACGACACACGGACTCAGACTCATTAACGCCTGAATTTGGAACACGTGAAAGGTTTTAGTTGGACTTACGATCATATAATTAAAACAAAATAAAATTCAAACTACAGAAAAAACCTGTCCCACGTTCAGCTGAAGAGTCTTTTCTGTTCACCTGCAGAGTTTTAGGCCTTGAAGCAGGTCTGGACCCGGTCTGGACTTGGACGGGAGACTTCTGGAGATATCAGGTTCCTCATTGTGTCCTCTGGCAAGACACTTCGGCCGCATATCTCAGCATGCGGGCGAGACGTGGCGTGTGCGTGGGCGTCGGGCGGGGGTTGGGGGTTGAGGGTTGGCAGCTTGACTTCCTGCGGCTCTGACACACTTTCAGGGACACAGATTATGAGTCAGCTCCGTAACGTCCCATCCCCAGTGCCCCGGGACACGCTGACCTGGCTTCAACTCCGCTTCTATTTTTATTTATTTAGGACAGTGCAGCAGCTTCGACTCCCGTTATCACCCCCGGAGCTGCCAAAAGTATCGAAAATCTGATTCTAATCGATGTTAAAACTAAAATCGAAACTGTAGATCCTCATTTTTTGCAGGTATTGACGCAAAAAAAAAAGTCCCGTAGACCTTTTTCACAATGTTTCACAAAGTGTCCTGTTGTAGGTTTGTGGAAAATCTGTGTGTCAATCGTTCATTCGTTTTTCAATATAAAATCAAAAATAAGAAATCGAAAAAAAAAAGTTTTCTTCATTATTTGTCTCCAAAACCAAAATGAAAAAACGTTTTGTCAGTTTTCGATTTTGTGTTTAAACGAAGAATGGGAAAAAAAGGGATAACGTGACGTCCGTGACTGCGATGTCGGACTTTTGCGCCGCATACGGACTGAACCAGGACTGATCCAGGTCCGGGACCAGACTGGGACCACAACGGGACTGAGACCGGGACCAGACCGAGACCAGACCGAGAACAAACCGAGACCAGACCGAGACTGAGACCAGACCGGGACCAGACCGAGACTGAGACCAGACCGGGACCAGACCGAGACTGAGACCAGACCGAGACCAGACCGAGACTGCGACCAGACCGAGACCAGACCGAGACCAAACCGAGACCAGACCGAGACCAGACCGAGACTGAGACCAGACCGGAACCAGAGCGGGACCAGAGTGGGACTGAGACCAGACCGGGACCAGACCGAGACTGAGACCAGACCGGGACCAGGGCAGGACTGAGATCAGAACTGAAACCGGGACAAAACCGAGACTGAGACCAGACCGGAACCAGACCGGGACCAGACCCAGCCTGAGATCAGGACTGAGACCGAGACCAGGCCGGGACCAGACCAGGACCAGACCAGGATCAGACCAGGAGCAGGCTCGAGGCTCGGAGTCAAAGCTCTGGTCCCGGTCTGGTCCCGGTCCTGGATCAGTCCTGGTTCAGTCCGTATGCAGCACAAAAGTTCGGCATCGCAGTCACAGAAGTCCGTAAACGGGAAATGGTCGTTATCCATTTTTTTCCATTTTAGTTTTGGAGAAAAATAACGAAGAAAACAGTTTATTTTTCGATTTCTTATTTTTGGTTTTATATTGAAAAACGAATGAACGAACGACACACAGACTGTGGAACTTCTAGTGTTTTTTAATGGTTTTCTGTGGCAAAATGTGTGTCGTATTTTCCAGTAGTTTCATAAATCTGCCCCATCACCAAAACTTCAACCAACAAACTCCACAAAGGATAAACATTCTAACATGAACAATTTATCCACAACTATCAAGAGAAGAAAGACAAAAACATATATATAATATTCCGAATATTCAAACTGCACAAATCTGTCTATGCCAATATCTACATCATCAAATCGATTTTTAATTTGAATTGTAGAATCAGTCTTATTCATGATCATAATGTTAGTTTTGTTGAGTATGTCATTAATGTGAGGTCGTTGTTTCCTTTAAGTTTTCGTCTTTCTTCCCTTGATAGTTGTGGATAAATTCTTCATTATAACATTTAATGTGGAAAATCGTGTTTTATTGTCTAAAGACATCAGTCCCTCGTACCAACACCAACCACACAGTTAAATAAATATTGTGTGTTGTGTGCTCCTCTGTGTCTTTTATTTATTTTACTTTTACTGCTATTTTATGATTTTTATGTTTATGGGTTTGCTTTTGTTTAGTTTTTACCTGAAAATATGTAGATGAAATGTGACCATACCTCCTTGTCAGATCCTGTCAGATCTCAGCAGGGCCTGGTTAGTATCTGGGAAATCAGGAGCCACAGGGGGGCGCCAGAGCAAAAAAAAAAAAAAGTCATTGTGTCCTTAGGCAAGACACTTTGCCTTTGACACACCCACATTGCCGAGTATGAAAGTGGTGTGTGTGTGTGTGTGTGTGTGTGTGTGATGATGGTCGGAGGGACTGATGCTGCAGATTGGCAGCCTCGCTTCCATCAGTTTGCCTCAGGGCAGCTGTGACTGCAATAGAAGCTTACACCTGCGTTTACACATGTGGAGAAACGAATATTTGCACCCTCCATTTTCCAAAATAACATTGTGCACACAGCGTTGTTTTCAAAAAAGTTTTAATTTACATCGACCCGCATAAATCCTCCATCGAGCGCCGTCATAACTACAACAAGATTCAAACCTGTAGCATTTATTTCATTACAGTTGTAAGTTTTACTCACAAACACCTTGAAAAACGTGCATTAGTGAGCAGCTCGCCTCTCCACAGATCTGTTAAAGAAGTGGCAAATCAGCTGATCTCTGAGACTCATTTGTCTCTGGTTGTGGATATGAAACATCAACCTGCATCATCATCATCAACATCATCAACATCATCATCATCCTCAGAGCAAAAGATAAAACACTGGTCGCACTTTTGGCCCGTCAGCTCCGTTTATCTCACTTTACTCACAAACGCCAAATCAGAGTTTTCCAGAATCTCCACTCTAGACGGCGAATTTAGAAAGATTCAGTTTCTGAGGAGAATTTGCTGTTTGTGTGTAAAAGATGAGAACAAATGAAGGGAAATGTCTACGTTTTTAAAAATAACTGTATGTGTAAACGGGGCCACAGATCACTGAGTGTAGAGTGAATGAATAATGATCTGTAAAGTGTTTTCAGTGTCTTGAAATGCCAGGATAATTAATTAATAAAAAAAAATAATTACAATTAATAATATCATTAATTGTAGGTGTAGGATTAAAATACACTTCGCTTCTTCCCACTCCTTTTTTTGAACACTGAATGTTTTTAACAATTTTGTTTTCTTTATTTTCTTTGTTTCTTTCTCTGCTAAATGTAAATGTTCTGAAAGTCTGGAGACTATATGTTGTGCCTTCATAACTTTTTAAACACATTTTTATGTATTAATAAAATAAACTCTATCTCTCACCTGTTTTATTATTTTAGGACTGGTATGATCAACTTTTAGCAGTTTATTTTTTTACCAGCACATTGAAAACGGCTTTGTTTGTAAAATGTTTTGTAGAAATCAATTTGCATTTGGATTTGTTATGGAGATGTTCATGCACAGGTGAGGCAGGTAAAGTTCCTTGCCCAAGGGTACGAGAACAGTGTTTATGCGCTGGCGGAGCGTCTCGGCTGACTCATCATTTACACTCTCGTTCTTTGGTTTGGTTTTGGTTTAAGTCTAAGAATCACGTCCAGGACCGAGGTGAGGACTGAAACCGAGACTTTAAAACAGACCGATTTGTGTTTGGAGTGATTCATGTTTGAGTCATTTTTAATCGCTTATTTTCAAGACGCGACATTGCAGATCAACCCCGGATTCATCATCAGTCTGATTCATCAGTCGGTTTCACTTCGTAGAAACCGTGTGACCTTGCAGCATTAGGATTCGTTAACTCGACAGCAGGCGAGGACTAAACCAGAGCTGAACCCGGGATAAACCAGGACTAAACCAGAGCTGACACAGGTCTAAACCAGGTCTAAACAAGGACTACATCAGGACTAAACCAGCTAACTAAACCAACTAAATAAAGCATTGTATTTTTTTTCACTATTTACTGCCTTTGTCCTGTTTTAGCCAGACTTGCTTATGTTATTACACACACACACACACACAGAACGAATTTTGGACTCCCGGTCATCGCACAATCCTTACTGGGAAGGATTTTCTGAAAGATGTGTGTGACTGCAAACCTCCGTTCAAACTGTTTCTCTTCCCAACGGAATTGAAAAATAGTGAAAGGTGAAGGCGATGGGCAGGACTGATCCACAGGAAGAACCAAAAAGGAAACATTTGAACATCTGAGAAATCATCCCGAGTTTGCAGCGAACATTTTGTATGTGGAGCGACGACAAAACAAAACCCCGATCCGTCGCTCAACCTCGGTTATGAATTTAAAAAGTCAACACCAAAGTGAAAGGCACCAACTGTTCACCAAGAAACACCTTCCACTGCAAAGAGACCAAGACGTGATGTTGCTGTAAAACCACAAGAACAAGAAAGTGCAGCTCAGTCTGTTTGTCTTCTGCTCCTCTACATTAACAAACGAGATTTTGTTTTGTTGTCGCTCCACATACAAAATGTTCTCTGTAAACTCGGGATGATTTAGGCAGCCAAATGTTTCCTTTTTGGTTCTTCCTGTGGATCAATCCTGCCCATCACCTTCAACTTTCACTATTTTTCAATTCCGTTGGGAAGAGAAACAGTTTGAACGGAGGTTTGAGTCACACACATCTGATTCACTTTTGCATTTATGAAGTTCGCAAACAAATTTCTGGAGTCGTTTTCCGCTGTTAGGATCCAACAACCACACAATTACGATGTTACGAATCCCAAAACTAAAATATGACAATATCAGAACCAGAAACAAAAGTGATATGGTTCAAAAGACTTGAAAAGATCGACTTTGACAAAAGACGCATCCCACTGGGAAAACAAACATGGAGGTTTGATGATCACTTTTTCAGAAAATCCTTCCCAGTGTGAACTGCACGATGACTGGAAATCCGACATTCGTGATGCGTGAATAAATGATAAGTGATGATTGAATAAATGTAAAGTAGAGCTGTTTAACGACGTATCCAATAGGGGTGTGCAAAAATACTGAAATATCGACATATCGTATTGTTTAATGTGATGATACAGTATCGATATCGTGGGCTGCAGTACAGTATTTTTTGGTACATTTTACTACATTATTTGGTTACATTGCTACAGTTTGTTGCTTGTTTAGTGGAAGGAAACTCGTTTAAGCAACACTTTTGACATTTTCACAGTTTTGGTGATTAAAATGGGCGTGTTTCATATTAAACCCGGACATATACAGTGCGATATTTTCAATCGTTTCACTCAGCCCCAACTCAAACTGTACAACCAAACTGCGGGATTTAAAAGTTCACAGCTCACGATTCATGTCCTCACGCTGTACGATCTACATCTAACAGCGTGAAACCCTCACGAGAAGCGACTGGATTTCAAAAAGGTTTGATATTCATGTGACCTGTCGTGAAGTATTAATCAGTTCTCATTACCCCATGTTTACAACACAAAGCACAACACACAATTAAAGGTTGTATAGAGGATTTTTTTAAGGAAAGAGAAATCCAGCGACAGTCCTTGACACCACCTTCCTCCTCCACAGGTCCCTCTAGAAATAATTTAGAGACCGACACCTCAGTTTTTAGACCCTTTGTCTGCTTCAGTTGTGCAAAGGAATCTCCAAGAATCACCTCAGTTCGTCTTCGCTCCTTTTCCCCTTCTCTTCGTCTTTCAGCGACCTCAAAAACCGACTTTCTTTTGCTGCGAACTGGTCGCGGATTCTCGTCCGACATCGCAACAAACTTTATGCGAACAGCGAGAGAGCCACAATTAGAAAAATCCTCTAAGAACTGCTGCATAGTTACCTTAGAAACGTAGGGAGTTTGATTGACGACCTAACAGCCAATAGAAAATGAGGCAGCCTCGTTTTCTATTGGCTGATGTTTATCTGGCCTCAACACATCCACAGTTGATAGATTTTCTTTCTTTTTTTTTTTTTTTTTTGGTCATCATAATTACAAAGCTTCTGCGTCTCTGTAATGGTATTTTAAACTTTCATTGACAATTTGAAACAAACAAAAAATCCTCCATACAACCTTTAAGACAAAAAAAAAAAAGCTTGGCCCGATCCCAAAAACAGTCGCACAGGTGAAAAATCGTCTCAAAAAGGGCCAAAAATCGCACAATGTTTCAGTTTTATTGACCTGTATCGAATCGATTTGAAATATATCATATCGAACCTAAAGTGCACTGTATCGAGACATGTATCGTATTGTGGCCTGTGTATCGAGGTGTGTATCGTATCAGCAACGTCTTAATGATACCCAGCCCTAGTGTCCAATGAAACCCCCAATGATAAAGTTACACAGTGTAGCTTTAAATCTGACCCACTTTTAAACCTCATGCACCAATTAATGTGCAGTATTTGAATTTGTTTATCTAATCATTATTTCCCCAGGTGTTTTACTGAAGCCTGTTTGTCTTGTTTTGTTTTTCAATCTTCTTTTCTCTTCGATAAACACTTTCTCTTTGCTCTTGTGTTTCCAGTTCGTGTCTCTGTAAAACCTCCTGACACCGGCGCGTTAAACTCCTCTCGTTTGTCTTGTTTTTTTTTTTTTAATCTTCTTTTCTCTTCCGTAAACACTTTTCTCTGCTCTTTGCTCTTGTGGGTTTTTTTTTTTTTCCAGCTCGTGTCTCTGTTGAACCTCCTCCTCCTCCTCCTCTTGACGCCGACGTCGCTTTAAACTCTTCTTGTTTGTCTTGTGGTTTAAAGAGCCACCGGGCTGCATTTTCTGACGAGTTGAACTGGGTCGACCGCACGTGCTCTCAGTACAGTGCAAAAACCAAAATGTAGGTAAACAAAAATGACTTGAATTAAGAACATCTGACTTTATTTGAGTCGATTCAACTTGACAAATAAAATGATCGACCGGTGGAATAAGTGTGTTTTTCTCAATTCAATTCTTATTTTAAGTGCGGCAAGATGTATTTTCATATTTTAAGTGGCAAAAGTCTTGCTCCACTGGCAGATCATTTTACTTGTCAAGTGAAATTTACTCAAATCATGATAAAACTTTCTTAATTCAAGTCATCTTCACTTGGCTAGATTTAGTTTTTTTGGGAGTGTAAGTTTGTGCACTAATAAATGGATAATGGTTTATGTTTTATAGATGTCTAACTGTGTCATGTGGATTTATATATTGTTATTTCTTGTGACTGTTAAAACAAGTCGCTCTCTGGCGTTTGCGTTTTGTAAAAGTGGCTCATGAGAGGAAAAAGGCTGGAGACCCCTGATCTAGTGTATTCTGATTCCTGATCTAGTCACTGGAGAGAAATGATGGTGGTGCCAGCCTGGTTATCTATCTATATCTATATATCTCTAAAAAAAAAAAGTGTTTCTCACCTTCCCCTGTGGTTGGTCTCTCTCTCGTCCAGCTCGGCTCCTCTACCAGAGTTCTGGGAGCCTGAAGGTTCTTCAGTATCTTTGCTGTTTCTGTCCTGCACTTTTCTGGACTGAGATGTTCTGTTGTTTTTCCCAGGATCTGCTGTAGTTTCTCTTCCAGTTCGAGGGTTACCGCCCCGAGTGTCCGATCACCACAGGCTCCACAGATGCTTCACTTTCCAGACCTTCTCTAGGTTCTTCTTGAGCCCCTGGTATTTCTCTAGTTTCTCGTGTTCCTTTTTCCTTATTTCATAGGGTGACCATATTTCCGTTTGTGAAAACCTGGACACCTTACCGGGGGTGGGGCCTCGACATTGAGCCACTCTCCCCCCGCAACCTGTGGACATGGCCTCCCACTTGTCCCGACGGGGATGGAAAATGGAGAATTTCTTGTACAAGTCATTGTTAAATGCGCCTTTGTGTTTAAGCGTGTTGCAGACTGACAGACTGTTTGTGTCTCGCTCCTTCTGAGTCACAGACGCTACGAGAGACGCTCAGTTTAATGTCCCAGTGAAAGGAAATGAAAACCCGGACATTTCCATCAATTAAAAAAAAAAAACCGGACACCCAGGACAAGATGCGAAAAACTGACATGTCCGGGGAAAAACGGACGTTTGGTCACCCTAATATATTACCATCTCTTGGTGTCTGGTTGGGCCATCACCGTCCTGTCCGTCTGTATCTGAAGTCCAACAGGATCTTGGCTCGGTCGTTCTCCACAACCTTTGGAGGTGTTTTTCAATCTGCACAGATGTTTCTATACACTCTGCCCGTCACTTTGTTCTGTCGCTTCATGTTTGTTTCCCTGCAGCATCTTACACTTGCAGTTCTGTGCTGGACTGTGTCAGGAGTCTCTTTGCACAGTCTACACCGTGGCTCTGGTCTGCTGCGGTAGATCTGGGCGTCTGTTGGTCGGGTGCTCAGGTCCTGCTCCTGTGCTCCAGGATGAGCCTCTGTGTGTCAAGACATTGGGAGGATTTCATAATTTAAGTGCAAAAGTCTTGTTTCCTTGGTAGATAATTTTACTTGATATTATCTACCAATATCTTTAGTTTTTGCAGTTCAACTTTTTAAAGAAATTGTACTTTTCTAGCAGCATACTTTTACTCCAACTTGAGTAATACTTCTACTGAAATTTACTGTTACTTGAGTAAAAGTTGGGGTTGCCGGTGAATCTGAAGTGACAAAAATTTTATGTGGCAAAGAGACAGAGAGAGAGAGATGTACAAGAAATGATTTGAACATTTGTGTTTCTTTTTCTCCTTCGATCTGATTTTATTTGTCTCATTTTAGTCTCCATCTTCTGAAAACACCTGATTTTTGTGACATATTAATTTGTTTTGTTCTTCAAATCACACACAAATTCACTCCAAACTGTAAATCAGACGTTACTCTTTAAGTTACTCTTACTTAATAATTGTTTTTTCCAAATACTAAGCACAGTTTTTGGCTTCTCTACCTCCTCTTCAGCCTCATGTGCATGCACAAACGCACAACTTTAACACACAACGTGCACGTGAGGCTGCGAGCGTGCACGTTGTGTATTAAAGTTGTGCGTTTGTGTTAAAGTTGAGTTAAAGTTCAGGTGAAACTTTGCCACGCTCCTCTGCTGCTGGGGAAATTCACACCGGCTCCCGATTGGTCCAAATGAACGCTGCCAAACGTTCCTGACGACAGCAGAGCCAATCAGAGCGCAGGGGGGGCGGGGCCTGTGGTCTGAGTCGACTTCCTCTTCTGTTGTTGTGTGAAAAGGGCAAAAACTTAGAGCAACAACACAACGAGAAAGAAACAACACAACATACAACAACAACACAACGAGAAGGAACAACACAACATAAAGCAACAACACAAAGAGAAAGAACAACACAAACATACAAGAAAACAACAACACAAAACACAACATACAAACAACAAACAACACAACATACAACAACAACACAACGAGAAAGAACAACACAACATACAACAACAACACAACATACAACAACAACACAACGAGAAAGAACACAACATACAACAACAACACAACATACAACAACAACACAAACGAGAAAGAACAAACACAAACACAACAACAACAACAAACACAACAAAACAACACAACAACAAACAACACAACAACAACACAACATACAGCAACAACACAACGAGAAAGAACAACACAACATACAACAACACACAAACAACAAGACAACACAAATACAACAAACAACACAACGAGAAAGAACAACACACATACAACAACACACAACAACACAACAACAACACAACAACAGCAACAACAAACGAGAAAGAAACAACACAACACAGACAACACAACAACAACAACAACAACACAACGAGAAAGAACAACACAACATACACAACAACACAACATACAACAACAACACAACGAGAAAGAACAACACAACATACAACAACAACACAACGAAAAAGAAACAACACAACGAGAAGGAACACAACATACAACAACAACACAACGAGAAGGAACACAACATACAGCAACAACACAACGAGAAAGAAACAACACAACATACAACACAACATACAACAACAACACAACGAGAAAGAACAGCACAACATACAACAACAACACAACGAGAAAGAACAACACAACATACAACAACAACAACAAACAGACAGAAAACAAACATACAACAACAACAACACAACGAGAAAAGAACAACACAACGAGAAAGAACAACACAACATACAACAACAACAACACAACGAGACGCACAAATTGGCGTGAACTTGTTGTCGTTGTCATCGTCTTTCATAATGACACATTAGAGAGATTTAAAGACACACTGCGGGATGTTACGTGTGTTTATCAAACGTGAATGTGAACTACAAGAATCAGGACTAAACCAGGACTAAACCAGGTCTAAACCAGGATGAAAACCAGGACTAAACCAGGTCTAAACCAGGACTAAACCAGGTCTAAACCAGGACTAAAACCAGGAATAAACCAGGACTAAACCAGGTCTAAACCAGGACTAAACCAGGTCTAAACCAGGACTAAAACCAGGAATAAACCAGGAGTAAACCAGGTCTAAACCAGGACTGAACCAGGACTAAACCAGGTCTAAACCAGGACTGAACCAGGACTAAACCAGGTCTAAACCAGGACTAAACCAGGTCTAAACCAGGTCTAAACCAGGACTAAACCAGGACTAAACCAGGTCTAAACCAGGACTAAACCAGGTCTAAACCAGGTCTAAACCAGGTCTAAACCAGGACTAAACCAGGTCTAAACCAGGACTAAACCAGGACTAAACCAGGTCTAAACCAGGACTAAACCAGGACTAAAAAGCACTAAACCAGGACTAAAGTAGCGGATTCAGTAAGGACTAAACCTGGACTAAATCTGGTCTAGTCTAAACCAGGACTAAACCAGGTTTAAACCAGGACTAACCCAGATCTAAACGGAGACAGACATGTTTACTGTCATATGAAACAATCCAGGCAAAACAATACCATCTCCACGGAGACCATCCACTGGAAAAGTTCCCTAGTGCAGCTTTAACTACAGCACATGCACTTTGTCTGTAGAATGTTCTGACGCTAACTGGAGGCACTGGACACTCTGCAACTGTCCACTCGTGTTTCTGTTTTTATCAGTTATTAGGTCATAAAATAATTCTGCGTGTTTTGTGGATGAAGTTGTTGCCCCTGTCGGTCCCTGTCGGTCCCTGTCGGTCCCTGTCGGTCCTGTCGGTCCCTGTCGGTCCCTGTCGGTCCCTCAGGTTGTTTTTGTCGTTTTCAGACTCGTTTCTTGTGTTTCTGTGAGAGGAGCAGACGAGCGAGTGACAGCAGGCAACAGGAATGTGAAGAACACAAGTATACTCTCTCTCTCTCTCTCTCTCTCTCTCTCTCTCTCTCTCTCTCTCTCTCTCTCTTTATCTCTGTCTCTCTGTTTCCCTCATTCTTTCTCTGTTTCTCTCTCTGTCTCTCCTTGTTTCTCTCTCTCTCTTTCTCTGTGTTCCTCTCTCTTTGTGTTTCTCCCTGTCTCTCTCTCTCTCTCTCTGTTTCTCTCTCTGTTTCTCTCTCTGTTTCTCTCTGTCTCTCTCTCTGTTTCTCTCTCTCTCTCTCTGTTTCTCTCTCTCTGTTTCTCTCTCTCTGTTTCTCTCTCTCTGTTTCTCTCTCTGTTCTCTCTCTCTGTTTCTCTCTGTTTCTCTCTCTGTTTCTCTCTCTCTCTGTTTCTCTCTCTGTTTCTGTTTCTCTCTCTCTCTGTTTCTCTCTCTTTCACTCTGTCACTCAAACTCATCAGTCTGTTTACTCTCTCTCTCCATCTTTCCCCAATCTCTCTCTTGCTCTCTCTCTCTCTCATCTCTCATCCTCCCTCTTTCTCTCACTCCCTCTCCCCTTATCTCTCCTTATCTTTCTTTGTTTTTTTTCTCTCTCCCCATATCTCTCTTTCTCACTATCTCTCCTTCTCTACTCCTCTGTTTTATTTGTTCTCTCTCTCTCTCCATCATGTCTCTCTTTTTCTCTCATTCTTTCTTTCTTTCTTTCTTTCTTTCTTTCTCTCTCTTTCTCTTCACACGTGTTTATAAAGTTCACAGAACCTGGGGCCCGACTCTACAGCTGCTGTGGAGAATGAGCGTGCACGTGGGGAAGAGCGTGCACATGAGGAAGAGTGTGCACGTGGAGAAGAGTGTGCACATGAGGGGGAGCGTGCACGTGAGGGGGAGCGTGCATGTGAGGAAGAGTGTGCACGTGGAAAAGAGTGTGCACATGAGAAAAGGCGTGCACGTGGAGAAGAGTGTGCACGTGGAGAAGGGTGTGCACATGAGGAGGAGTGTGCACGTGAAGAAGAACATGCACGTGGAGAAGAGCGTGCACGTGGAGAAGAGTGTGCACGTGGAGAAGGGCGTGCACGTGGAGAAGGGCTTGCACGTGGAGAAAGGCGTGCACGTGGAGAAGAGCGTACACGTGGAGAAGAGCGTGCACGTGGAGAAGGGCGTGCACGTGGAGAAGAGTGTGCACGTAGAGAAGAGCGTGCACATGAGTAGGAGCGTGCACGTGGAGAAAGGCGTGCACGTGAAGAAGGGTGTGCACGTGGAGAAGAGCGTGCACGTGGAGAAGGGCGTGCACGTGCAGAATCCCTGTAAACCAGACAGTGTGAGTGTGAGCGGGGTCGCCTCTCCACAGATCTGACCTGTAACTGTGTCTGGTTTGGTTTCTGTGGAGATAGAAAGGTTTAAAGCCACACTGTGAAACATTCCAGACACAATAATAACACACAGTGTGCGTGTGTGTGTCTGCGTGTGTGTCTGTTGTGCGTCTATGTGTGTGTTTGTGCGTCTGTGTGTGTGTTTTTGTGTCTGTGTGTGTGTGTGTTGTGCGTCTGTGTGTGTGTGTTGTGTGTGTGTGTTGTGCGTCTGTGTGTTGTGTATCTGTTTGTGTGTCTGTGTGTGTGTGTTTGTATGTCTCTGTCTGTGTGTGTGCTTTGTGCATCTGTGTGTTGTGCGTCTGTGTCTGTGTGTTGTGCGTCTGTGTGTGTTGTGCGTCTGTGTCTGTGTGTTTGTGCGTCTGTGTGTGTGTTGTGTGTCTGTGTGTGTATTTGTGCGTCTCTGTGCGTCCCTGTGTGTGTTTGTGTTGTGCGTCTGTTTGTGTGTCTCTGTGTGTGGGTT
>NW_026571473.1:39073296-39078296 GCF_026225935.1 Boleophthalmus pectinirostris
ACGGGAAAATGTCCATAGTCCATTTTTCATTTAAACACAAAATCGAAAACTGAACAAACGAATCATTATCTGTTTTTTCAGACAAATAATGAAGAAAATAGTTGTTTTTCCATTTTCTTATTTTTGGTTTGATTTTGAAAAACGAATGAACGAACGACACACGGACCACGTTTGTGTCCGTGGCGTAACGACAAACCGAGACGACAGAAAAGCCGGGTGCAGCTGAAGTGTGTGTTTCCTTCCCAAAGATGTAAATCAATCAGAACTTTCTCCACCCCCAGACGCTCAGACACATTAAATAAAGACGATTTAACGTGTTTTCCATGTAAACCTCAAGTCAGAATTATTATTTCCATGTAAACTCCAAGAAGAATACTTTTAATTACGAAATATTTAATTCAGAAAAATGAATTCGGAATTAAAAAAAACATCATGTAAACGTGGCCGGTGTGAAGGAAAACTACTATAACACGGATAAAATCTGTAAAAAGTTGATTTTCAGAACTTCAATTTCAACCCGAACCACAAGCAGGCCTGACTCCTGTTGTGTCTCAATTCTCTTTCTTCGCTTCCTTCTCCTTCCTCGATTCCTCTCCTCGATTTTCCAAGTTTCAGCTGTCAGTCAAATGTGTCTTATTAAGTCGTGTCCCGAAGAAAACCACGGGATGAAGGAGCAAACGTCAGAGAAAAGAATCAAACTTTATTGGTGTTTAGATCCTCCGTGTCTCGTCTCCTCACCCGTTTCCTGCAGAATCGAGGAGAAGGAAGCGAGGAAAGAGAAACGGGTCTCGCTCAGAGGGGGACAGTTTGTGCGGCGCAGTTTTCCAGTGTAAACCTCAACAGGAAGTGCGCCGCCTCGTCTGTTTAAAGCAGCACCAGCGGATGTTCAAGAGGACTCAACAAATGTCAACAAACGTCTCTCACATTCACTCATGAACACTGAATACACTTGGAGAATATGTGGATTTTATTATTAAGGATGTAACAATTACCCAAGTTTTGTGATATCTTATCGTCAAAAGTCTCACGATATATCGAATCACAAGTGTCTTTGTACAAATGTTGATTTTTATGTCTTTCTTTGTGACAACGGGAGCTTCATTTGAGTCCCAGACGTCACAGTTCACTTCTTTTACACACTCTATGGGTCAAACTCTGGATCAGGGAGGCCGTCGAAGTCAAGAAACAAGGCGCGGACACCATCAACCGAGACGACGGAGCGTTTCTGCTTTCACACGCCTGGGACATCCTCCTCCAGAGACGACGATGGGCGACGGGAGGCGTGATCTTCCAGTCCCATCAGGCTGACCACGCCTACAGGAAGTAACAACAGCTGATCTACGGCAGAGTCCTGCACCAGGTCGGGTAATAGTTGCTGAAACAGGTGGGTTTTAACCTTCTGGAATTTAACAGGCAGGTAGTGATTATACATGGGTGGGTCAGGACTAAATCAGGGCTAAAAACGGACTATACCAAGACTAAACCAGGATTAAACGAGGTTTAAACTAGGACTAATCTTGGACTTAAAAGAGAGAGAACCCCTAGCCCATGGAGCAGGGTGTCCACAAAGCGAGCTCGGGCGACGGCTGCTCTTACTTCTGTGGGGTGTGGAGCTCTGCGCTGGTCCTTTCACCTGCGGTCACCCGACAGTCTACACGGGCGCACCTCCGAAGCCACCCAGACAATGAGTCATGGTTCAGTCCTGGTTTAGTCCTGGTTCAGTCCGTGGCGTGTGCAGCGTCAGTCTGGCATCTCGATCATTGTTTCTTCTGCTCAATAAATAATGTCTGTGGCGTGAGTACTTAGTTTTGACAGTCGAGTCGCCTCTGTGGATTCGTGTTCGTGATGAAGAAAGTGAAATCATTTTGATTGTATTTCTTGAAGTAACTTTTCAATTTGTATTCTGATGGATTCTTCAGTTAGAATGATTTTAATCTGTGTGTGGTTTATCACGGGCATGGGGAGGTAGCAGGTGGAATGTTAAGGGGTCCAGGCAGGTGTGGGTTTAACTTTGAGGGTGAGGTGCTGTACTGCATGGGTGTAGGCGGGTAGGGGTCTCCAAAAATGGACCCGTACAGGACTCTGCGGCACGGCTATGGATCAATTAAAATAACTGGAGTACTTGTAGCTGCCTCCAGTTGATGTAGTGACACTCACTGGTTCTTCAGCGAAAAACTCCTCTGGACTGAGACAAGATTTTTCTCGTAGAACAAAGTGTGATCACAAACTGCTGTTCGTCTGACAGGGACCTACAACCAGAGGTGAGACCAAGTCTTTGTTTTGCATGTCTCAAGTAAGTCTCAAGTCTTTGACCTCAAGTTCGAGTCAAGTCCCAAGTCAAATGCAGGCAAGTCCAAGTCAAGTCCCATAAGTCCAAGTCAAGTCCAAGTCATCTCCTCTGAGCTTCAAGTCATTTCAAGTCTTTAAACCAAAATACTAAATATAGATTCGATTTTTGCAATTTTTATAACTTTTAAAATAAATGGTACTTATATGAAAATATACTATGATTTTCTTGAGTATTTATAGAGTTGATAAGAGTTGTAGAAATATTAATTCTTCCTTTTTAAATGTCTTGACAAGATCTTAGTGTGAATCATTGCAGTCAGAACAGAAAGAATTCAGATTTAAAAGTGCTTCTCAAGTCACAGGCCTCAAGACCAAGTCAAGTCCCAAGTCTTACTCCATTTTATCGAGTCAAGTCTCAAGTCCTAAAAATAATGACTCAAATCTGACTTGAGTCCAAGTCACGACTTGCAGGTCCCCACCTCTGCCTACATCTTTCAAAAATGTTGTATTTTGTGGCGATTTTTACTTATTTTTAGATAATTAAAGCTTTTTCTCAGCTCAAAATCCTTCAGTTGTCTTAAAAAACAGCTTTATAATCTTTCGCTCTGGTTCAGCTCTAGCTCCTCTCGCTCTGATTGGTCAAAGTGATCACATGATGCACAAGACCACACTGCAGAAGAACCTCGCCGGGTTAAAGGTGAATCTGGAATCATGAGACTTTGCGCTCGGCCGATTGACCAGAGACAGATCTGAAGATGCAGCAGCAGAAGAAACATGTCAACAAGATAAAAACACAAGAGGTTAAAGTACACAGGAAGACAAAATGAACATCTTTGGTTTGGTTTTAGATCAATATTGTGATTGAAAACGTCCACATCAGAACGGAACGCTCCACAGATGTCAGAGATTAGAACGACAGAAACACAAACACGACAGTTCTGCTTAAGAGAACTGGAAATGTTGATGTTTTGAAGGAATCCAAACCACGCATTTGATTGAATCCATTTGTGTTGCGTAACAGGGGCGTGTGCCGAAGCAAAACAGAATGTTCAAAACAGAACCAACACACTTTGTCTCCGTCTCTGTCTGTGTGTGTGGGTGTGATTAAGATATTTGTGTCCAGTTAAAATCACAATATTTTCACAGGTCGACTAAAGACACATGTAGGATATTGTTTGTGTTCCTCTAACGAACACAGGGACACAAAATACAAACTCGGAATATAGCGAAAATAATGATAAGACTTTATTCCTCACCTCTCGTAAAGTTGTAAATTTAAAGTGCAGCGTTTCATTCACATTATCCATAGAATTTATCCTCCGCAAATAATGACTCCAGTCCACAAAACCGCTTTGTGAATCCAGTTTGAGTCGTTGTTTAAAAGTAAAAAGGCCGGAGTAGTTCCTCTCGTGTGTTTGTTTACATCCACACGGTGCACGGATCGAGCTGAAGCTGCAGATTAACGACAGTGACTCTACTTCTTGTGAACTTTATGGACAATCTTTTGTGTTTTAAAAATCTTGTATCTGAAGTTTTGCTCCAAATTTCACAAATAATAATAAAACTGTTTTGATTTGAGTCTGAACTAGAAGTGCAGAGTCTGATCTTTTGAACACTTCAAGCGTCTCAGAGTGAGAGGTTTTACTGGAGACAGGAAACAGCTGATGCGTTTGTGTGTCCGAGCCCAGATATAAAGGTTGTATGGAGGATTTTTTTTTAGTTTCAAAATGTCAGTGAAAGTTTAAAATAACATTACAGAGACGCAGCAGCCTTGTAATTATGATGACCAAAAAAAAAAAAAAAGAAAATCGATAAACTGTGGACATAGTGAGGCCAGCTAAACATCAGCCCATAGAAAACAAGGCTGCCTCATTTTCTATTGGCTGTTGGGTCGTCAATCAAACTCCCTACGTTTCTAGTGTAACTGACTCTTCGGGATTACGTGGTTTATGCAGCGGTTCTTAGAGGATTTTTTAAACTGTCGCTTCCTCGCAGTTCGCACAAAGTTTGTTGAGACGGCGGACGAGAATCCACGACCAGTTCGCCGCAAAAGAAAGTCAATTTTTTGAGGTCGCTGAAAGACGAAGAGAAGAAGGGGAAAAGGAACGAAAACAAACTGAGGTGATTCTTGGAGATCTCGTCCAGCGATGGTGTGAATGAAGAAGATGAAGTGTCTAAAGACTAAAGACGCGTTGACTGCTAAATTATTTCTAGACAGGTCAATTCAACGGTAATTTTGAATGCGCACTGGATGTAAACAAGTGTGATTTCTATAGTGAGGAGGCGGGAGGAGGTGTTTCTACTGAGGAGCTGTGGAGGAGGAAGGTGGTGTCACACATGCACAACATCTGAAAAAGTACTGTCGCTGTATTTCTCTTCCCTTAAAAAAGCCTCTATACGACCTTTAAGTTCTAAATATTTGTCTAAACCTATCGAGTTCTGATGGGTTCCGTCGGATTTTGGTCGGTTTCCATGCTCTAGTGCTTTGTTTTCCAAAGACTGAGTCGTGACCCTCAGGTGGGTCACAAGAGATTTTTTCTCATGCATGTCGGTTTGAAATCTACAGTTCTGACACGTGAGCTTGTGTGTGAATGTGTTTATTCCTTTCACTTCTACATAAATGTGTGAAATGGGATTTTCTGCGCTCATAAAAATGAAAACAAAGCTCAGAAACTGACTGAATACTGCGTCTGATCTGCTGCTGCGTCTCG
>NW_026571473.1:39085796-39163296 GCF_026225935.1 Boleophthalmus pectinirostris
TGGTTTTAGTCCTGGTTTTAGTCCTGGTTTAGTCCTGGTTTTAGTCCTGGTCTGGTTTTAGTCCTGGTTCCCTGGTTTTAGTCCTGGTTTAGTCCTGGTTTTAGTCCTGGTTTAGTCCTGGTTTTAGTCCTGGTTTTAGTCCTGGTTTCCTAGTCCTGGTTTTAGTCCTGGTTCAGTCAGTCCTGGTTTTAGTCCTGGTTTTAGTCCTGGTTTTAGTCCTGGTTTAGTCCTGGTTCCTGGTTCCTTAGTCCTGGTTTTTAGTCCTGGTTCAGTCCTGGTTTTAGTCCTGGTTTCCTGGTTTTAGTCCTGGTTTTAGTCCTGGTTTTAGTCCTGGTTCCTGGTTTTTAGTCCTGGTTTTAGTCCAGTCCTGGTTTTAGTCCTGGTTTTAGTCCTGGTTTTAGTCCTGGTTTTAGTCCTGGTTTTAGTCCTGGTTTTAGTCCTGGTTTTAGTCCTGGTTTTTAGTCCTGGTTTTAGTCCTGGTCCTGGTTTAGTCCTGGTTTTCCTGGTTTTTAGTCCTGGTTCAGTCCTGGTTTCCTGGTTTTAGTCCTGGTTGTTTTAGTCCTGGTTTTGTCCTGGTTTTAGTCCTGGTTTTAGTCCTGGTCTTAGTCCTGGTCTAGTCCTTTATCCTTGAGAAAACTGCTTCATCTCGAGTCTTTAAAAACCAGATCTTCTCCTCCCTGCGGCGCTTCTGGACGTGAGGAGAAGTTTTGTTGTTCTCAGCGGAGTGTTTTCTGACATATCCTGTACCTCGGCCCTCGTGTGTGTGTGTGTGTGTGTGTGTGTGTGTGTGTGTGTGTGTGTGTGTGATGAGATCTGAGAGGGGGTGTGGCTCCCCGAAGACCCGACGCCGCGCTCCGATTGGCCCGGGCGGCGGAGGTCTGAGGTGGGTGGGTCGTCTCGCTGACAATAACAGAAGTGCACATGTGAAAGTGGAGACGAGGAGAAAGAATGTACAGGGCCGTGGTTTCTGCGGCGACGGGGGAAAAACAAGATAAAGCTGCACTCTGTAACCTTCGCCCCGGAGCGTCTGTCACCTGATCCTCAAACTACAGACATTTCTCCTCTGATTTTCCCCAAAAACTTTCTGAAAAAACAAACAAAAAAACAACCATATTAAAGGTTTAAAAGCTCAGGGACAATCAGTTTTGTCTAACTAACCAGCATAATAAATCTACACAGCAAAAACTGGAGGGTTTAAATTTCAGAGTAAAATATTTCTGAGTTGTTTTTGACACAAAAAGTGTTAATTTAACAATTTGAAAGTTAAATGAGGGTTTGAGTTGGGGTTATTTGCCAGAGTTGATTTGGTAAAGTTAATCGATCTTTTCTTATTGTTAATTCAACTTCCATTTGCGTTAATTCAACTTCCTCTAGTGTTAATTCAACTTCCACAAGTGTTAATTTAACTTTTTAAAAGTGTTAATTCAACTTCAACTAGTGTTAATTCAACTTCCACTAGTGTTAATTCAACTTTAAAAAATGTTAATTCAACTTCCTTTAGTGTTAATTTAACTTCAACTTGTGTTAATTCAACTTCTTTGGTGTTAATTCAACTTTTTCAAGTGTTAATTCAACTTACATTAGTGTTAATTCAACTTTTTAAAGTGTTAATTCAACTTCCATTAGTGTTAATTCAACTTCCTTAGTGTTAATTCAACTTCCACTTGTGTTAATTCAACTTCCTCTAGTGTTAATTCAACTTCCTTAGTGTTAATTCAACTTTTTAAAGTGTTAATTCAATCTCCATTAGTGTTAATTCAACTTCCACTAGTGTTAATTCAACGTTTTCAATTGTTAATTCCACTTTTTAAAGTGTTAATTCAACTTCATTAGTGTTAAATCAACTCCCTATAGTGTTAATTCAACTTCCACTAGTGTTAATTCAAAGTTTTCAAGTGTTAATTCAACTTCATTAGTGTTCATTCAACTTTTTAAAGTGTTAATTCAACTTCGTTAGTGTTAATTTAATTTTTTAAAGTGTTAATTAAATCTCCATTAGTGTTAATTCAACTTCCACTAGTGTTAATTCAATGTTTTCAAATGTTAATTCACCTTCATTAGTGTTAATTCAAATTTTTAAAGTGTTAATTCAACTTCCATTTGTGTTAATTCAACTTTTAAAGTGTTAATTCAACTTCCATTTGTGTTAATTCAACTTTTAAAATGTTAATTCAACTTCCCTTTGTGTTGATTTAAATGCTGAGTCATTTTACTCTCTGAGAAACACGTCCCTGCTCTTCTTTAATGTGTTTAAGTGTGATGGTGTTTTTCTCTCAGGCCCAAACCACGTCACATGAGATGACACACACACACACACACACACACACACACACACACACACACACACACACACACACACACACACACACACACACACACACACACACACACGTACACACACACACACACACACACACACACACACACACACACACACACACACACACACACACACACACACACACACTCCCCTCTCCTCAGCTCTGTGTGTTGACTTTGGCTCTGAGTCACTTTTACATAAGAACAGAGAACGTGCAGTAACATCACTCTGACCTCCCCCCGTGTCCGTCTACATCATCTCAGCTCCTCAAACTATTTCTGAATTATGTGTTCTGCCTTTAAAAACTAAAATCACATTATTTACCGTTGTACATGAATCATTTTGATGCATCACTTTGTACTAATAAATGAACCAGGACTAAACCAGGTCTAAACCAGGACTAAACCAGGACTAAACCAGAACTGAACCAGGTCTAAACCAGGACTGATCCAGGACTAGATCAAGACTGGACCAGGACTGGACCAGAACTGATCCAGGACTAGATCAAGACTGGACCAGGACTAAACCAGGTCTAGCATCTGTGACTCAGAAGGAGCGAGACACAAACAGTGGGTCAGTCTGAAACACACCGAAGCACAAATGCACATTTAACAACGACTTGTACAAGAAATTCTCAGTTTTCCGTCCTGGTCGGGACAAGTGTGAGTCCGTGTGCACAGGTTGAGGTGAGAGTCCAGTGCCAAAAATTCAAGTTAATTCATCTGATATAAAAATGTATTGAACAGATACATATGTGCTCTAGTTTATCAAACTGTTGACCTTTTTTCTGGACCATTTTTGGATCTAAAGTTCCATCCATTTTAAACAGACCATGTATGAAACATGGAACAAAAATTATTTCCCAAATTTCAAAGACCCAAAAATCATGTCAATAAATGGATGTATTTCATCATATCTTGTGTTATTCCATCTTTGAACTGTTGATGAAGGGACAGGATTTTTTTTTTTTATGTATTTAAAATGATAAAAATGTTCTTGGAAGGACTGACATATTTTATAGAAATAGTTTCCTTTCATTTTGAAGTAATATTAAAATATTCGGAAGAAAAAAGCGACAAATTATATAAAATCCTGCACCTTCTACTTGTTTGGACAATTTTCCCTCTGTTACTTTTCCCTCCGTTACCATGAACTTTCTTAATAAAAAATCTCATGAGTCAAAAAGTAAGAGGTTTTTCAACCTAATCTTGTACCATATGGTAGAAAACTATATGAAGCAAATATTCAAACCAGTTTGTTAAGGATTTGTAAGTGAGAACCAAGAGTTATCACTGTTTGGATTTATTGCCCAAAAAGTGCTGCATATTTCATTCCCTCCGTTAGTGACATGAGTTTTTAAATTTTTTGTCTTGAACTTGAAAGAATCTCACAGGTTTAACTTGACCCTGTTGGAGTGTAACTCTTTCCTACATTCTGATACTTTACTTATTTCAATAGTTCCTCTAGTTTCTGAATAAGAGACATTTGAATGTCAAAAATCTGACCCTGTTTCCCTCCGTTAACACTTGACTGGACCCTTAAAAAACGACCAAAACACAAAGAAAACATGAATATACTGACTCACATGTTATTAGTCATGAACAGGCCGGTGTCTCAGTCTGTTCACTCTACACATGACATTACATTATATTACATTAGATTTACTGACTCTCTCCTCCTCAGCTCCGTGTTGACTTTGGCTCTGACTCACTTTTACATAAGAACAGAGAAACGTGCACTAACATCAGTCTAACCTCCCCCAGTGTCCACGTCCGTCTACATCATCTCACATTAAAGAGTTAACGCACTAACCCTCGCTGTGTCAAACTGCGGCGACTGGTCCGGTTTAAAAATGTGACTAAAGCTGTTTTCAAAATCAAAAACTGGGACGCGCTCGGTTTGTGTGGGTTGGTAATAATAAAATTGTGAAACGAGTGAGTGATTAAGGAGAATTATTCTGCTCCGGGCCCGGTCCTGACGAACATGTGAGTCAGTAAAGTCAGGGGTTTTTTTGTGTTTTGGTTTTTTAAGCAGCTTTTCTTTATTTTAGTGAAACAAAACACAGTTTATGTTTCTCTTTACTGATCAAATTGGACAAAAATAGGGACACCAGGGACATTTCGTAGAGTTGTAAGTCAAGACCGAGTCCAATCGAGTCCAAGACCAGTCCGAGAGCACAGGGTCCCGAGACCAGGACAAGACCAAGACCTCTGAGGGTCAAGACCGAGGCGAGACCGAGACTTTAAAGGCCGAGACCGAGACTTTTAAAGGCCGAGACTGAGACAAGACCGAGACTTTTAAAGGCCGAGACCGAGACAAGACCGAGACTTTAAAGGCCGAGACCGAGACTTTTAAAGGCCGAGACTGAGACAAGAACGAGACTTTTAAAGGCCGAGACCGAGACTTTTAAAGGCCGAGACCGAGAGACCGAGACTTTTAAAGGCCGAGACTGAGACAAGACCGAGAGACTTTTAAAGGCCGAGACCGAGACTTTTAAAGGCCGAGACTGAGACGAGACCGAGACTTTTAAAGGCTGAGACCGAAACAAGACCAAGACCACGGTCCACTGAGACCAAATGATGACCAGCTTTGTCATTTTCAACATTTATTTGTATTTTACAGTTATTTTGACACATACATATCAATGTTTTTAAAAATCTATCTCCATTTTGTCTGATAAATGTTAATTTAAGATTAAAATAAGCCAAAACAAGCCTTTTTCAGGCAAAGTCCGCGGGCTCTAGATGAGCAAACAGGCTGCAGTGAGACGCCCACGCTTGCTCCCGCACTCCCCCACACGTTTACCCGCACGCTGCACCTGCACACCAGTACAAGTTTATTGACGACAGCAGCGGTTATAATGAAATATGATCGCACTCGTCGAGTGTCAGACCTCGAGTCTGAGACAAGACCGAGTCTAAGCACCTTCAAGACCGGTCTCGAGGCCGGTCTTGAGACTACGACCCTAACATTCCTCATATAAACCTGAGGGTCCAGTCAAGTGGTAACGGAGGGAAACAGGGTCAGATTTTTGACATTCAAATGTCTCTTATTCAGAAACTAGAGGAACTATTGAAATAAGTAAAGTATCAGAATGTAGGAAAGAGTTACACTCCAACAGGGTCAAGTTAAACCTGTGATATTCTTTCAAGTTGTTGACAAAAAATTTAAAAACTCATGTCGGTAACGGAGGGAATGAAATATGCAGCACTTTTTGGTCAGTAAATCCAAACAGTGATAACTCTTGGTTCTCACTTCCATATCCTTAACAAACTGGTTTGAATATTTGCTTCATATAGTTTTCTACCATATGGTACAAGATTAGGTTGAAAAACCTCTTACTTTTTGACTCATGAGATTTTTTATTAAGAAAGTTCATGGTAACGGAGGGAAAAGTAACGGAGGGAAAATTGTACAAACAAGTAGAAGGTGCAGGATTTTACATCATTTGTTGCTTTTTTCTTCCAAATACTTTAATATTACTTCAAAATGAAAGAAACTATTTCTATAAAATATGTCAGTCCTTCCAAGAACATTTTTATCATTTTAAATACTTTTTTTTTTTTAAATCCTGTCCCTTCATCAACAGTTCAAAGATGGAATAACACAAGATATGATGAAATACATCCATTTATTTACATGATTTTTGGGTCTTTGAAATTTGGGAAATAATTTTTGTTCCATGTTTCATACATGGTCTGTTTAAAACGGATGGAACTTTAGAACCAAAAATGGTCCAGAAAAAAGGTCAACAGTTTGATAAACTAGAGTACATATGTATCTGTTCAATACATTTTTATATCAGATGAATTAACTTGAATTTTTGGCCTTGTTGTTTACTTCTGTTTGACCAGGACCTACAGACAAATCACTGGTTTTAAAACACACATTCTGACTGTGAGCGGGGTCGCCTCTCCACAGATCTGACCTGTAACTTCACTTGGTCTGGTTTGGTCTCTGTGAACATAGAAAGGTTTAATGCCGTACTGCGGAACATTCCAGACAAAGCGATAACACTTCCATTGAGAAAAGCGTCTGACGGAGCCTCGAACGGAACAGTTACACAACGCGGCTTTAAGTGACATAATTCTGAAGTAACGTGATAAATCTGAAGTGCCGTTCCTTTTTCTCGAGTCGTCTCCCTCCTCCGTCCAGAGTCACATGATCTTCTCCTGTTGTTTTCGTGCCGAGGATAATGGTACGTGTTAAAAGTGCTAATCCATAGAACAGGACATTCCTCGACTCGTGTTTGTTTGAGCTCAGAGCTGGAGCCGAGCCAAACACGGATACGCACACATGGACACGCACACATGGACACGCACACACGGACACGCACACACGGACACGCACACACGGACACGCACACACACACGCACACACGGACACGCACACACAACACTGTAAAGACGTGTCTCATATTCACGCTTTTTTACACAGAATGGATGTTTTTTTTACTGTTCAGGGTGACCAGACTTTCAGAATTAAAAACTGGGACACACCCGGGTCTGTGTACAATTCCTTCTTTTGAATTTCAATTAAGAAACAATAAAATGGGAAAACAGTTTGTTATTTTATTTTACGTTTTAGTGTCAAACAAAAAAGCTGATTTCGAGCTTTATTTCCAAGATTTTATTTAAAGTCAAATCAAAATTTAAAAAACAGTCTCAGTGCTGATTTTAATTTCGATATTTTATTCTCTTGGGTTTATTTGCCCCTGAAGTTCTGCTGCTAGAAGTCGTGTTGTAATCAAGACCACAAAGACCAGTCCAAGACCACGGGGTCCCGAGACCAGGACAAGACCAAGACCTCTGAGGGTCAAGACCAAAACCAGACCGAGACCACGGGGTCCCGAGACCAGGACAAGACCAAAACCTCTGAGGGTCAAGACCAAAACCAGACCGAGACCACGGGGTCCCGAGACCAGGACAAGACCAAAACCTCTGAGGGTCAAGACCAAAACCAGTCCAAGACCACGGGGTCCCGAGACCAGGACAAGACCAAGACCTCTGAGGGTCAAGACCAAAACCAGACCGAGACCACGGGGTCCCGAGACCAGGACAAGACCAAGACCTCTGAGGGTCAAGACCAAAACCAGACCGAGACCACGGGGTCCCGAGACCAGGACAAGACCAAGACCTCTGAGGGTCGAGGCCGAGACAAGACCAAGACTTTTAAAGGCCGAGACAAGACTGAGTCCAAGCGGCTTCAAGGCCAAGACACGACCGAGACCACGGCCCATGGAGACCAAATCAAGACCATCTTTGTCATTTTCTACACTTATTTGTATTTTACAATTATTTTGGCACAAATATATCAATGTTTGTTTTTATAAATCTATCTCCATTTTATCACTCATCGAGTGTCACACCTCGAGACCAAGACAAGACCGAGTCCAAGTGTCTTCAAGACCGAGACAAGACTGAGGCGAGACTGAGACAAGACCAAGACAAGGCCAAGACCAAGCGTCTTCAAGAACAAGACAAGATTAAGACAAGACCGAGCCCAAGTAGCGTCAAGACTGAGACAAGACTGAGACCAAGTGTCTTCAAGACTGAGACAAGAACGAGTCCAAACGCCATAAAGACCAAGACAAGACCGAGTCCAAGCGCCTTCAAGACTGAGACAAGACCGAGACAAGACCGAGTCTAAACACCTTTAAGACCGAGACTAAAATACTTCTAAACTGACTCTTTGTCTCCCTCGTGGACTCTGAAGTCGGTAGAAAAACAAACGGGCTCCTGAACGTGACCAGTGACGTCGTGTCGTGTGATCGTTTCCACCGCTGCTCTTATCCTTAAACCTTTTACCTCACGCAGAGTTCACAGAGAAGTGAAGAGTAAATATAAAAGAAGAGTAAATATTAAATTTAAGTTTTTAAGTGGATTTCCTGTAAAAACATGAGCAGTTTTTTTTCACATTTGTCACAGATTTAAACAAACTTAACCTCAGAGTGAAGTTACGTCTCCTCCTGATCCTCGTCTGACCTCGATAAGAAAGAAACTGGACTTAACATAAACTGTAACATTTCTTATTCTCATGTCATTCATCAGTGCTTTTAAGACCGAGACAAGACCGAGTCCAAGCGTCTTCAAGACCGAGTCCGGACACCTTCAAGACCGAGTCCAAGCGTCTTCAAGACCGAGTCCGGACACCTTCAAGACCGAGTCCAAGCGTCTTCAAGACCGAGTCCGGACACCTTCAAGACCGAGTCCAAACACCTTCAAGACCGAGTCCAAGCGTCTTCAAGACCGAGTCCGGACACCTTCAAGACCGAGTCCAAGCGTCTTCAAGACCGAGTCCAACCTTCAAGCGTCTTCAAGACCGAGTCCGGACACCTTCAAGACCGAGTCCAAGACGAGTCTTCAAGACCGAGTCCAAGCGTCTTCAAGATCGAGTCCGGACACCTTCAAGACCGAGTCCAAGCGTCTTCAAGACCGAGTCCAAGCGTCTTCAAGATCGAGTCCGGACACCTTCAAGACCAAGTCCAAACACCTTCAAGACCGAGTCCGGACACCTTCAAGACCGAGTCCAAGCGTCTTCAAGACCGAGTCCAAACACCTTCAAGACCGAGTCCGGACACCTTCAAGACCGAGTCCAAGCGTCTTCAAGACCGAGTCCAAACACCTTCAAGACCGAGTCCGGACACCTTCAAGACCGAGTCCAAGCGTCTTCAAGATCGAGTCCGGACACCTTCAAGACCGAGTCCAAACACCTTCAAGACCGAGTCCGGACACCTTCAAGACCGAGTCCAAGCGTCTTCAAGATCGAGTCCGGACACCTTCAAGACCGAGTCCAAACACCTTCAAGACCGAGACAAGACCGAGTCCAAGCGCTTTCAAGACCGAGCCCATCACCTTTAAGACCAAGACAAGACCGAGACCATGTGTCTTCAAGACCGAGACAAGACTGAAACCAAGCTCCTTCAAGACCGAGAAAAGATTGAGTTTAAATGCGATTGAGTCCGAGACAAGACCAAGACCGCAAAATACAGTCTTAAGGCTGATCTAGTTTTTAAGTGGATTTATTGTAAAAACAAAAGCGTTTTTTTTTTTTTTTTCACATTTGTCACAGATTTAAACAGACTTAACCTCAGAGTGAAGTCACGTCTCGATCCTCCTCTGACCGTAAACTCACTCACTCGATAAGAAAGAAACATCCCAAAATAACAATGGAAAAATGGACCATGTAATGTTTCTTATTTTAAATTTAAGTTTTATTTATTTATTCTTAAAGGTCTAGTTCACAGGTTTATTTATTTGTTTTTTAGTCTTTGTTTACAAAAAGTGCTACAGAAGTAACGTGGATTGGATTTAAGTAAACAGGGTTAGAAAATGCTTTGACCCTGACCCCTGCCTGCCCCTGCCCGTCCCTGCCCGCCCGTGCCTCCCTGCCCGCCCTGCCCTGCCCGTCCCTGCCCGTCCCTGCCCGTCCCTGCCCGCCCGCCCGTCCTGCCCGCCCCCTGCCCGCCCTGCCTGTCCCTGCCCGTCCCTGCCGGTCCCTGCCCGCCCCTGCCTGACCAGTGAGCGCGTGTGTTTAATCCTTTCTGTTAAACTCAGGGTCGAGCCGGATGTTTTTGTTTATCTGATCTGAGGAGTGACATTTGAGCGGACGACGACGACGGTGACGTGGAGCTGAGAATAAAAACAAACCGAAGACTCCACGTTTTACCGCACGGACTGAAAACGCCGAAGAGAAGCTCCAGAGACGCGACGAGACGAGGAAAAAGAACGTTTTACTGTAAGGTTCAGGCCCACGGTGACGTCGTACTTCCTTCTCCAGTTTAATTTTCTTAAAGGGTGATACTCTTAGGATTGGGCGGCATCGTGGTGTCGTTTTGGTTCAGTTGTGCAGAGATCCAAAGGAGGGACCCACAGAAGGTGCACCTGAACCACATCTGACCAACACCGAACCTGAACAGCCTCTGAACCGCAACAAACCCAAATCGCACCTGAATCTGAATGCACCTGAACTGCCCCGATCTGAACCGCACCTCACCCGAATCGCACCTGAACTGCACAAAACCTGAACAGCATCTGAACCGCAACAAACCCAAACTGCACCTGAACCATACCAAACCTGAACCGCACCTGAACTGCACCTGAAACACACCGCACCTGACCTGCACCAAACCCGAATCGCACCAAACCCAAACTGCACCTGAACCTCACCGAACCTGAACCGCACCTGAACCTGAATACACCTGAACTGCCCCCGCACTGAACCTGAACTGGACCAAACCCGAAATGCACCAAACCCGAACCGCACCTGAACCACGCCGCACCTGAACTGCACCAAACCTGAACTGGACCAAACCCAAAATGCACCAAAACCTGAAATGCACCAAACGTGGACCGCACCAAACCCGAACTGCACCTGAACCACACCTGAACTGCACTCGCACCGCACTTGCACAAAACCCAAACTGCACCTCAACTGCACTAAACAAAAACCACACCAGAACCACACCTGAACTGTAACAAACTCAAGCCGCACCTGAACCGAATAGCACCTGAACCGCACAAAACCCAAACTGCACCTCGACTGCACTGAACCAAAACCGCACCTGAACCTCACCTGAACCGCACCAAACCCAAAATGCACCAAACCTGAACTGCACCTGAACCAAACCACACCTGAACTGAACCAAACCCAACCAGAACCCACACCGCACTTTACATTTATTCAATCACAGGTGGTTTTACAGCTCCAAAAACACCTTGAAAAACAAACATTCTGACTGTGAGCGGGGTCGCCTCTCCACAGATCTGCCCTGTAACTCGGTCCGGTTCGGTCTCCGTGAAGATAAAAATACCATTTAAGAGCAAACTGTGAAACATTCCAGACAAAGCAACAACACGTCCAGCAGAAAAGTGCCACAGTGCAGCTTTAAATGAGCGGCTGCTGAGAGTGACTCAGGTCGGAGGTCAGACGGAGAGAGAGAGCGACAGAGCGACAGAGTGGATGGATGGAGAGAGAGAGAACGACTCAGACTCAGACTCAGACGTGAGTCACAAACTGAACTCAGCAGATCTGGACTTGGGTCGAGTTGTTTTCTGTTTCTGTTTGTTTGGATTTTACACCTGATGCCCCGAAAACACGAGCTCACGAGAAAAGACGATAAAGATGAAAGAGACTGTATCATGAAACTTCTGATCTCTCTCTCTCTTCTCCCTCTTTCTCTTTCCTTCCTCTCTCCTCTCTCTTTTCCCTCTATCTCCTCTCTCGGTCGCTTCTATCTCTTCTTCTCTTATCTTCCCTTCTCTCTCTTCCTCTTTCTTCCCTCCGTGTCTCTATCTCATCCTCTCTCTCTTCTCTCTGTCTCTATCTCTTCTTCCCTCTGTCTCTCTGTCTCTTCCTCTCTAATCCCCCCTTCTCTCTCTGCTCTCTCTTCCCTCTCTCTCTTTAGTGCTTCCTCTCTCTCTCTATCTCTTCCCCTCTCTTCCTTCTGTGTCTCTCTCTCTCTTCCTCTCTCTCTCTCTCTCTGTCTCTCTCTCCTTTTTCTTCCCTCTCTCTCTCTTTATCTCTTCTTCTATCTCCTCTGTCTCTCCTCTCTGTTCCCTCTCTCTCTCTCTATCTCTTCCTCTCTCTTTCTTCTATCTCTTCTCTCTCTCGCTTCATCTCTTCCCTCTCTCTCTATCTCTTCCGGTCTCCTTTTTCTCTTCCCTCTCTTTCTTTATTTCTTCCTCTCTTCCCTCTATCTCTTCTTTTCTCTTCCTCTCTCTCTTCTCTCTCCCCTCTCTCTCTTTATCTCTTCTCTCTCTCTCTTTATCTCTTCCTCTCTCTTCCCTCTCTCTCTCCCCTCTCTCTTTTTATCTCTTCCTCTCTCTTCCCTCTTCTTCTCTCTTCCTTCTCTCTGTATCCCTTCCTCTCTCTTATCCTCCCTTCTCTCTCTTTCCCTCTCTCCTCCACTTCTCTCTCCCGTCTCTCCCTCTCTTACCCCCTCTCTTGTCCCACTCCCCTTTCCCCCCATCCCTCTCCCCCTCTCTCTTCCCTCTCTCTTTCCATGTCTCGCTCCCCTCCGTCTTTCTCTCTCTCCTCCCCCTCTCTCTTTTCCCTCTCCCCTCTCTTATTCCTCTTTTCTCTCTCTTCTCCCCCTCTCTCTCTCTTTCCATCGCTCACTTCCCTCTATCTTCGCCCCTCTTTCCAACTGTCTTTCTCTCTGCTCTCTCTCTTATTCCTCTTGCCTCCTCTCTCTCTCTGTCCTACCCCTCTCTCTCTTTCTCCTCCCCCTCTCTTATCCCACCCTCTCTCTCTCTCTTTTGCTCTCCCCTCTGTCTCCCTCTCCTCTATCTCTTCCTCTCTCCATCTTTCTCCTCCCCCTCTACTCTGTCTCTCACCCCTCTCTCTTATCCCCCTTTTCTCTCTCTTCCTTCCCTTTATCGTTCCCTCTCTCCCCTGCTGTCTCCCTCTGCTCCATCTCTCTCTCTTTTACTGCCTCCGTCTCTTTCTTCCCCCTCTCTCTTCCCTCTCTCCTGCTCTCTGCTGTGTCTCCCTCTCCTCTACCTCTCTCTCTTTTCTCTCCCTTTCTTCTCTCTCTTCCCTCCCCCCCTCTCTTTTTTCCGCCTCTCTCTTCCCTCTATCTTTTCTTCCCCAGTCACTCTCTCCTCCCCCTCTGTCTCTCTCCTCTTCTCTCTCCTTGTCTCTCCTCTCTCTCTCCTCTCCTCCCTCTGTTATCTCTCTCTCTCTCTCGTTCTCTCGTTCTTTCTCTCTGTCTGTCGTTTGGGAGCAGGTTTCTACTCTTTACGCAGACGTTTCCAGAAATAGACTCTGGCGGAATATTTAGGTTCGGACGGAACAAAGTGTCCGGAGAGAGAAATCCATCTGATGAACACAGACGGAGGAAGAGAGAGGAACAAGAGAGAGAAGAGAGGAAGAAAAGACAGAAGGAAGAAAGATGGAACAGGGAAAGAGAGAGAGAGAGAGAGAGAGAGAGAGAGAAGACACTTGACTTTGCAGCTCAAGTGTCTTGCCAAAAGACACAATAACAGTTTTCATCTGTGGGATCAAACCTCCAGCCTGTGTGTCTGTGGATCTGAAACTCTGACATGTTTACTAAATACTAATCCATACTAAAACGAGTATTGGAGTATTGGAGTACTGGAGTATTTGGTATTTGAGTATTTGAATATTTGAGTATTTGGTATTTGAGTATTGGAGTACTGGAGTATTTGAGTATTTGGTATTTGAGTATTTGAATATTTGAGTATTTGAGTATTGGGAGTATTTGGCATTTGAGTATTTGAGTATTGGAGTATTGGTATTGGAGTATTTGGTATTGGAGTATTTGAGTATTGGAGTATTTGGTATTTGAGTATTTGAATATTTGAGTATTTGGTATTTGAGTATTTGAGTATTGGAGTATTTGGTATTTGAGTATTGGAGTATTGGAGTATTTGGCATTTGAGTATTTGAGTATTGGAGTATTTGGTATTGGAGTATTGGAGTATTGGTGTATTTGAGTATTGGAGTATTTGAGTACTGGAGTATTGGAGTATTTGAGTATTGGAGTATTTGGCATTTGAGTATTTGAGTATTGGAGTATTTGGTATTTGAGTATTTGGTATTTGAATATTTGAGTATTTGGTATTTGAGTATTTGAGTATTTGGTATTGGAGTATTTGAGTATTGGTGTATTTGAGTATTGGAGTATTTGAGTACTGGAGTATTTGAGTATTTGAGTATTGGAGTATTTGAGTATTGGAGTACTGGAGTATTTGGTATTTGAATATTTGAGTATTTGGTATTTGAGTATTGGAGTACTGGAGTATTTGAGTATTTGGTATTTGAGTATTTGAATATTTGAGTATTTGGTATTTGAGTATTTGAGTATTGGGTGTATTTGGTATTTGAGTATTGGAGTATTTGGCATTTGAGTATTTGAGTATTGGAGTATTTGGTATTGGAGTATTTGGTATTGGAGTATTTGAATATTGGAGTATTGGAGTATTTGGTATTTGAGTATTTGAATATTTGAGTATTGGAGTATTTGGTATTTGAGTATTGGTGTATTTGAGTATTGGAGTATTTGAGTACTGGAGTATTGGAGTATTTGAGTATTGGAGTATTTGGCATTTGAGTATTTGAGTATTGGAGTATTTGGTATTTGAATATTTGAGTATTTGGTATTTGAGTATTTGGTATTGGAGTATTTGAGTATTGGTGTATTTGAGTATTGGAGTATTTGAGTACTGGAGTATTGGAGTATTTGAGTATTGGAGTATTTGAGTATTGGAATATTGGAGTATTTGAGTACTAGAGTATTTGAGTATTGGAGTATTTGGTATTTGAGTATTTGAATATTTGAGTATTTGGTATTTGAGTATTGGAGTATTTGGTATTTGAGTATTTGGCATTTGAGTATTGGAGTATTTGGTATTGGAGTATTTGAGTATCGGTGTATTTGAGTATTGGAGTATTTGAGTACTGGAGTATTGGAGTATTGGAGTATTTGGTATTTGAGTATTGGAGTATTGGAGTATTTGAGTATTGGTGTATTTGAGTATTGGAGTGTTTGAGTATTGGAGTATTTGAGTACTGGAGTATTTGAGTATTGGAGTATTTGAGTATTGGAGTATTTGAGTCATGTTTTTTAGAACTACATGAATGTACCAACCACATCCTGAAAAATCTTGTTTGTTTTCTTCAAAAGTCCATGAACAGACTTTTGTTTTACTGTAGAGAAGAAAAAACCAAGATGTTTTATCTGCTAAAAGACAAAAAAAAAAAAAAGTCCAGTCTTTCCTTAACTAGATTAAAAATATTATTGATAGAGAAATTATTTTTATATGAGGTCACTGCTGCTTTAAATTATGCCCAACTACTGTTAGGTGTTATATTGTTTAGTCCTGGTTTAGTCCTGGTTTAGTCCTGATTTAGTCCTGGTTTAGATCTGGTTTAGACCTGGTTTAGACCTGGTTTAGTCCCAGTTTAGACCTGGTTTAGACTTGGTTTAGTCCTGGTTTATACCTGGTTTAGACCTGGTTTAGTCCCAGTTTAGACCTGGTTTAGACTTGGTTTAGTCCTGGTTTATACCTGGTTTAGACCTGGTTTAGACCTGGTTTAGATCTGGTTTAGACCTGGTTTAGACCTGGTTTAGACCTGGTTTAGTCCTGGTTTAGACCTGGTTTAGATCTGGTTTAGATTTGGTTTAGACCTGGTTTATACCTGGTTTAGACCTGGTTTAGATTTGGTTTAGACCTGGTTTAGGCCTGGTTTAATCCTGGTTTAGTCCTGGTTTAGACCTGGTTTAATCCTGGTTTAGTCCTGGTTTAGACCTGGTTTAATCCTGGTTTAGTCCTGGTTTAGACCTGGTTTAATCCTGGTTTAGTCCTGGTTTAGACCTGGTTTAATCCTGGTTTAGTCCTGGTTTAATCCTGGTTTAGTCCTGGTTTAGACCTGGTTTAATCCTGGTTTAGTCCTGGTTTAGACCTGGTTTAATCCTGGTTTAGTCCTGGTTTAGACCTGGTTTAATCCTGGTTTAGTCCTGGTTTAGTCCTGGTTTAATCCTGGTTTAGTCCTGGTTTAGACCTGGTTTAGTCCTGGTTTAGTCCTGGTTTAGACCTGGTTTAATCCTGGTTTAGTCCTGGTTTTAGTCCTGGTTTAGCCCAAAATGTGAAAACAGTAAAATCCCTCTGTGTAATCCATTTATTTCAACAAAGTAACTGTAATCCAATTACCACTCACTGAAACAGTAACTGTAACTGAATACAGTTACTCATCATTTGATTACATAACTCTGGTGCATGTAATCTGTTACTCCCCAACACTGGTCCCAGGGTAGGGTAGTTTACATCACCAGGTCTAGAGGAAATGAATAATGTTCTGTAAAGTGTCTTTGTGGCAAAATATCTGTGAAAATATATACTGTACTGTAAATTACTTATTTAAAGTGTTACTCGAGTATCTGTGAGGAGCTGTGAGACTCTGGCGTCTCGTCTGTAAACATTATAACAGACACACAATTTAACTTTTTTCTGTTTCATATGTTTTTATTCATGTGCAAACAAATACAGATTTGTCATTCAAACAACACATGTTCACACACGTCTTCCATTTTGATGCAGATAAAACATAACTGACAAAGTTAATTAACTAAAACAAATCACTCAAGAAATAGGTGTCGTGACATACAATAAAAGAATAATAATAATAGAATGATAAAAATACACTACTAATATTAATAACAAATAGAAAATAAAATAAATAAATACAATAAAATAATAATTCAAGAAACATATAATAATAATAATAATAATAATAATAATAATAATAATAATAATAATAATAATAAAGAAGGTGGTTGGTTTAGGTGGTTGGTTTAGTCAATAAATGGCTGCCACTTTCTAAAAAATGTCTTTATGTTACCTTTCTTCAAATACTATATTTAACTTTTTATTCTTACTTTTTTTTTCTTTTTTTTAAATACTATGAACCAGATATTATGTGTTTTTAATAAAGACTGAATTGGATAGAATATGGAGAGGAGACGAACGAACCAGCTTCCACACACACACACACACACACACACACACGTATCATGTATGTTTTTCATCAGGCAGGTTACGTAATGGATCTTTAACAAAAACAGTCTCACAGAAGCAGAAGCAGAAGCAGAGTCTCCGTGTGCTGCTCACAAACTCCACTCAGACCCACAGTTTTACTACAAACTCTTACATAAGAGCTGCATGAATGAGTTTAGAGTTTAGAGTTTGGAGTTTGGAGTTTTAATATGATAATGTGGTGTTTACGTCTGAGTGGAGGCGCTGAGTCTCGCCCGGGGCCCGGGGCCAGCGCCGAGCTTTGACTGACAGCTCAGAACACGATGTACAGATGTGGATTCAGGCTCACACATGTGAACGTCAAAACAACGACAGAAAAGAAGCAAAACAACGAGCTTCTCCTTCAACGAGCTGTTTACACGACGTAAAACACGAGACGAGAAGAGGTGATAAAACAACAAGAACACGAGATCATTTAAACTGATTTTACATCTTATTTTATTGTTTTTGTTCCAGAATCTCACGATTATCACAAAGTTTTATCTCATGGTTCTCATTTAGTCACTTGTCTGGTTTAGTCCTGTTTTAGTCCTGGTTTAGTTCTGGTTTTAGTCCAGTTTTAGTCCTGTTTTAGTCCCGTTTTAGTCCTGGTTTTAGTTCCTGTTTTAGTCCTGGTTTTAGTTCCTGTTTTAGTCCTGGTTTAGTCTTGTTTTAGTCCTGGTTTAGTCTTGTTTTAGTCCTGGTTTTAGGCCCCTTTTAGTACTGTTTTAGTCCTGGTTTTAGTTCCTGTTTTAGTCCTGTTTTAGTCCTGGTTTAATCCTGTTTTAGTCCTGGTTTTAGGCCCGTTTTAGTACTGTTTTAGTCCTGGTTTACTCCTGGGTTAGACCTGGTTTAGTCCTGGTTTTAGTCCTGGTTTTAGTCCTGATTAAATCCAGTTTTAGTCCTGGTTTAGTCCTGGTTTTAGTTCTGTTTGAGTCCTGTTTTAGTCCTGGTTTAGTACTGGTTTAGTCCTGATTAAATCCAGTTTTAGTCCTGGTTTTAATCCCGTTTTAGTCCTGGTTTGGTCCTGATTAAATCCAGTTTTAGTCCTGGTTTAGTCTTGTTTGAGTCCTGTTTTAGTCCTGGTTTTGTCCTGCTTTAGTCCTGGTTTAGTCCTGTTTTAGTCTTGGTTTAGTTCTGTTTTAGTCCTGGTTTTAGTCCTGATTTTAGTCTTGGTTTTAGTCCTAATTTAGTCCTGGTTTAGTTTTGGTTAAATCCTGGTTTAGTCTTTTTTTAATCCTGGTTTAGTCATGTTTTAGTTGTGGTTTAGTCCTGATTAAATCCAGTTTTTAGTCCTGGTTTTAGTCCTGGTTTAGTGCCGTTTTAGTCCTGGATTTAGTCCTGGTTTTAGTCCTGGTTTAGTGCCTTTTTAGTCCTGTTTTAGTCTTGGTTCAGTCCTGGTTTAGTACTGAATAAATCCTGTTTCGGACCTGTTTTAGTCCTGGTTTTAGGCCTGTTTTAGTACGGTTTTAGTCTTGTTTTAATCCTGTTTTAGTCCTGGATTCGTCCTGGTTTAGTCCTGGATTCGTCCTGGTTTTGTCCTGGATTCGTCCTGGTTTTGTCCTGGATTCGTCCTGGTTTTGTCCTGGATTCGTCCTGGTTTTGTCCTGGATTCGTCCTGGTTTTGTCCTGGATTTGTCCTGGTTTAGTCCTGGATTTGTCCTGGTTTTGTCCTGGATTCACACTCTCACTCGTGCACACTACAACAACAACAACAACAGAAACAAAGCAAAACAAAGAGCTTCACTTGAGCTGTTTACACGACACAGAGGCCAAACAGAGGACAAGAGGACAAGAGGCGACAAAACAGCACAACACAAGATCATTTTAAACTCATTTTAATGTTTTTAGACAAAGTTTTACCTCATGATTCTCATTTACTGAAACAAAAGACACGACTATCACTATTTCAATCGTTTGTTGTTGTTAAATTATTGTGCTGAAGTGTGACGAAACTGATATAAAACTAATTTACCACCACTAATGTCTTTCTTTTTTTGGTTTAGTCCTGGTTTTAGTCCTGATTAAATCTTGTTTTAGTCCTGGTTTAAGTTTTAGTTTTAGTCCTGGTTCAGTCCTGTTTTAGTCTTGTTTTAGTCCTGGTTTTAGTCCCAGTTTTAGTTCTGGTTTTAGTCCTGGTTTTAGTCCCAGTTTTAGTTCTGGTTTTAGTTCTGGTTCAGTCCTGGTTTAGTCCTGGTTTAGTCTTGAAGTGTGAGGAAACTGCTATAAAACTAATTTACCACCCTTAATTTTTTTCTATTTTTTCTTTCTTTTTTTTTTTTTTTTCCACCCAACCTCCACCCACCAAGGTTCTATACAGACTTTGAAAAAGAAAACAATTGTGTGAGTTAAAATGACTTAAATTAAGAATATTTGACTTGAGTCGATTCAATTTGACAAGTCCAATGTGTTTTTCTTAATTCAAGCAACATTAGATTTTGTTAGGAAATAAAGTAATATAATAGGCATTTGATACTGTATCAAAATGTGTTTCTAAAAATATTTTCAAATTCTTCTTAAACGTACAATAGTGTTTTTGTATTTGACTTGTTTTTCTAGATCAGAAATGCCAGACTCAGGCCCGGGGGCCAAATTTGGCCCGTGATATAATTATATTTGGCCCATGAGATCATATCAAATCTGTATTAGAGTTGTTCACCGCACACAGATATTCATTATTTATTCAAAATGTTTTATTTTATATTCCGTTTGTTCTGGATTCAATGTTTAATCAAAATTATTATTTGAACTTTTATTTGAATAAGAAAAGATTTAACATTACAGATCTCAAAAGAAGAGAAAACATGCAGATGTTATTGAAATTTTTCAATATTTATTTTGTCCCACGACTTAGTCTCAGTTTTTAATTTTCACCCAATGTGAATTTGAGTTTGACTCTCCTGGACTGGAGTTTTATCACTATTCTGTTCACCCTTTGTTAAAATAAACTCTTCTTATATTAATTATTGAACAACTGTTTCCATGTAATTAAAATACAGTTGGTCTAATAAAGCACAGAGACACAAAAATAAATTTCTTTTTCTTTTATTATCAAAACTATTACAAAACTTTGGCAAATAGAGAATCAACATTGTACAAAAATACATTCAGACGTTTTGTTTTTCAGTGCGGACCTGATTGGCAGGACGTGTTCTCCGGTTAAAGTCTTTGGAAGAGGAGAAGCGCCTCGGGTCGGGTTTGGAATGTCTCTGAGTCCATCTCGTTAAGTGGCATCTCCAGCGTCAAGCACCACAAGAAACAAGGCCAAAAAAAAACTCGAAAATCTCAACTCATTTTTGGTTTAAGCTACGGTTTTTCACGTTGTTAGCAGCGTTGAGAGTCTGCCCGCTCCGTGTGCATAAACCACCTCCTCCGTTTCATCGTTAAATCAGCGATGGTATTCTTCCAAAAAAAAAAAAAAAAGGCAAACATTACTAGTGTGTAGCCTGGCCAGAAACCTGATTCTTATGGCAAAATTTGGACGGCTGAGTTCACAATTTTGGGTTTTTAACGTCAAGATTTCAGGTAACGCGACAGGCAAGGCACTTTTTTTTTTTAAAAAGAAATATCCAAAAACTAAAACATTTTGCTGGTGGAACTTTGTGCCAGTTTTGTTTTGCATTCGCCCAGTAACTTATCAAAAAAACAACATTTTAACTACTGTACTTTTTGGATTACAAGGCGCAACAATAATAATAATAATGTTGAATTCTTTCATTTATTTCCATACATAAAACGCGCCGGATTAAACGAAACAAACGGACGACACTTGAGACTGAAACTTAGTCCAAGTGTCCACGATCCATCGGTAGATCGTGGCGTAATTCGCTCGGCGTCGTTTGTTTTTTTATTTTCCTACGAGGACGTTTCAAATATACATTGAGTTATAATGTGTTTAATGCAGCTTTGCGCACATTTGTTTACGTTTTACAGAAACAAAACGTAGACACACAAGATTCATTTGCATAAACTATAACCGCTGAAAAAAAAAAAAAAACAGCTCGGTCTTTGTGTCGCTGACGCGGTTCAGCTTCTGTCGGACTAAAGGCTCGTAACTTGGGGTTTACTTCGCGAGGCTCCTGACTTCGGTCGCCGTAATGCTCCGACAATCCATCAAGAGGTGCGGCTTCGTAGTTTACCAAAGTCGTAGTAAAACATTTTGACAGATTTGTGTGCTGCATCAAATCTGTTCGAGGTCAGTAAGCACGACCAGAACTGTCGATTTTTGAGACATTTAAAAAGCTTTAAGCACGCCTTATAGTCCGAAAAACACGGTATTTGACGTGCAAATTCTCAAATCTGACGCATTTTCATTCCAAAAAAAACATATTGCTTTTTACAACGTTATAGCACCGTGTGAACCCAGCTTATTCGTCTGAAAATTCGCACGAAAATCAGGCTTAAAAAAAACAACAACTGCCCAAACCCGCTTCGTTTTTGCCAAACATCGGGTCGTGTTTTTGGGCTGGCCAGGCTCGGTTAGTCTAGTCTCCACTAGACTAACTCGTTTTTTTTTTTTGTTGTTCATTACATTCATCTCTCCACGTCATGCAATCTCGTCTGCAGACTTTAAGGCATCGAGTAAAATTCCCTTTAGCATAATATTTGTTACACATGCATAAAAACTCGTAAGTAGTAGCTCTACCTTCACATGGTTTTTTCTCGAATAAATGTGCTTATGTAACAGTAGAAATCATCTTTAGGCTTTTACGATGCATAGCGAGAATAGTCGTTAAAACCCAACGCGCGTCGTCACGGTTACAACTGCACGTTTAACGCCTTCGAAGTCGCCGCGGCAACTTGTCAACAGCGCTACAAAAAACAAAAAACAACCCGAACATCAACTCGTAGTGATTTTTTTTTACCCCCACCAATGTCCATTTAAACCTTGATTGGGAGAATGCTCGTTTCAATCAGAGCCCGAGAAAATTTTGAAAAATCACTTTAAGCAGACAGGAGTTCTTTTTATCGTTTTTATCCTCCGAAAAATGCCACGGTTTCGTCCGCGGTTTCGGGAGCGCGGTCCTGTCGCGAGTCCCGGCTTGTCCGTAGGGGGCGCTACAGTGCGGGGGAGCAGGGCAGGTCGTCCCGCGCGTCGTCCGGATCCAGAGGAGAAGACAACTCTCGTGCGATTGGTGCGTTTGAAAAAAATCAGCTCGTCTCTCAGAGCAGCGGCGGCGAGAGGTTCAACAGGTCATGCAGCGAGGACGGATGTTGTACGGCTGAGGGTTCGGGTCAATCTGGAACGAAAAAGAAAAAGAAAAGAAATTAGTCTCAAAAGTCAACAGCTAAACTACAATATATATAACTAAAACAGGACTAAACCAGGTCTCAGTCCCGGTCTCGGTTTCAATCACAGTCTGGTCCTGGTTTCAGTCCCGGTCTGGTCCTAGTGTCAGTCCCGGTCTGGTCCTAGTTTCAGTCCCGGTCTGGTCCTAGTTTCAGTCCTGGTCTGGTGCCCTGGTTTCAGTCCCGGTTTCAGTCCCAGTTTCAGTCCCGGTCTGGTCCTAGTTTCAGTCCCGGTCTGGTCCCCTGGTTTCAGTCCCGGTTTCAGTCCCAGTTTCAGTCCCGGTTTCAATCACAGTCTGGTTCCGATCTCAGTCCTGGTCCTGGTTCAGTCCTGGTTCAGTCCTGGTTCAGTCCTGGTTCAGTCCTGGTTCAGTCCTGGTTCAGTCCTGGTTCAGTCTGGCATTGCAGTCATGGAAGTCACGTTTTCGTTTTTTTTTCCATTTTTCATTTAAACACAATTTGTTTTTTCATTTTGGTTTTGAAGACAAATAATTAAGAAAATATATATATTTTTTTTGTTTTCTTATATTTGGTTTTATTTTAAAAAGCGAATGAACGAATGTCACACAGATTTTTAAGTCCAATGTTTTCCCGTCATTACTCACCACGCTGTAGACGGGCGGCGGTCTGAAGCGGAACTCCTGCACGAAGGCCTGCAGGGGGCGCTCCAGGATCCCGCTCAGGTCGTCCGCGGGCTGAGGAGAGGACGAAGAGTTCCTCTGCTCGGCCTCTTCGTCGCTGACCACCGCGCTGTACTCTGGAGGGGCTGCACACAAGCCACGAGAGGCACCGTTAGCATTAGCACGTTTAGCATTAGCACCATTCAAAACAATATGAACACGTAGCATCTTTTAGCACTAAGGATTTGGCATTCCGTTTGTTTATACTTTCATATTTTAAACATGTCCAGGATGAGTATTGTGTTGTTGTTGTTTTTTTGTAGTTTTGCAGTTTGTGTTTTAATAATTTTAAGATTCTGTTCAAAGTTCACATTTTAAAACCGTCCGGGAACAAAAACATTTGAGAAAAAAAAACTAAAATCTGCTAACTGCTAAGCTAATACAACAATCCCAGGCGTTTCAAAACACGTTTGAAGAGATCCAAACTTGAGTCGAATCCGGTTTTTAATCGATAATATTTTAATTTTGTTTGGTTTCAGAGAAAATATTGTATGTAAGTGTAGTCTTTGCCCTTCTTGTTTGTGTCAGATGCCCTCCCAGTGTCTACATAGTGTCTTATTCTGTGTAAAAACTGCTAACCCTGTAGAGACCAGAATTTCAAAATAAAAAACTGACATCTGCGTTTTTTTGGTCATTAGTAATAATAAAACTATAAAACGAGTGCGTAATTAAGGAAAATTGTTACTCAGAAGCCGTTCATGACTAAAACGTGAGTCTGTATAGTCACATTTTCTTTGCGTTTTGGTCGTAACGATATCCAAATCTCTCAATATGATACTCATTACGATGTTTTGTGGAGGCAACAAAACTGAACATGCCACTTTTCTCTTGTCATAATCCAATAATCAAGATTTAAAGCGCTTAATAACGGTTAATTCAGCATGTAGATCGGACGTAAACAGAGCAAAGGATCATGGTCTATGTAGTTCTCTCTGCATTTTAGCTGTTTGACTTTTTTTGTGTTTTGGTCATTTTTAAGCAGCTCTTCTGTATTTTAAATAAACAAATGACAGTTTATGTTACTTTTTATTGTTGGCAGGGATCAAATCGGTTAAAAATAGGGACATTTCTCACATAAATCTGGGACAAATCTGCTGGGACGGACCAAATACCTCCACTACAAAAGTGTTCTGAAATACAGGGGATTGTTGGATTAGTTAGTCAGTTCAGATTTCAGTCCTAATCTTCCCGGACGGGTTTAAAATGTTACTCGGCGAAGCGATTCTTGATTTGTAAACATTAACAGTCATTTAGCCTTTAGTCATGTCCTAGTTTACACCCACGCTAGCACTTAGCCTAGCGCTGAGTCATCTGCTAGCGCGACTCTCGGGAGGTTTGTTTACGCTCTGCCTGTTGGTTTGGAGTCGGGGAAACTTTGGATAACAACTTTGGTTATTTTAAAAAAGACAAAAAGAAAGTGAATTTAAGATAAAAAAAACGTTACTTCAGCATTCCCTGGGGCTCTGATGCTAAATGGAGGCACTGTTCTGTCAGGAGGAGCTTTGTTTTGATGCAATCTGATCAGAAAAAGCTGGTTCGGCTGGAATTTCAACAGGTGATCTGATCTGTGATAATTGATAAAAACTGCTGAACATTCCGCCACACACATCCATGCAGTAGACCCCTAGCCAAGCCTGATAATCAATAATAATCAATAATCCAAAGCAGACGATGGTTGGTAAAAGTAAAACCAAAAGCAGGGGATCAATTTTAGAAAATTTTTCAAAACAGAAAGTGAAAATGTGGATTTTCAAAGGTGATTTTTGAAACTGAATAAATATTTTGACCTAAATGAGTCACCAGTTAATATGAAAGCGCCGTTTGAGTCAATGATATCATTAAATCTGTTACTGATTTGAACGAGTATCGATGGGAAAACTTAAAATTATTATTGTTATCAAGAAAAGTCAAAACATTTTTAGGTAAGATTCAAAGTTTTTCCATTGTTTTTGGAATTTTCTTGATCTTAATTCTAATTTTTAATAGAACCACGTAGTAATATTTGACAAATTATTATTATTTTGTGTTAAATTAAAAGTGTTGAAATCGAGTTGGCATGGCAACAACAACTCTGGACATGTTTAAATGCGGATTTTAAAGCGACAGTGTGTAACTTTCTCATATGATTCCATGGAAACAGAACGCTAAAACCATGCTTCGGCACATTTTCCACAGAGATTTACAAGTTTTAGGCCATATTGTGGGATATTATAGCCAGAGGAACAACATCTCCATGGAAACAAGCAGATTAAGTGAGAGTCAGGTTTGTGGAGATGCAAGCCCACTCACAATAATAAGTAAGCAGGTATGTTTTTAAAGTTTTTCAACGATAAAACCTGATGATAGTGATAAAACTTGCTCGTATTTTAGTCTATCTTTGCGCTAAAAAGTTACACACTGGCTTTAAATGCATCTCTCAGTGTTTGTGCGTAAAACTGCAGATGTTAGAGCAGATACTCACGCTCGGGCTGCTCGGGGATGGCCATGCGGAGCCAGTCCACGTTGACGCTGTACTGGCTGGACACGCTGGACGTCCGGCTGCCGAACGGGTGCAGGGGGATGGTCCCGATCACCAGGGGGAGCTCCAGGCACAGCTTAGAGGTGCCGGGTACGTCCACGCACACCTGAGGATCACAACGGGAACACTTTTATTCAGCTTCGATCCAACATTTTTACCCTGATTTTTAGTTTTCAATCAATACATTTGTCAGTTGTGATTTTTGAAACTGAAACTACGAAATCTGGTCCATTAAATTTGGCGTTTTGGCAAGACAATTATCCAAATCAAAATCAGAATGAGCCTCAGACGACTATCTTATTTGGGTTGCCAGTTCCAAAGCCGAAATCCAGTTGGTTTAAATCTAAATCTATGCTTCTTTCGGATCTGGCCAAGCGATTTAAGAAAAAACAAAAAACAAATACTGAATCAGATTTGCGATTCAGGTTTAAACAATGGAATTCTGTTAAAAGTCTGAACACATTTTAAACACGCCAATACGAAAATAACACTTCAGGGCATGTTTGTACAGAACTAAACTACACAGCTAGAAGTTTTAAAGCAGAATAAAACCGAAAATGTGGTCGTTTAAGGAGGAAATTACGGAAAGGCGACCATTTTAACCCTCCCATCGTGATTTTCGTATCGTCAAAAGTGTCACAAAAATACCGTGGACCATCACAATATATCAAATTACAAGTCTGTTTGCATTGTTTTGGTGCAACAATAACAAAAAAGAATATGAGGAAATTACATAGACCATGATCCTTTGCTCTGTTTTAGTCCAGAAATAACTGTTATAAACGCTTTTAAAGTCTTAATTCTTTGGACTATGACAGAACCAAAGATTGCAAAGGTTTTCAAAGAGGAAATCGCAATAAATATCATACCGTGAGATGCACATCGTGAAAATATCGTACACAGAGATTTGAAATATCGTTACGTCTGTATGTAAGAGCGAGTCGTCGGTCTTTACCTTGAGCATGTACTCCACTTTGATGATGCGGCACTGGAGGATGGACGGTCCGAGCGGCGGGATCTTGATGGCCCGGCCGTGCCACGTCTCCCGGGTCCGGGCGCCCACGATGTCGCCGCACAGGGTCGCCACCACCGAGCGCTTCTGCTTCATGGTGCCGCGCGCGATGAACGTCTGCGTCTGGGTGATGTACGCTTTGGGCACGATGGAGCGCGAGGTAGAGTTGTCGAATTCGGCGAAGACGGGGATCACCTCGCCTGGAATCAGAAGAACGGGATTAGGATTAAGAATTATAAGTGCTTGGTGTAACTTTTCTCATTTGTTTCTGTGGTGAGGTTCGATACGTTTCTGTGAATGCAAGTAATTGTCTTCGTTTTGCGCGTCAACTCCCAGTAAATTTCATTTTGTTTTCAGAAACGTCGAATAAATTTAAGATGGAGGAACACACTGTGGAACATTCCAAAATGAAGTAGCAGAAAACCGAAACTCTCCAGAAAAGTTACACCTTTTAAAAGCAGTAATTAGTGAAAAATTGTCAAAAACTCGACCATATTCCATTCACGATTTTGCCGTTGCCGTGGCGATTAACAACTGAAATAAAAATCTATCTCGAAAAAAGTCCTCATAGAGTTGATTAGACAAAGTTTACAGATCCACGACGGAAATTATTTGGACAAAGTTGCTCACACATTAAAATATATTATTAAAAAAATATATAAAAATGGAAATAAATCAAAAAAAAAAAAAGCAAGAGACTCAAAAAATGTAAAAAAAAAAAAAAAGTATTACTTGAATGTTTTCTTTGTCTTTTTCAATAGAACGGACACATTTTTTGATCAAATATTTGTACTGAAATTAGAATAAAAACATTTGTATGTCATCTGATCTTTGTTCTCACCTGGTGTGTAGCCTTTGCGGTCAATCTTTGCCGTCACGTTGACTTGACCGAAGTTTCTGTACCAGGCCCGCGCCATTTTGTCCTTGGTGCCGGCCTGTGGTGCCTGAAAACATAAACATAAAAACTGAAATCAGCCTCATATGAGAAAGACTAATGCGCCGGGAACAAGTTCAGACACCAAAAAATGTACGAAACTTTATCAGAAGTGGGTTTTGAGGTGTAATTCTTAATCTAAAATTGGCGAGACAGTGGCTCAAGGTCAGAAAACCGAAGTTCTGTTGTTGTATCTTTAGCCATAACACTTCACCGACATGTGTGAGAGAGTTTGTGGTCGAAATTGCGGATGAATAATGGACTCTGAAGCGCTTCGGGTGTCTAGAAGTGCCGTATTCTTTCTTTCTTTACCAGTAGTGCAGGTGTGTTGATGTCGATGGGCTCGATCACAGTGAACTCCTTCTTGATCTTCCTGACCGTGGACCAGGGCCGGTGCAGCTTCACTTTGACCCAGTACCGGATGCTCCCGTGTTTCCCTTCGAAGGACGTCACCAGAGTCTCCTCCGGGAGCTGGAAACTGAACGGAAACTCGTGTCTGCCGGCCGGAAGCACGGTCACCTCGCCGTTATCTGGAATACACAAGCACAAGGACATAAGAAAACTTGGAATTATCTGGATACACAAACATATGGACAAAAGAAAACTCGGAATTATCTGGAATACATGAAGATAAGGACATAAGGACACTTGGACCCTTTTGGATTTCATTAGTTTTATTACTATGCGTAGAGCTTTTGTTTAGATTTTCTATTAAAATAAAAACGATTTTGGCTTTTTTTAAATTTATTTTTATTATTATTATTATTATTAATTAGGATTTTTTTTCCACTTCTACATTATCTGTAATACATAAACATAAAAATATAAGGATATACTGGATTTAACGGGTTTAATTGATGTAACGAGGACTAGAGAGAATTTTAAAATAAATTAAAAATCTTTATGCAACTCCAAATATTAATTACAAAAAAACCCTGAAAAAATAAATAAAATAAATAAATAATAAAAATATATATAAAAAAATAAATAAATAAAAATAACTTCAATAATTTCAAAGTATGATTGTTGTTATTTTTGAGTGCAATGATATAGTATTGTGTCAGCTGGGGTCACTTTAGGAGCTTAATTATCCTAATTAATATTTTATAATAACTTTATTTCAAAAACATGATTAAAGTTCTTCACATAAATCAGACATAAGACCTGTACCAATTTTTTTTTCCATGTATTTGCATAAAACCTGCCTTTCCCCTGCACAGATTTACTGTTAAAGCGCTTTTAAAGTCATAAATCGCCGTCTGCGTTCCACCTGCATCTATTTACAACGCGTTTTATTGCCCCTGAAACAGGAAGTGCGCTGTTGGCATGACAGTTGCCGTTAACTTTGGAGACACCAGAGCGCTAAAGTTGTGAAAACCACTCATAAACGGAATCATTAGGACGCTCAGAATCCATTAGTTTAGTGAGAAATATCTGGCATTAGCCTTTAGCCACTAGCATCACAATTCAGAATCTGTTAGCATGCTAGTTGTTGTTATTATTAGTGCTCTGGTGTCTCAAAGTTGTGAAAAGCGCTTATAAACTTATTGTGGAGATTAATTTGGACGCTCAGAATATATAAGTTTAGTGAGTTGGCGTTACACTTTAATAATTCAGGAGTTTAGTGAGAAATATTTGACGTTAGCTGTTAGCCGTTAGCCGTTAGCATCACAGCTCGGGTTCAGTGAGTTCAGGCCCGTGTTGTTATTCCAAAGTGTGAATGTGTCATCTTTGTAATTACAGTAAAAGTATTCAGAGGAGATTCTTGCGGGCGGTTACGAAATGCTTACGAAAACAACAAGCGTTGCACAACCGCGCCTAATATTATATCAGCCGCGACTTCAGCTTAAACTTATCAAAAATAAACCGCGGGGAATGTGAGGACACGTTTGGAAATCCGGGCTCAGACCAGGGATCCTGCGCTCAAGGAAATCCTCTGTTTTTCTGTCTTTTAAAAAAAAACTATTTGTATTATAATGTTTGAGATTTTTTTTTTTCTTTTAAAGTTCACGTTTTAAAAAGAGGAACAAAAAAGGACAAGGACAAAAAGATAAGAATCACAATTTCAGACTCAACACTGATTCTGATGCCAAAGTGATAATAATAATAATTAAAAAATAAAAATAAAAAAAACAGACCAAGACTAAACCAAGATCAGGGCTAAACCAAGATCAGGACTAAACCAAGATCAGGGCTAAACCAAGACCAAGACCAGGACCAGCAGTAAACCAAGACCACGAACAGGATTAAACCAGGATCAAGACTAAAACAAGACAAAGACCAGAACTAAACAAAAATCAGGGCTAAACAAAGATCAGGGCTGAACCAAGATCTTAGCTAAACCAAGACCAAGACTAGACCAAGACCAGGACCAGGATTAAACCAGGATCGAGACTAAACCAAGACAAAGACCAGAACTAAACAAAGACCAAGACAAGGACCAGGATTAAACCAAAACCAGGACCAAAACCTAGACCAAGACAAGAACCAGGACTAAACCATGACCGGGACTAAACCAAGATCAGAGCTGAACCAAGACCAGGACCAGGAGTAAACCAAGACCAAGACCAGGACTAAACCAGGACCAAGACTAAACCAAGACAAGGACCAGGATTAAACCAAGACCAAGAGAAGAACCAGGATTTAACCAAGACCAGGACCAGGTCTAGACCAAGATCAAGATTCTTTCTTTAGACAATATCCTGTGATTTTCAACATTAAATTTTAGAACTTTCTTTTCTTTGGTCCCTGGTTTGGTCCCCGGTTTGGTCCCCGGTCCCTTGTGTCCTTATATGTGTGTATCTCTCAGTGGTCCAGGCAGGTTCCGTGGGCGTGTACTGAGACTTTTTTGGGTCTTTTTTTGGTATCGATCCCTGTCCTCGTTTAGATTTTAGTTTTGGGCCTGGGTCCGGTTGGAGACCTGCTGAAATCGAGTGTTATTTGTTATTTTTGTTGGCGCGGGGCCAGGGCTGATCACATGGAGCTGTGAGGCTCCGAGGGGCCGGTCCTTCCTTCACTCAAAACATGTTTTCCTCCGGATCAGTTACACGTCGTCTCAGCCCTGCCTCCCTCCGGCCCCGAGCACGTGGAGCCCGAGGAGCACGAAAAACCGCTCTGCCGCTCTGCCGCCTTCACCGGGGAATTAACCCGCACTGCAGGATTCAACGCAATTAAAAATACACACAAAAAAACAACTCATAAATGGCCCCATCTTTAAACATTGTAATTTATTCTGGAAAAACTAGAAAAAAATGTCGTTTAGAGCTCAAACCAGGACTAAACCGAGTCTGAAAGCAGGTCTGAACTGGGTCTGCAAGAGAACTAAACCAGGACTAAAAAACAGGTCTGAACCAGGACTGAAAACAGATCTAAACCTGGTCTGAAAACAGATCTAAACCAGGTCTGAAAACAAATCTAAACCAGATCTAAACCAGGTCTGAAAACAGATCTAAACCAGGTCTGAAAACAGATCTAAACCAGGTCTGAAAACAGATCTCAACACAGGTCTGGAACCAGGACTACAACAGGACTAAAACAGTAATAAACCAGGACTGAATCAGGACTGAAAACAGATCTGAATCCAGGACTAAACTAGGTCTGAAACCAGGTCTGAACCAAGTCTGAAACCAGGTCTGAACCAAGTCTGAAACCAGGTCTGAACCAAGTCTGAACCAGGTCTGAACCAAGTCTGAAACCAGGTCTGAACCAAGTCTGAAACCAGGTCTGAACCAAGTCTGAAACCAGGTCTGAACCAAGTCTGAAACCAGGTCTGAACCAAGTCTGAACCAAATCTGAAAACAAGACTAAACCAGGTCTCAAAACAGGACTCAACTAGGCCTGACCAAGTCTGAACCAAGTCTAAAAACGGGTCTAAACCAGGTCTGAAAACAGGTCTAGAACCAGGACTACAACAGGACTAAAACAGTAATAAACCAGGACTAAACCAGGACAGAAAACAGGTCTGAACCAGGACTAAACCAAATCCTGTCAAATTATGTCAGATGTGTTTTTATTCGGCTTTATTAAACCGGTTCACTCAGATTAGACCAGATGCCCTCCCTGCGCCTCCACGTGGTCTTACTCGGCGTAAAAGCCGCTAACCTCGTAGTTTAAACCTTTACAAAACACACGGGATTCTTGGATTAGTCGCAGCTCGGATTTCAGTTCGTACGCGTGCTCCTTAAAGTCTGAAAACGTGCAAAAACTTTTCACGGGAATCACAAAAAAACTCGTCAAAAATCGCAATTAAACGTTTCGTGCATAAACGAGTTCCTTCTGGCGTTCGCGATTCCAAAAATTCCCGCGTGTTTTGGGTTGAAATGTGGTCGTAAAAGTGAAACTGAGCAGACAAAAGGGGCTCGGCTCTGGACTTCCTGGAAGCTGAGCCGAGCTGCAGAAAAACAACTTTCTTCGAAGGAGGAAAACCAAAAGGAAAAGAGGGAAAAAGAGCTGAGCGGGCAAAAAACACACAGGTTTCCATATGAGACAGACAGGACTCTGAACCAGGTCTGGACCAGGTCTGGACCAGGACTGGACCAGGTCTGGACCAGGACTGGACCAGGACTGGACCAGGTCTGGACCAGGACTGGACCAGGTGGACAGGTCTGGACAGGACTGAACCAGGACTGAACAGGACTGAACCAGACTGACCAGACTGAACCAGAACTGAACCAGGTCTGAACCAGGACTGAAAACTAGACTGAACCAGGACTGAAAACTAGACTGGACCAAGTCTGGACTAAGTCTGGACCGAAAACTGGACCAAGTCTGGACCGAAAACTGGACTAAGTCTGGACCGAAAACTGGACCAAGTCTGGACCGAAAACTGGACCAAGTCTGGACCGAAAACTGGACTGGACAAGGTCTGGACCAGGACTAAACCAGGACTAAACCAGGACTAAAACCAGGACTACTAAACCAGGACTAAACCAAGACTAAACAAAGACCAAAACAGAGACAAACCAGGACTAAACCAGATCTGAACCAAGACAGAACCAGAGCTGAACCGGGACTAAATCAGGACTGAACCAGGACAAAACCAGGACCAAACCAGAACCTAATTTGCAAAAGTTAGCGCTCTCAAAAAAAAAAAAAAAGAAAAAAACAAGCAGGAACTCTGTGTACCAGCTCTAAACGTGGGTCTAAACTTGGGTCTATAATAGGACTTTACTGTTAACTAGATCTAAACCAGTTCTGGACCAGGACTAAATTAGGTCATGCACTTAAAACCGGTCTAAGTTCTAGGCCTTCAAAACAAGTTATTATGAGACGGGACTTGGGACTTGTAAAAGGTCTGAACAAAGACAAAACAAGATCTAAACCAGGACTAAAACTGGTCTAACCTTGGCTCTTGTTTACCGGTGCTGAATTGGAACTAAACCCGGTCTAAACTCGGTCTAAGCAGATCTAAACCAGGACTCACACGCCCACTGGAGGCTCATAAAACATTTCCTCATAAGTCAAAGCGTTTCTTCGCCCCAAAAAAAAACAACAAAAAAACGAGAAACTTTTCGTGCATTTCTGAATCGTCAGGGTTTCGATTCAAACTCTTTTCACGACTTTTCCAGACGTGAAAAAAACTCCCAAACTTCCAAGATTCCGAGTCCGAGCCCGAGACGGAGACAGCTGCAGTTTCATTGGCCTCCTCGAAACAAAAGGCTTGTTTTGACACATCCACAAAGACAGGAAGCCGCTTTTACCGCACGTTTAAAAGGACACTGAAGCAGCACGGGGTTTAAAAGGCAAAGTGAAAGAAAAACAAAACGACTGCGGACTTTAAAACTTCTGCAAAACAGTCTTCATCAAAAGTTTGGGGCGGATTAAAATGCATAAAAAAGCGGAAAAACAAGTTGGGAGTTGTTGTTTTGCTTCTCCGGGTGAAATGTTAAGATGAGGATTTGGGGCGTTTTTGTGCAAATTTACCACCTTAAAAGCAAATAAACGAGGTGCAAAAGAAGACGGATGCAGGATTACAAAAGTAAATGACAAAATAGATCAGATAGGTCAACTCATTTGAGACTAAACCAGATCTAAACCAGGACTAAACTCGGGATAAACGAGAACTTAACCAAAACTTTTCTCAGTTCATTTAAGTGCAACCAAACAAGGACTAAACCAGAACTAAACCAGGTCCAAATGAGATCTAAACAAAAAAAGAGACAATTCAGAATCAGCTCCACGGCATCTAAACAAGGACTAATCCAGAACTAAACCAGGACTAACCCCGATATAAAGTACTAAAGCAGGACTAAAGTACAAATCCTGAGTGAGTGCACGAGCGTGTTGAAGGTTAACGGAGAAAAAACTAAAACAAAACTGACCAAAACAAGGACTTAGGCAGGACTTAGGCAGGACTAAACCAGGACTATACCAGGACTATAACAGGACTATAACAAGTGCTAAATCAGGTCTAAAAGAGGACTACATCAAACACTAAATCAGGACTAAACCAGTTCTAAAGTAGGTCTATAACAAGGACTAAACCAGGTCTAAAGAAGGTCTATAACAAGGACTAAACCAGGTCTAAAGAAGGTCTAAAGAAGGTCTATAACAAGGACTAAACCAGGACTAACCCAGGACTAAACCGGGTCTCAAGTAGGTCTATAAGAAGAACTAAACAAGGTCTAAAGTAGGTCTATAACAAGGACTAAACCGGGACTAAACCGGGTCTAAACTGGGTCTAAAGTAGGTCTATAAGAAGAACTAAACCAGGTCTAAAGTAGGTGTATAACAAGGACTAAACCAGCACTAAACCAGGTCTAAAGAAGGTCTATAACAAGGACCAAACCAGGACTATAGTAGGTCTATAACAAGGACTAAACCAGGCCTAAATCTGCTGTAAAACCTCCATGTGACCCCCACGGCTCCATAAACCACCATAGCCGCCCGTGTAGCTCTCCCCCCCAGCCTGTTGCTCCGTGGCCCCGGACCCGGGGGGCGCCTCTCCTCCTCCGGGGACTGACCTGCCTGCAGCAGCGCCTCTCTGCGGTTCAGATACTCCACCTCGTCGCTGTAGTTCTGGGTGTACGCGGTGCTGGAGCCGGCGGACCGGGACTCGGTCCAGTGGACTTTGGCGAAACCCTCCGCGTGCAGCTTCAGCGACTCCACGCGCGTCTCCCCCGCGAGCTCCACGAGCACGCGACCGGACACCACATCCCCGCTGCTGAACACGGGGGGACAGTCCAGCTCCGGGGAGTCGAAGAGCACGTCAAACTTCCGCAGCCTGTCGAAAATCATCTTTTAAAGCGACACTCCGGAGCTTTTTTGGTTTTATTGTTGTTGAAAGTGCAAACTGTGCGCGCGTGCTCCGGGGATGCGTCTCTGCGCGTCTTCTGCTTTTCGCTCAGTTTCCTCCGTGCGTCTTTGTCCGCTCCGGGAGAGTTGTTTGTCTCTTTCGGAGGTGGGAGGCCCTTTTTGGAGGCTGCGGGACGGTGGGCGGGGCGCGGCGGTTATGTAAGCGGGGCAGGAGCGGGCCGAGCTCGGCCTGGGAGTCCGCGGAGCCTCGGCGCTGCGTCGGAGCTGCTGCGTTCACGGCTCCTCCCACCCGCAGGTTTTTCCGCTGTTTATCGCGCCGCAAACGCTTCTAACATTTCAACTCGGACTTGGAAACTTTTAAAAAAAACTTTGTTCGCGCCAGAAACGTCCCGAGTTTAGAGCCCCGTGTCCCCGGTACAAGTTGTATGCAAGAAATGTCTCAGGTGTCGCTATTTGTGACCAGTTTCCTCCCTGGCAACAGTAAAGAGACAAACTGACATTTGTTTTGGTAAAACGCAGAAAAGCTGATCCAGAACTAAACCAGGACTAACCCAGATATAAAGGACTAAACCAGGACTAACCCAGATATAAAAGACTAAACCAGGACTAAACCAGGACTATAAAAGACTAAACCAGGACTAACCCAGATATAAAGGACTAAACAGGACTAACCCAGATATAAAGTAAACCAGGACTAACCCAGATATAAAAGGACTAAACCAGCAAGACTAAAGTGCACGAGTGTGTTAAAGTTTAACTGAGAAAAAACAAAACCAAAACTGTGACTAAACCAGGTCTAAACCAGGTCTAAACCAGGTCTAGAACCAGGTCTAGACCAGGTCTAAACCAGGTCTAGACCTGGTCTAAAGTACAACTCCTGTCTGATTACACAGGTGTGCTGAAGGTTAATTGAGGAAGATTAAAACAAAGATTTATGTAGTAATAAACCAGGTCTAAAGTAGGACTATAACAAGGACTAAAGTAGGTCCAAAATAGGACTATAACAAGGTCTAAAGTAGGACGAAACCAGGACTAAAGTAGGACTATATCAAGAATTAAACTAGGTCTAAACCAGGTCTAACGTAGGACTATAACAAGGTCTAAAGTAGGACTAAACTAGGTCTAAAGTAAGACTAAACCAGGTCTAAAATAGGACTATAACAAGGTCTAAACCAGGTTTAAAATAGGTCTAAAATAGAATTATAACAAGAACTAAACCAGGTCTAAAGTAGGACTATATCAAGGTCTACACCAGGTCTAAAGCAGGATTATTGCTCTGCCAAATAGTTTTAATTGTTTAAAAAAATAAATTTGCTAAAATCCAAATAAAAACAACTGAAGAAAACGACCAAAACACAAAGAAAATGTGACTAAACCGACTCACTTTAGTGCAGAGCGATTAAAAATTCTCCTTAATTACGACTTCACAATTTTATAATTACCAAACGAAACCCGGGACGTCCCAGTGTTTTTTATTCTTAAACCTGGTCTCCCTGTGCCATTAAACCAGATGCCCTCCCGTGTTTTAAAAGTCTTAAGCAACGTCCTGACTGCGCGGTTTTGTAACGCGAGTCAACACTTGAAAATCAGGTCGATTCTAAGATTTCATTCATAACTTTTGAGTTTGTGTAATCGCTCAGTCGTCCAGGCGGGATCCAGGCTGAGGTTTGGTTTGTTTTGGTTCGTTATTTGGCAACTTTAAAAATCACAAAATACACAAATAAAAAAAACAGCTAGGGATTTTGTGCAGGTCTAAACCAGGTCTAAACCAGGACTAAACTCGGTCTAAATGAGAAATTAACGAAAACTTTTCTTCTCACACAGACTTTAGCTCATTTAAGTGCATCCAAACAAGGACTAAACCAGAACTAAACCAGGTCTAACCAGGTCCAAATGACTCAAAACTATTCAGAGACAATTCATAATCAACCCCACTGCATCTAAACAAGGACTAAACCAGAACTAAACCAGGTCTAACCAGGTCCAAATGACTCAAAACTATTCAGAGACAATTCATAATCAACCCCACTGCATCTAAACAAAGACTAAACCAGAACTAAACCAGGTCTAACCCAGATATAAAGTAGTAAAGCAGGACTAAAGTGCAAAACCAGGTCTTAAGTAGGACTATAACAAGAACTAAACCAGGTCTAAAGTAGGACTATAACAAGAACTAAACCAGGTCTAAAGTAGGTCTATAACAAGGACTTTTCTTTTTTTGTTTAGACCTTTTATGAGTCCCAAGACCCATTTCGTAATAACTGTTTTGAAGACCTAGAATTTAGGTCCAGTTTTACGTCCAGGTGTAGTCTATGACCTAGTTTAGTCCTGGTCCAGAACTGGTTTAGACCTAGTTTATTGTAAAGTCCTATTTTAGACCCAGTTTAGACCAAGTTTTGATCTAGTACACAGAGTTCCTGGTTGCTTTTTTAGTCCTGGTTCAGTCCTAGTTCATTCCTGGTGTAGACCTGGTTTGTTCTGGGTTAGTGCTAGTTGGACTAAACCAGGTCTAAATCAGAATTAAACCAGGTCTAAAGCAGGTCTAAAGCAGGTCTAAACCAGGACTAAACCAGGACTAAACCAGAATAAAACCAAAATAAAACCAAAATAAAACCAGAATAAAACCAGGACTAAAGCAGGTCTAAGCCAGGATTCAACTAGTACTAACCCAGAACAAAACCCGGTCTAAACCAGTTCTAAATCAAGGTAAAACAAGGGCTAAACCAGATCTCAACCAGGACTAAACCAGGTCTAAATCAGAATTAAACAAGGACTTATATAGTACTATCCCAGGACTAAACCAGGTCTAAACCAGGTCTAAACCAGGACTAAACCAGGACTAAACCAGGACTAAACCAGGACTAAACCAGGACTAAACCAGGTCTAAACCAGGTCTAAACCAGAATTCTAGCTCTGCCTTATACTTTTAAAACTTTTTAGAACCACTTTACAAAAAGGAACAATCTGTTAAAGTCGATATAAAAATGTGAACAATGGGCTGATCATGTGGTTCCGGTAAATCTTTTTCTGTTCCAGGAACTAAACTCATCGTCTCGTTAAAAACCTCAGCACGTTTCCTTTTCCTTTCTGTTTTAACTTCGTCTCTCGGTTACATAAAGACTCAGCACCTTTTTCAAAAACAATAACACGGGCAGGACAAGTCTGGGCAAAGCCTGGGTCAGGTCTGGGCCAGGTCTGGGTCTGGATCAGGTCTGGGTCTGGATCAGGTCTGGGTCTGGATCAGGTCTGGATCAGGTCTGGGACTAACCTACTTTCATATTTACAGCTAAACTTCCAGCTAAAAGTGACTCAGTTGTGTTTGCACAACAACTCCACAACTCTGAGGAAATGTGCAAAAGCATCAGGCTCGTCTGCACGGATCGATATCGAGCTGTGTTTTTTTTTCCGATTAATCGGCAGGTGGAGTCTTAGTTATAAGGATTTTAAAGGTCCAATACTACACGAAACTGACTCTCGTGAGCTTTAAATCGTGTTATCATGTTGTTTTCTCCTCAAAAACAAACCTGGAGTTGTTTTGTTTTATTAAAATATGTGACATTCTAGGCAAAATATTGGTAATGTTTGATTAAAAACACGAAAAATACTAAAAATGTGACATTAAAAGTCAAATTTCTACCCAAAAAAACAGCAAAAATATGGGATCAATTTAGTTAAAAGTAGTTACAATTTTGGAAAATATTTGAAAATTCTCAGCAAAATATTGGTAATGTTTGATTAAAAACATCAAAAATACTAAAAAGCTGACATTAAAAGTCAAATTTCTACCCCAAAGACAGCAAAATATGGGGTCAATTTAGTAAAAATTCTGGAAAATATTTAAAATTCTCTACAAAATTTTAGTAATGTTTAAGTAAAAACATGAAAAATACTGAAAAGCTGTCAGTAAAAGTACAATTTCTACTCTAAAATGTGTTAATTTTTTGGAAAATATCTGAAATTCTAGACAATTTCAGGTACACGAGTCTTTGGGTAAACGCTATTTTGATTTCCAACACAACATAAAATGAAAAAACCTAATTGTAATTGAAATAAAATCCAAAAATGTTGAATCTTATCATTTTTGGTTTCATAAATCCAAGTTCCAGATTAGACTTTTGGCGTGAAGTAGCTACAGTGAACCAGGTCAGGTGGAATTTGTTGCAAGTAAGTAAAATTATGGGTTAAATTTTGTGAAAATTGGTTACGATTTTGGAAAATATTTGAAATTCTAGGCAAAATTTTTGTCATGTTTGGGTTAAAAGCAAGTAAAAAGTTTGTGAAGAACTTTGAGAACAAAAGAAGAAATACGGAAAAGCTGACATTAAAAGTAAAATTTCTACTCAAAAGAGAAACGTATAGGTTAAATTTGGTGAAAACTAGTTAAAATTTTTGAAAATATTCAAAATTCTAAGCAAAATTTTGAACATATTTGGTTAAAAACATGCAAAGTATAAAGTTTTAGCTTTGAGAACACGTTAAACTTTAACTCCAGATTTGTTGAACAGCTACATGATATTGAGATTTTGTTACAATTTCAGAAAATATTTGAAATTCTAGGCAAAATTTTTCTAGCATTTGACTTAAAACAAGTTATAAGTGAAGTTAGAAGTAATAAAGTTTGTGAAGAACTAAAGAAAATACGAAAACGCTGACATTAAAAAGTTTAATTTCTACATCAAAATTAAACGTATGGGTTCAATGTGATGAAAATAAGTTGACATTTTGGAAAATATTTGAAATTCTATTCAAAATTTTGATCATTTTGGGTTAAAAACAAGTATAAAAGTTTGTGAAGAACTTCGAGAACAAAAGAAAATCCTGAAAATCTGACATTAAAAGTAAAATTATGATTCGTATGGGTTAAAATTTTGGAAAACATCTGAAAAAGTCAAGGTAGTATTTGTCTAAAAACATGCAAAAGTCTAAAGTTTTAGAAGAACTTTGAGGAAACGTGGGCCCTTTAAATGAACAGCAACAAGAGAGTGTGTCGGGTTGGAGATTTCCGGAGCGTCCCTGAACGCGTCTCCATAAACACGGCAGACTTGGGTGTGGAGGCGAAGGAGCAAAACAAGTCCGGGGTGATTGATAGTTCCAGGTTCCTCGAGGAAAAACAGCGCGACTGAGCATGCCCAGAGCAGTCGCAGGCGGCGGCGGCTGCGGACCAGAGCCCAGCGCCGTGTTTACTGAGGAAAAGTTTAAGGGGCGCTCGCGGTACTTTTCCTCAAGGCCAAACTATAGGTGTGTGTGTGTGTGCAAAACGTGCAAAAAAACAATGTAAGGAGATCTGAAAACGAGAACAGGACGGTTTGCAATCAGACACGGGTACGAGGGAAGAGTCGCTTCTATTTCAGGGTTAAAACTCTGCAAAATATTTCAAATTATAGGCAAAGTTTTGGGGGTAAAGTTTGAATTAAAACGTGCAAAGTTTAACGTTTCTGAAGAACTTTAGAAAGACAGAAAATACTAAAAAGGTGACATTAAAAGTAAAATTTCTACCCCAAAGAGAGCAAAGTATGGGTTAAATTTGGTGAAAATTAGTTAAAATTTTTGAAAATATTTGAAATTCTAGACAAAATTTTGATCATATTTGCACTTTGCGTGTTTTGAGTCAAAGTTTTAGAAGAATTTTGAGAACAAGTGTAGAACAAAATACATCTTCGGTCTCAAAAAGTAAAAATTTGTGAAAATATTCCAAATTATAGGCAAAATTTTGGGGGTAATGTTTGAGTAAAAATGTGCAAAGTGTAACGTTTTTGAAGAACTTTGAGAACAACAGAAAATACTAAAAAGGTGACATTAAAAGTTAAATTTCTACCCCAAAGACAGCAAAATATGGGTTCAATTTGGTGAAAATTTGTGACGATTTTGGAAAATAACTGAAATTCTTCGAAAGATTTTGGTAATATTTATACTTTGCATGTTTTAAATCAAAGTTTTCGAAGAACTTTGAGAGCAAGTTAAGAACAAAATACATCTTCAGTTTCAAAAAATGAAAATTTTGAAACATATTTGAAATTCTAGACAAAATTTTGGTGTTAATGTTCGACTAAAAACGTGCAAAGTTTTTTGAAGACCTTTGAGAACAACAGAAAATACTAAAAAGGTGACATTGAAAGTTAAAATTCTACTGCAAAGAGCAAAATATGGGTTCAGTTTAGTTAAAATTTGTTACAATTTTGGAAAATATGTGAAATTCTAGGCAAAATTTGGGTAATATTTGCACTTTGCGTGTTTTAAATCAAAGTTTTAGAAGAACTTTGAAGACGTATTTCGCTCTCCATTTCAAAACGTTACAAAATTTGGGAAAATATCTGAAATTCTAGACAAAATTTTGGTGGTAATGTTTGACTAAAAACGTGCAAAGTATAAAGTTTTTGAAGAACTTTGAGAACAACAGAAAATACTGAAAAATAACAAGTAGTAAAAGTAACATTTCCAGCTAAAAAGACCAAACTATAGCTTTGATTTTATAAGCTTAAAATTTGGAAAAACCTTGAAATTCTGGGGAAAATCTTTTAGGAATGTTGGACTTAAACCAAACCAAACAAAACAAACAGCCTACAGTTTCAGAAAAACAAAAATATTGAGAAAAAACAAAGTGATTTTCAGTTCAAATTCTGTGCAGATTAAAATATTTGGGATTTTTTTTTTTTTAACATCTGAAATTGTTTGAAAATTTGAGAGTGTATGAGTCATTTCACAGAAGGCCTAGTTGGAAAGAATTCCCCAACTTAAAGCCATAATGTGTAACTTTTTTGCCCAAAAACTGACAAAAATAACAAAAGTTTCAGTCAATACGAGGCTTCTGAGAAAAAAAACGGGAACAGAAATGTGGTCGTTTACGTTCACAAATCTGCTCCAGAAGAATCCAACTTTTCAGGAATTTTTCGTTCTGCCCCAAATTCTGAGAAACTTCATTCACCGGGAGACGCTGAAACTGGAGCCGCTCAAAACAAACTTGTTTACTGATTTTGTTCGGTTGGGGGTCGGTGTCTGGTTGCACAGCGCCCCCTCCTGGACACACGCAGGCGCAGCGCTCACTCAGGAAAAAAAAAAAAAAAAAAAAAAAAAAAAAAAAAGCAGACTCTGACTCTGACGTGACGAGACGGCACTTTTAAAAATAAAAACTGGGGCATTTAAATGAGTGGCAGCGTGATTCTAGAAAGTGATGATGACATTCTCCCAGAGCCCAGACTGATTTTACACACGACTATATTTACCTAACACCATCGGTATTAAAGCTGCACTGTGGAACTTTTCTGGTCAAATGCTTTTCTCCATGGTGATGTTATCGCTTTCAAATCCAAATTCACTTTTCCAAATCCACACATTTTACAAATAAAGCAGTTTCCAAAGTGCTGCACAGTTCAAAAATGGGAAAATTTGCTTAGAATTTCAGATATTTTAAAAAATTTTGAACAAACCGTTGGTAATGTTTGACTAAAAACATGAAAAATGCCGAAAATGTGACATTAAAAGTAAAATTTGTACCCCAAAGAGAGCAAAGTCTGGGTTCAATTTGATTAAAAGTAGTTATAGTTTTGGAAAATATTTGAAATTCTAGGCAAAGTTTTGATAAAGTTGAACTAAAAACTTGAAAAATACTGAAAATGTGTCATTAAAAGTAAAAATTCTACTTTATTAAAAATAAATAAATAAAAAATATCTGAAATTCTAGGTAAAATTTGGGTAATATTTATACTTTGCATGTTTTAAGGTTTTAGAAGATACGAATTCTACACCAAAGAGAGGTTTAAATATAATTAAAAGTAATGACAGTTTTGGAAAATATGTGAAATTCTCAGTAAAATTTAGGTTTATTTTGCATGTTTAAAGTCAAAGTTTTAGAAGAACTTTGAGAAACACGTTTTCACTCTCAAGAGGTTAAAATTTGGGAAAATGTATCAAATTCCATGCAAAACTTTGGTAATATTTGACTAAAAACATGAAAAATACTGAAAATGTGACATTAAAAGTAAAAATTCTATGCCAAAGAGAGCAAAGTACAGGTTCAATTTATTTAAAAGTAGTGACAATTTTGTAAAATATCTGAAATTCTATGCAAATTGTTGGTAATGTTTGACCAAAACCATGAAAAATACTCAAAAGGTGACATTAAAAGTAAAAATCTTACTGCAAAGAGCAAAACATGGGTTCAACTTAATTAAAAGTAGTGATAATTTTGGAAAATATCTGAAATTCTAGGTAAAATATAGGTAATTTTTATACTTTGCATGTTTAGAGTCAAAGTTTTAGAAGAACTTTGAGAACAAGTTAAGAACAAAATATATTTTCAGTTTCAAAAGGTTAAAAATTGTGAAAATATTTGAAATTCTAGGCAAAATTTGGGGGGACGAAGTACAAAGTTTTTGAAGAACCGAGATCAAGACAACAAAAAGATAAACTGCTAAAATTTGATCATACAAGCCCTAAAATAATCAAATCTGTAAAATCAAATAAAAGCAAAACGATAAAAATCATAAAATAGCAACAATTAAGTAAAATAAATAAAATAAAAGACCCTAAATGGTAAAGTAGAGCTGTTTAATGTCATACTGTGGAACATTTCATGCAGAGCAGAAACATTTCCATAGAAACAAGCAGGTGACCCTGTACCGGAAAGTTCCAGAGTGCAGCTTTAGTTATATTACTCCTGGCTGACCCGTCTGGTTTAAATATTATTGCTCTATAGAATCTGAGACGTCACATGAAACGCAGCGACGCCTAAAATAACTTTACTACATGTCCTACTGGAACACGTTTAACAAGAAGTAGTAGTAGTAGTAGTAGTAGTAGTAGAGAAGTAGTAGTAGTAGTAGAGAAGTAGTAGTAGTAGTAGTAGTAGTAGTAGTAGTAGTAGTCGTAGTAGTAGAGAAGTAGTAGTAGTAGGAGTAGTAGTAGTAGTACTAACAGTAGTAGTAGTAGTGGCAGTAGTAGGGTAAGTAGATAGTAATATTAGTAGTAGTAGTAGTAGTCATAATAGTTGATTGATTAGTTAGTTGTAAGGGTTGGTAGTAATAGCAATGGTACACAACTCAAGTAGTAATAATATCAGTAGTAGTAGTAGTAGCAGTAGCAGTAGCAGTAGCAGTCGTAGTAAGTAGTAGTAGTAGAAGTAGTAGAAGTAGTAGTAGTAGTAAGTACTAGTACCAGTAGTAGGAGTAGTAGTAGTAGTAATAATAGGAGTAGTAGTAGTAAGTAGATGTAGATAGTAGTAGTAGATAGTAGTATCAGTAGCAGTACCAGTAGCAGTAGTAGTAGTACTTGTATCAGTTGTAAAAGTACCAGTAGATTCTAAATTAAATCTATAGTAGCAGTATTTGCAAATACTGTAGTAGTAGTTTTACTGTTGCAAATACTACTACTACTACTACTACTACTACTACTACTACTACTACTACTACTACTACTACTACTTACTACTACTACTACTACTACTACTACTACTACTACTACTACTTTTTTACTGTCGCAGCAAATACTACTCCTATATTTTTACTTTAGAATCTATTACTTTTACAACTGATACTACTCCTACTACTACTACTTACTTACTTACTTACTTGTGCTACACTTCTACTACCACTACTGCCACCACTACTCCTACTCCTACTACTGGTATTACTACTACTACTATTACTACTACATTAAGTATGTAAATGTGTGTTTTTGTTCTTTAAATTGTCTTTATGATTCTGTTTCTATTTCCTCAGGAGGTTTCAGTACTTCTGCCCCCTCAGTACTTCAATACACTTCAGTACTCTCCTGTTTGTGTATTCCTCAGGAGGACAGTGCCCCCTGCTGGTGACGTGTAGCAGTAGTAGTAATAGTAGTATTTGTGTATTTATTTAGGGTTTGTCGTCCTTTATTTTCCTTTTTTTTAATTTATTGTTTATTTACATACACACTTATTGTCTGTTATTACTGAACATGATCTATGGAACAGAATAAAAAACAAAGAAGAAAAAAGACTGGAGATTGGAGTTTAAAGTTTAAAGCGAGCCGGATCTGTGGAGTGGCAGCTGCGTTACACGTGTGAGAACAGCAGGCATTTAAAACGAGCACATTTCCTGTTCGCGGGTCAGTAAAAGTCGAAATAAAACTGATTTGTTTGAGCAGTTTCCTGTTCACAGAGTTTCAGTTTCACATCAGAAGCTCAAGATTATTATTCTACTTTTGACTTTTGACTTTTGACAGACACAAGGACAGAAACGACACGCTGGACTTTTGTCTCAAACTTTACACTCACAGTTTATGTAGGATATAGATAATAGTAATAGTAGAAGTAGTAAGTAGATAGTAGAAGAGGTAGTAGTAGATAGTACATAGTAGTAGTAGTAGATAATAGAAGAAGTAAGTAGTAGTAGTAGTAGTAGTAGGTCCTAGTAAGTAGATAGTAGTAGATAGCAGTAGTGGTAGTAGTAGATAATAGAAGAGGTAGTAGTAGTAGTAGTAAGTAGGTAGTAGTAGTAGTTGTAGAAGTAGTTGTAGAAGTAGGTAGCACCAGTAAATAGTAATAGTAGTAAGAAGTAGCAGTAGTAGTAGTAATAGTAGTAAAAAGTAGCAGTAGTAGTAGTAATAGTAGTAAAAAGTAGCAGTAGTAGTAGTAATAGTAGTAAAAAGTAGCAGTAGTAGTAATAGTAGTAGTAGTAAGTAGGTAGTAGTAGTAAGTAGGTAGAAGTAGTAGTAAGTAGATATTAGTAGTCTAAAGTAATAAGTAGTAATAGTAGTAGTAAGTAGTAGTAGTAGTAGATAATAGAAGAGGTAGTAGTAGCTAATAATAATAGTAGTAGTAGTAGTAAGTAGGGTAGTAGTAGTAAGAAGTAGTAGTAAGTAGATATTAGTAGTCTAAAGTAATAAGTAGTTAGTAGTAGTAGTAAGTAGAAAGTAGTAGTAAGTAGATAGTAGTAGTGGTAGTAGTAGATAATAGAAGAGGTAGTAGTAGCTAATAATAATAGTAGTAGTAGTAGTAGTAGTAAGTAGGTAACACTAGTAAATAGTAGTAAGAAGTAGCAGTAGTAGTAGTAATAGTAGTAGTAGTAGTAAGAAGTAGCAGTAGTAGTAGTAGTAAGTAGTAAGTAGGTAGAAGTAGTAGTAAGTAGATATTAGTAGTCTAAAGTAATAAGTAGTAATAGTAGTAGTTAGTAGTAGTAGTAAGTAGAAAGTAGTAGTAAGTAGATAGTAGTAGATAGCAGTAGTGGTAGAAGTAGATAATAGATGAGGTAGTAGTAGTAGCTAATAATAGTAGTAGTAGCAGTAGTAGTAGTAGTAGTAAGTAGTAAGTAGAAGTAGGTAGCACAAGTAAGTAGTAGTAGTAGTAAGAAGTAGTAGTAAGTAGATAGTAGTAGTCTTAGGTAGTAAGTAGTAATAGTAGTAGTAGTCAGTAGTAGTAGTAGTAGTAGTAATACTAGTAGTAGTAGTAAGTAGATAGTAGTAGTCTTAGGTAGTAAGTAGTAATAGTAGTAGTAGTCAGTAGTAGTAGTAGTAGTAGTAATACTAGTAGTAGTAACAGTAGTAGTAGTAATATTGACAGTATTTTGACAATGCATTGATAGTGAAAAAGTACACATCAACACATACTCGGCCTCTAACTTTTCATAAAAACTTTTAAAATGAACTTTACAGTAATATTAAAGCTGCTTTTCAGGCGCTTGATACTTCTGTGACTATAATGTCCCACAGTATGGCATTAAATTAAATGCGTATCCACGGAGACGAGCGGGTGAGGTCACACGTCTCTGTGCCGGGTCTGGACTCTTCACAAAACAGTATTTCAGAAGTACTTTGCTTTTCTTAAATTCACCCAACGACCCAAGAGACTTAGAGAGAACTACATAGACCATGATCCTTTGCTCCGTTCCAGCCCAATTCCAATTTGTATTATGAAAGAAATTAAGAGATATTATGATACTGTTACATCCCTACGTTAAACTAAAATTTGAAGTTTCCGATACGATACATATCGATACGAAGCGCTTTCGGTTTGATACGACATATTTTTTTATTTTTTCGATACGATTCAATAAAAAATAAAGGTTAAATCATGTCTGTGATACTAAAAGTCTTTGTTAAACCACTTCTTGTGCAAAGTTCATTTGAAACACAAACATTTTAATCATCAAAACAGTGAAAATGTCGAATGTATCACATAAACGAGTTTCCTTTCTTTAAACCACAGGTGTCAAACATACGGCCCGGGGGCCAGATCCGGCCCTCCAAGACCTTTAATCTGGCCCTCAGCTGATTTTCTACTAAAATATTTTGATTCTGTTTTTATTAAAATATTGTTAATTTTCTGAGCACAGCAGCGTCTCCAGCGTCTCTGTACGTGGCCCCTCCCACCAGAGCAGCACAAATGAAGACTTGTCTCTTTCCAAACGCTCTTAAAGGACGATCGTTTTGACTGTTGACCGTGACACCCTCATCAGAAAAATGTCCAACATGAGAAAAGTGGAGCCGAGTGCAGGATTTTCTAAGAAAAATGTACTTATTCCTATTTACACAAGTTAATGTAAAACAAGTTCATGTTAAAACATTGTGTTGAAATTGTATTTTTCTTAAAGTTTCAGGTTAATATTATAATATTTTGTAAAAGAAAGAGTTCATCAATTAAAAAAGATAATAGATTTGTGTTTCTCTGCACAAATATTAGAACTTATTGTTATTTTTGGGGTAAATATTTTCTGTTTTCTGATCCAGCCCCTTTGGAATCAAAGTCGGTTGGATACGGCCCCCGGACCAAAATGAGTTTGACACCCCTGATCTAAACAAACAACAAAACTGTAGCTGTAACAAAATAATTTAGTAAATTAAACCAAAAAATACTCTTGGTGATATATCGAAACAGCAGCCCACGATATCGATGCTGTATCATTACATTTATCAAAACGATATATCGATAGTTTGATATTTTTGCACACTTCCACTCGTCAATAGGGCTGTGATTCATTAAGAAGTTGCCAATATAATACATACCACGATACGATATGTTTTTCGATACCGTGCACTTTCAATTTAATATGATTCAATACGATATATTTCAAATCGATTCGATACTGTTCTGTGAAAAGCAAACACTAAATCATGTCTGTGATACTAAAAGTCCACTAAGTTTGTGCAAAGTTAATACGAAAAACACCAATTTTTACTCAAAACTGTGGAAATATCAACACAACTGCAGCTCGTACATTAAATAATTTCGTAATACACACTTTGACTGCAAAAAAACTAAATCTAGTTAAGTTAAGACGACTTGAATTAAGAAAGTTTTATCATGATTTGAGCAAATTTCACTTGACGAGTAAAACGATCTGCAGTGGAATAAGACTTTTTGCATCTAAAATAAGAAACAAAATGAAATGTTGCTTGAATTAAGAAAAACATTTATTCCATTGGCAGATAATTTTATTTGTCAAGCTGAATCGACTCAAATTAAAGTAAAATATTCTTCATTTAAGTCATTTTAATTTGGCTAGATATTGTTTTATTCCAGTGTAAAAATACTCAATGTCAGCACTGTATCATCAAATTAAATGAAACGATATATCGATATTTCAATATTTTTCCACACCCCTACTCGTCAGCCGATTACATAAACACTTTTTACTATTATTATCGGAAAGTAAACAACAAATTTCCTTTTCCAAATCAACAAAAACATCTGAAACAGAAGTTAATTTGTCAGAATGAAAGGGTCATTCTCCGAGCGCAGACCAGCAGCTCTTTGTGGTCGTTGTGTTTTATCAGATGAATGGGGGAAACGTGGTACCAGCTGCACAACACAGAGGGGAGGGGGGGCCAGATGTTTTTCTGTCGTCGCGGTAACCGGGCACGGCGTTTTACAAACCGAGACCCCCCCCCTTCCTCCTCCTCTTCCTCCTCTTCCTCCTCGCTCTTTCACTCTCCGTACTCAAAACAAAAACACGGCACAAACGGTGATTTAAAGGGCCCGTGTTACGCCATTTTCCTCGTCTCTCAGACAAACGCAAAACACCACCTTGTGATGTCATCGTGTGGCGATACAGGAAGTGCTCCGCTCCCAGTGTTGGGAAGGTGACTTTTAAAACGTAATCCCCTACAGATTACAGATTACATACCTCAAAATGTAGTTTGTAACATAATACATTAAATTACTTAAAGTGAGTAATGTAATCTGATTACTTTGGATTACTTGATTTGCTGTAGAGAAACAAAGACGAGGAAATCGTAACATAAGATGTTTTATCTAAAAGACAATAAAAAAATCACAGACTTTACTTAAACAAATTAAACGAGGAGACACGTCCACACAGCATGATTTAGTCCTGTTTTTAGTTCTTGTTTTAGTTCTGTTTTTTGTCCTGGTGTCCTGGTTTAGTCCCGGTTTAGTCCTGGTTTAGTTCCAGTTTAGTCCCGGTTTAGTCCCAGTTTAGTCCCGGTTTAGTCCCGGTTTAGTCCCGGTTTAGTCCCGGTTTAGTCCTGTTTTAGTCCTGGTCTAGTAAGCCTATAGTAGTAGTAGTAGTAGTAGTAGTAGTAGTAGTAGTAGTAGTAGTAGTAGCAGTAGTAGTAGTAGTAGTAGTGATAGGACTTGTATCAATTGTAAAAGTAACAGTACTACTATACTACTATAGTAAAACTATAGTAGTAGTATATGCAACACAAAAAACTACTACTACACACTGTTGCAGCAAATACTACTACTACTACTACTACTACTACTACTACTACTACTACTACTACTACTGTTGAGAATTACTAACCAAAACTGATGTTAAAGTTTAGTTTTTACCTGAACTTTAGATTATTAGATTTTTTAAATTTATTTATTGGATCCATTGAACTTTCAAACACTAAATCATGTCAGTGATACTAAAAGTCCATTAAGTTTGTGCAAAGTTAATACTTTTTTTAATACTGTTTTTAATTTTAATCTTTATGATTATTTAGATTTTGAATAAATGTATAAATAAAATGTTATTTTGTATTGGGTTATATGTTTAATATTTGGTTTAAAATTGAACGTGTATCTGCATAGACATTTTTATCATGTTAAATGTGCTTATGTCACTTGGTTCATGTGTTTGTTCTTTGAGTTTGCTGAGTCAGAGTGACTCAGCAGTGGAGGTTTATGCCTGAAATTTGGAGAAAATTTGACATCAGTACTAGAGCTGGACATTCGATTAAATTTGAACTGCCAACCTTCAGATCAATGGACCAACGCTCTACCACCTGAACTACTGAGGCACGGAGGCCCCTTCACCCCGGACACTTCCTCCAGCTCCTCCAGGGTGACCCCAAGGTTCCCTGACCAAACCCAGAGACATAGGCCATGTTCACACTGCACCTGAAGTGACCCAAATCCAATTTTTTGGCCTCTATGTTCCTGTATCTGATATTTTAATGTCAGTCTGAACCACACAGATCAGATTTTTTCAAATGTGACCCAGGACACTTGGATCTGTGCTCCTGAAACCGATACATATCTGATCTTTAACATGTGACTTCAGTCTGAACGGTCAGGTCACATTCATCCACCTACACGTTATCAACAAGACACAAACGTCACTATTCTGCGCTGAAGTCGGCAAAAATTATTGATGAACTCTGTGTCACTGAAGTGAAGCACATCACCACTCACCACAAAACACCACGACCAAAAACCTCGTCCTTCTCCTTCTCAATCTCCTCCTTAAAACAAGTAAGTTGTTCATGTTCTGGCTCCGGTACGAGAGGAACTTTAAAATCTCCAGGTGCTCGATGCTGCGTCCATGTTTGGACAACTTCTGTAAACACAGAGACGCTCGCTGCGGTTGACGTCGTCGTGTCTCCAGTGTCACATGTGGGACACTTTTGAATCGTTTAATGTTCACACTGGAGTCACATACAAGTCACATTTAATTGGAAATGTGAACGACCTCGAAAAAACATCGGATTTCACAAAAAAATTGGAATTGAGCGTTAAACCCTGCAGTCTGAACGTCGACTTATAGACCGAAAAATACAGTAACTGAAAAACTTCTGACTAAAGTCGATTCAAGTCTAACAGACCCTCAGACAGAGCAGTGTCTCCAGTTAGCATCACGACCCAGGGACTTTTAAAAAACAAGCTGCAGAATCATGTGACCTGTGCCCCCCCCCCCGCCCCCCCGCCCTCCTTCGTGTGACCTCTGACCTCTGATCAGGTGCTGCCTCTTCCTGAAGTAGGTCACTTTGGAGGTGTAGTCGTTGTAGACGGAGTTCATGCCTCTGTTCTCGAGCCAGTGCGCCGTGGCGACGCCGCGGCCCTGCGCCTTCAGGGCCTGGACCCGCGTGTCCCGCCGGAGCTCCAGGACCACGCGCCCGCTCACCACCTCGCCCCCCGTGAACGCCGCGTCCCCGGGCCGGTCCAGCTCCACCGAGAACTCCACGATAGAACTCAACGCCATCTCTGCCACAAAACACGGACAATATATACACACGTTAAAATACACGCACGTTAAAATACACACACGTTAAAATACACACACGTTAAAATACACACACAGGTTAAAATACACGCACGTTAAAAACACACGCGTTAAAATACACACGTTAAAATATACACACGTTAAAATACACACACGTTAAAATACACACACGTTAAAATACACACACGTTAAAATACACACGCGTTAAAATACACACACGTTAAAATATACACGCACGTTAAAACACACGCGTTAAAATACACACGTTAAAATACACACGTTAAAATATACACACGTTAAAATACACGCACAGGTTAAAACACACACACGTTAAAATACACACACGTTAAAATACGCACACGTTAAAATACACACACGTTAAAATACACACGTTAAAATACACACGTTAAAATACACACACGTTAAAATACACGCACAGGTTAAAACACACACACGTTAAAATACACGCACGTTAAAACACACGCGTTAAAATACACACGTTAAAATACACACACGTTAAAATACACACACACGTTAAAATACACACGCGTTAAAATACACGCACGTTAAAATACACGCACGTTAAAATACACACACGTTAAAATACACGCGCGTTAAAATACACACGTTAAAATACACACACGTTAAAATACACGCACAGGTTAAAACACACACACGTTAAAATACGCACGCGTTAAAATACATGCACGTTAAAATACACACGCACGTTAAAATACACGCGCGTTAAAATACACACACGTTAAAATACACGCACGTTAAAACACACACGTTAAAATATACACACGTTAAAATACACGCACGTTAAAACACACACGTTAAAATACACACGTTAAAATACACACGCGTTAAAATACACACGTTAAAATACGCGCGCGTTAAAATACACGCACGTTAAATACGCGCACGATAAAATACACACGTTAAAATACGCACGCGTTAAAATACGCACGCGTTAAAATACGCACGCGTTAAAATACGCACGCGTTAATAAACACACACGTTAAAATACACAGACGTTAAAATACGCGCGCGTTAAAATACACGCGCGTTAAAATACACACGTTAAAATATACACACGTTAAAATACACGCACAGGTTAAAACACACACACGTTTAAAATACGCACGCGTTAAAATACACACGTTAAAATATACACACGTTAAAATACACGCACAGGTTAAAAACACACACGTTAAAATACGCACGCGTTAAAATACACGCACGTTAAAATACGCGCGCGTTAAAATACACGCGCGTTAAAATACGCACGCGTTAAAATACGCACGCGTTAAAATACACACATGTTAAAATACACACACGTTAAAATACACACGTTAAAATACACACACACGTTAAAATACACACGTTAAAATACACACGCGTTAAAATACACACGCGTTAAAATACACACACACACACGTTAAAATACACACGTTAAAATATACACACGTTAAAACACGTTAAAATACACACGTTAAAATACACACGTTAAAATACGCGCACGTTAAAATACACACGCACGTTAAATACGCGCACGATAAAATACACGCGTTAAAATACACGCACGTTAAAATACACGCACGTTAAAATACACGCACGTTAAATACGCGCACGATAAAACACACACGTTAAAACACACGTTAAAACACACACGTTAAAATACACACACACGTTAAAATACACACGTTAAAATACACGCACGTTAAAATACACGCGCGTTAAAATACACACGTTAAAATACGCGCGCGTTAAAATACACGCACGTTAAATACGCGCACGATAAAATACACACGTTAAAATACGCACGCGTTAAAATACACACACGTTAAATACGCGCACGATAAAATACGCACGCGTTAAAATACGCACGCGTTAAAATACACACATGTTAAAATACACACACGTTAAAATACACGCACGTTAAAATATACAAAGTTTTTCCTAAAACTTTGATTTTTGATTAGATCTCAGTCCTGGTTTGGTCCTGGTTTAGTCCTGGTTTAGACCTGTTTTCATCCTGGCTCAGACCTGGTTCAGACCTGGTTTAGACCTGGTTTAGACCTGGATTAGTCCTATTTTCATCCTGGTTTAGTCCCGGTTTAGTCCCAGTTTAGACCCAGTTTAGACCCGGTTCAGACCCAGTTCAGACCCGGTTCAGACCCGGTTCAGACCCGGTTCAGACCTGGTTCAGTCCTGGTTTAGTCCTGGTTCAGACCTGGTTTAGTCCTGGTTCAGACCTGGTTTAGTCCTGGTTCAGACCTGGTGAATCGTATCAAATCGATTAAAAATAAACAGTGTTGGGAAGTTTACTTTTAAAATGTAATCCCCTACAGATTACAGATTACACACCCCAAAATGTAGTTTGTAACATAATCCATTAAATTACTTAAAGTGAGTAATGTAATCTGAATACTTTGGATTACTTGATTTGCTGTAGAGAAACAAAGACGAGGATATTGTAACATAAGAAGTTTTGTCTGTTAAAAGAAAATAAAAAGTCCAGACTTTACTAAACCAAATTAAAAATATTATTGATAGAAGAAGAGGAAGAGATCCACACGGCATCGTTTTGTCCTATTAAAGCCTGTTTTAGTCCTGTTTTAGATCTAGTTTAGACCTGGTTTAGTCCTGGTTTAGTCCTGTTTTAGTCCTGTTTTAGATCTAGTTTAGACCTGGTTTTAGTCCTGGTTTTAGACCTGGTTTAGACATGGTTTTAGGCCTGGTTTAGACCTGGTTTTAGTCCTGGTTTAGTCCTGATTTAGACCTGGTTTTAGTCTTGGTTTAGCCCTAGTTTAGTTGTGGTTTAGCCCTGGTTTAGACCTGGTTTAGATCTAGTTTAGACCTGGTTTTAGTCCTGGTTTAGACCTGGGTTCAGTCCTGGTTCAATCCTGATTTAGTCCTGGTTTAGTGTCCGGCAGTGAGTGGAATTACCAAAAAAAAAAAAAGATTAAAAAAGGGATTTAGCCCAAAATGTGAAAACAGAAAAATACGTCTGTGTAATCCATTTATTTCAACAAAGTAACTGTAATCCAATTCCCACTCACTGAAACAGTAACTGTAACTGAATACAGTTACTCATCATTTGTACTCTGATTACTCTGGTACATGTAATCTGTTACTCCCCAACACTGAAAATATATCGTATCGAATCGAAAGTTCACTGTATCTAAGAACATATCGTATCATGGCCGATGTATCGAGATATGTATCGTATCGACAACTTTTTAATGATACCAGCCCTAATCGATACTGTATCATCACATTAAACGATACAATATTTCGATATTTTTAACATTCCTACTCAAAACGGAAAGAATTTATGTAATAGTTTGTCATTTTTTGCACATTTTAACATTTTCGGGAGGTCATCAGTCGAAAATAAAACCGCAAAAATCTTAATAACCATAAATCACACAAACGAAACACAAGCGATTGACGTAGTTTTTGTGAACGTTTTCGTTTGTCGAGTCTTAAACTCTTGTATTTGACCGACTCACGCTGATGTAATGCCCTTATTTTTATTCTATTGTTTTGTGTTGCACCAAAAAACACGAGACAGTTTCCGTTTGAGAAATGTGTCGATGAAAATAAAACGGATTCTCGTGATTCTCAGGACTAAACCAGGACTAAACCAGGACTAAACCAGGTCTAAACCAGGACTAAACCAGGACTAAACATGGTCTAAAACAGGACTAAACCAGGACTAAACCAGGACTAAACCAGGACTAAACATGGTCTAAAACAGGACTAAACCAGGACTAAACATGGTCTAAAACAGGACTAAACCAGGACTAAACATGGTCTAAAACAGGACTAATCAGGGTGATATAATGCATCGCACACTCGGTTGGCCGATGTCCAAATACTATTTTATAACAAAATAACGTTTGGGCACAGTGGCTGTGTGCTGTGGTCCAGGACAAGAGAAATATCTGATGAAGGCTTTTTTTGCCGAAACGTTATTTTGTTAATAAAATAGTATTTGGACATCGGCCAACCCAGTGTGCGATGCATTTGTTCAACCTGATCTGGCTGCTCCTTGCATTTGCACCTCTGCAGGAATCTTGGTGTGCGTTTTCTGTTTCTTTTTATTCTAAAACAGGACTAAACCAGGACTAAACATGGTCTAAACCAGGACTAAACCAGGACTAAACACGGTCTAAAACAGGACTAAACCAGGACTAAACACGGTCTAAAACAGGACTAAACCAGGACTAAACATGGTCTAAAACAGGACTAAACCAGGACTAAACATGGTCTAAAACAGGACTAAACAAGGTCTAAACAAGGTCTAAACCAGGACTAAACCAGGACTAAACACGGTCTAAAACAGGACTAAACACGGTCTAAACACAGTCTAAAACAGGACTAAACCAGGACTAAACCAGGACTAAACATGGTCTAAACATGGTCTAAACATGGTCTAAAACAGGACCAAACCAGGACTAAACAAGGTCTAAAACAGGACTAAACAAGGTCTAAAACCACGACTAAACCAGGACTAAACATGGTCTAAAACAGGACTAAACCAGGACTAAACAAGGTCTAAAACAGGACTAAACCAGGACTAAACAATGGTCTAAAACAGGACTAAACCAGGACTAAACAAGGTCTAAAACAGGACTAAACCAGGACTAAACACGGTCTAAAACAGGACTAAACCAGGACTAAACATGGTCTAAAACAGGACTAAAACAGGACTATACACTGTCTAAAACAGGACTAAACCAGGACTAAACCAGGACTAAACCAGGACTAAACAGAGTCTAAAACAGGACTAAACAAGGTCTAAAACAGGACTAAACAAGGTCTAAAACAGGACTAAACAAGGTCTAAAACAGGACTAAACAAGGTCTAAAACAGGACTAAACAAGGTCTAAAACAGGACTAAACCAGGACTAAACAGAGTCTAAAACAGGACTAAACAAGGTCTAAACAAGGTCTAAAACAGGACTAAAACAGGACTATACACTGTCTAAAACAGGACTAAACCAGACCAAGTTACAGGTCAGGTCTGTGGAGAGGCGACCCCGCTCACAGTCAGAATGTCTGTTTTTCTAAGTATTTTTGAGCTGTAAAACCACCTGTGATTGAAACAACGGGGTCGCCTCTCCACAGATCTGACCTGTAACTTGGTCTGGTTTGGTCTCCATGAAAATAGAAAGGTTTAAAGCCATACTGTGGAACATTCCGGACAAGAAAAGACTTTTTTTTTTGATGGATCCTCCACCAGAAAAGTTACACAACGCACTTTTAAAGCCTGTGTTTTGTTTTAACACACAAACCCTACAGATTTCTTCTTCCTAGAAACGCTCTGCTCCACCTTGTGATGTCACGCAGTAATACAGGAAGTGCTCCACTGTGTTTTTAAACTCTAAACACCTTCACTAGGATCATTTGGATCATTTCAGACCAGGAATTGCCAATCTTTGCTGATTTAAATGCAAAAAGGAGCCGTAAAATTACAAACAAAAAACACAAAAAAATGAAAATAAAACGCAGAAATACAAATTAAATAAAAATACAAATAAAAATAATTTAAAAAAAATAAAATTAAATGTAGAGATAAAATTTTAATAAAAATATAAAAAAAAAAAATAAATATATAAAAATAAAATGTAGAAATGAAATTAAATAAAAATACAAATAAAATAAAATAAATAAAATAAAATGTAGAAATAAAAAAAATTATAAAAATACAAATATAAATAATTATAATGTAGAAATAAAAATGTATTAATTAAAAATTAAAAATAAAATGTAGAAATAAAGTAATAAATAAATCAAATACATCTCACCTGCACCTACTTGTCTCCATGGAAACTATATCACTTTGCCTGGAATGGTCCACAGTATGGCATTAAAGCAGTGGTAGCAGTAGTAGTAGTAGTAGTAGTAGTAGTAGTAGTAGTAGTAGTAGTAGTCCTGCGTTTAAAGGTGCACTGTGTAACTTTTCTGGTGGAGGGTCCATGGAGATGTTATAGTTTCGTCGAGAACATCCGGGTGTGGTGTTTTTAATTGACCTAAAAACTCTCGTTCTTGGGCTCGCCTCTCCACAGATCTGACACGTAACTTGGTCCTGTAGCATCACCCGCTGTTTCTGTAGAGGTAAATATGTGTAATGCCAGACTGTGGAACATTCCAGGCAGCATCTCCACGGAGAGAAGGAAGCTGTTCACGTGAAAACCACCACATCATGACATCACAAGGTGGAACAGAGCGTTTAATATAATTCTCGGTTGGGGATCGGGTCCACAAATGTTCGGTAAGATTCAACATTTGTGGATTTTATTTCGATTACAATTCTGTTATTTCATTTTTTATCAAATTGGAAATCAAAAACAGACTCATGTACCTGATATCGCCAAGAATTAAAGATATTTTCACGACTTTTAACAAATTTTAACAATTAAACAAAGTAGAAATTTTACTTTTAATGACACATTTACTGTATTTTTCATGTTTTTAGTCAAACATTACTAAAATTTTGCCAAGAATTTCACATATTTCCCAAAATTTTAACTACTTTTAACTAAATTGACCCCATACTTTGCTGTTGTTGCGGTAGATATTTTACTTTTAATGGTCACCTTTTCAGTATTTTTCATGTTTTTAGTTAAACATTACCAAATTCTAACAATTTACAAGTGCAAATGTGACTTTTAACATGACCTTTTTTAGTATTTTTCATGTTTGTAGTCAAACATTACCAAAGTTTTGCCAAAAATTATTTGTCAAAATTGCATACTTTGCTGCCTTTTGGTAGAAATTTTACCTTTAATGTAACTTTTTTCATGTTTTTCATGTTTTTAGTCAAACATTACAAAAAGAATTTCACATATTTGAATGAAACAAAACAACTTCAGGTCTGTTTTTGAGGAAGAAACAGAATATCGCCAAGAATTTCAGATATTTTCCAAACTTTTAACAATTTACAAGTAGAAAAAAATATCTTTTTTAGTATTTTTCATGTTTTTAGTTAAATATTACCAACATTTTGCCAAGAATTTCAAATAGTTTCCCATATTTTAACTACTTTTAACTAAATTGACCCCATACTTTGTTGTATTTGAGGTAAAAAAAATTTGCTTTTAATTTCACCTTTTTGAGTATTTTTCATGTTTTTACTCAAATATTGCCAACATTTTGCAAAGAATTTCAAATATTTTTCCAAAGATTTTTACTACTTTTAACTTAATTCACCCCATACTTTGCAGTCTTTTGGTAGAAATTTTACCTTTAATGCCACCTTTTTCATGTTTTTCATGTTTTTAATCAAACATTACCAACATTTTGCCAAGAATTTCACATATTTGAATGAAACAAAACAACTGCAGGTCTGTTTTTGAGGAGTAAACATCATTATAGCGCGACTTAAAGCTCACGAGAGTTTATTTTGCGTAATAAACGACGTAAAAAGATCGTTACGTGCTCACGTGCAGCGGTTTACGCTCGTCCAAAACAGAAATAGCCGATTCTAATTGTGTCAGGGGATAAAACGGGGCTTTAAGTAACAAGATATGAATAGCTGGGCCGATTATTCTGTGTGGAGCTGCAGTTTGAGCGAAAAGGGTGGAGGAAAAAGGCGTCACGTTTAAAAAGAAAATCTTATCTTTAAAAGCCCAACGCGCTCACCGTCCGCGTGCGCCGATCCGAGCAGCTGTTTTCTGTTTGGGCTCGAGATAAAGCACGCGCCGTTTGACACGTCCTCCCCCGGTGTCCTCTGCGTCTCTGGGTCTCCGCTCCTTTCGTCCTTCCGCCGCTTAGACCCGCCTCTGGTCCCGCTTTAGTCCGGGTCTGGGTCTGGGTCTCCTCCCGTGGTCCGGTTCTGGTCCCGTGCGTGTGTGTGCGCGCGCTTGCGTCGGTCCGAGCGAGTCCAGCTGATTGCGCACGAACAGACGCATTTATAAACGCTGACGTCCTTCACGCGCCCGCTCTGCTCCAATCAGAGACGACGCCCCCCTCCTCCCAGCGCACGTGCCACGCCCACTGTCAGTCACTTATGGGGAACCGGCGCGTTGCCATGGCGACGGCGGAGTCACGTGAGGACGCGAAGTTTCAGCAAAAATAATGCTCTTTAACGAAGCTTTTACGCCAAAATATGAGACTTAGACAAAATTTATTGATCCACAAGGGAAATTATTTGGAAACAGCAGCTCAAACATCACAATAAAAAATAATAACAAAGACGAAAAAATATAAATGGTAAAAAATTCTAAATAAGGAGCAAAAAAGAGCAAGAGACACGTGTCAAATAAAACATAATAATATAAATAATGTAAATGTACAAGTAAAAAAAACACAAAGATACGTAATAAATCATATTTTAAAAAATAGAAAGATAAGTAATAAAATATAAAAATCAAAAATAAAATTTAAAGTAATGTAATAAAATATAAAAATCAAAGCTTTATACAAGAGGTCATAGGAAAACAGTGCAGTACAGTTGTAGGGAGTATTATCTGTAACATAAGTGTAAGTTATTGTACAGTTGTAGGGAGTATTATCTGTTACATAAAGAGTTGTTGTACAGCTGTAAGGAGTATTATCTGTTACATAAGGGTGAGTTGTTGTATAGTTGTAGGGAGTATTATCTGTAACATGAGGGCGAGTAATCGTATAGTTGTAGGGAGTATTATATGTTACATAATGGTGAGTTGTCGAACAGTTGTAGGGAGTATTATCTGTTACAGAAAGAGTTGTTGTACAGCTGTAGGGAGTATTATCTGTTACATTAGTGTAAGTTGTTGTACAGTTGTAGGGAGTATTATCTGTTATATAAGGCTGAGTCGTTGAACAGTTGTAGGGAGTATGTCTGTTGCATAAGGGTGAGTTGTGCAGTTGTAGGGAGTATTATCTGTTACATAAGGGTGAGTTGTACAGTTGTAGGGAGTATTATCTGTTACATAAGGCTGAGTTGTACAGTTGTAGGGAGTATTATCTGTTACATAAGGGTGAGTTGTGCAGTTGTAGGGAGTATTATCTGTTACATAAGGCTGAGTTGTGCAGTTGTAGGGAGTATTATCTGTTACATAAGGCTGAGTTGTACAGTTGTAGGGAGTATTATCTGTTACATAAGGCTGAGTTGTGCAGTTGTAGGGAGTATTATCTGTTACATAAGGCTGAGTTGTACAGTTGTAGGGAGTATTATCTGTTACATAAGGCTGAGTTGTGCAGTTGTAGGGAGTATTATCTGTTACATAAGGCTGAGTTGTACAGTTGTAGGGAGTATTATCTGTTACATAAGGCTGAGTTGTACAGTTGTAGGGAGTATTATCTGTTACATAAGGCTGAGTTGTACAGTTGTAGGGAGTATTATCTGTTACATAAGGCTGAGTTGTACAGTTGTAGGGAGTATTATCTGTTACATAAGGCTGAGTTGTACAGTTGTAGGGAGTATTATCTGTTATATAAGGCTGAGTCGTTGAACAGTTGTAGGGAGTATTATCTGTTATATAAGGCTGAGTCGTTGAACAGTTGTAGGGAGTATGTCTGTTGCATAAGGGTGAGTTGTGCAGTTGTAGGGAGTATTATCTGTTACATAAGGGTGAGTTGTACAGTTGTAGGGAGTATTATCTGTTACATAAGGCTGAGTTGTACAGTTGTAGGGAGTATTATCTGTTACTCATGCATGAGCTGTTGTACAGTTGTCGAGCTTTCATAAATAAACATAAATATTATCGAGTAAAACACGTATTTAGGGACAAACGAACTAAAGGTGCAGTATGTAACATTTCTGGATGGATCTGCTGCGCGCTCGTCTCCATGGAGATATTTTTGCTTTTCCTAAAAGACACGTACGGCATTTATTAAACATTTATTAATTTACAGCTGTTTTATGGCTAATAAAACAGATCCGATTATTTCACGGGTCAGAGTTCAGGATTGAGCCACGATTGAGCCGTAAATGTGACAGTTTCTAATCAAAGGTCATGACCCAAAATCCGAATCTTCGCACGTATGAACATGTCAAATATTAACGTGTTTTTTTCGGCACACGTAACAGCGGCGCGTCGGCCTGCATCGCTGATCCGCTGAAATTCGACGTGTTTTTAAAGCCGATTCACACGAGGAGAAAACGTTAAAACCGCCGCAGTCGCAGTCAGATTGATTTTCACTGTTGTGTCTGCGTCTGCCGCGAGTCACTGACCTACAGTTTGAGTTTTATTTCCAGAGTTTGTGTTTCAGCAGCTGACGAGGGTCAAGGCCGCCGCGCTTCACAACACAACGTGATCCGAGCTCAGCAGGCGCCGCAGACTCAGAAGATAAAACGCCGGAAAATCTGCGCACGCTCAAATTTAAACTAAAAAATACAATAAAATAAAATAATATAGGGAATTTTAGAGTTAAAAAATGTGTTATTTCAGTTCAGTGGGCCTCTTCATATATTTTGAAGACTTTGTAGCATTAAAAAAAATATAATATTTTGTTTTATTTTGGTATTAAAATTACAATACGGCAACACCACCAAGAATGTAATGTAATATAATATAATATAATATAATATAATATAATATAATATAACAGGTCATAATATAATCATGTCATAAAATAATATAAAATAATATAATGTAATGTAATAAGTCATAATATAATGGGTCCAGTCAAGTGGTAACGGAGGGAAACAGGGTCAGATTTTTGACATTCAAATGTCTCTTATTCAGAAACTAGAGGAACTATTGAAATAAGTAAAGTATCAGAATGTAGGAAAGAGTTACACTCCAACAGGGTCAAGTTAAACCTGTGAGATTCTTTCAAGTTGTTGACAAAAAATTTTAAAAACTCATGTTGGTAACGGAGGGAATGAAATATGCAGCACTTTTTGGTCAATAAATCCAAACAGTGATAACTCTTGGTTCTCACTTACATATCCTTAACAAACTGGTTTGAATATTTGCTTCATATAGTTTTCTACCATATGGTACAAGATTAGGTTGAAAAACCTCTTACTTTTTGACTCATGAGATTTTTTATTAAGAAAGGTCATGGTAACGGAGGGAAAAGTAACGGAGGGAAAATTGTACAAACAAGTAGAAGGTGCAGGATTTTATATAATTTGTTGCTTTTTTCTTCCGAATACTTTAATATTACTTCAAAATGAAAGTAAACTATTTCTATAAAATATGTCAGTCCTTCCAAGAACATTTTTATCATTTTAAATACTTTTTTTTTTTTAAATCATGTACCAACAGTTCAAAGATGGAATAACACAAGATATGATGAAATACATCCGTTTATTTACATGATTTTTGGGTCTTTGAAATTTGGAAAATAATTTTTGTTCCATGTTTCATACATGGTCTGTTTAAAACAGATGGAACTTTAGAACCAAAAACGGTACAGAAAAAAGGTCAACAGTTTGATAAACTAGAGTACATATGTATCTGTTCAATACATTTTTATATCAGATGAATTAACTTGAATTTTTGGCCTTGTTGTTTACTTCTGCTTGACCAGGCCCAATAATGTAATAAAATAATATAATATAATATAATATAATGTAATGTAATGTAATATAATAGGTCATAATATAATAATGTCATAAAATAAAATAATACAATGTAATGTAATGTAATATAATATAATATAATGTAATAATAATAATGTCATAAAATAAAATAAAATTATATATAATACAATACAATACACTATTTTGAAACATTCCAGGTCAAAATCATAACATCTCCATGGAAACAAGCCGAAAAGTGACTATACTCTGGGACATTAGTGAAACATTAAGATCTCCAGGGAGACAAGAAGGTGAAAGACGATTCGCCCAGAAAAGCTGCGCAGTGCATCTTTAACTCTTTGGGGGGTTTCAGGATGATGAGAAGTCAGGCTCGTTGCCATAGCGATTTACAAAACACGTACATAAATGCCAAAGGAGCAGAACTAGTGCCAGACTTTTGTTTGCAATCGTGTTGTTGCAGTCGGTGATGTCAGGTGAAAGGAGCAATAAACAGGAAGTAAGAGCCAGAAAAAAGAATAACTGGAAGCTCACGGGGAAATGATGTCGGTTGTTTAGGGCACACGGTGAACGGAAAGATGTTGTCAGACGAAAAGAGGGTGATACGTGGTCAGTGTTGGGAAGGTGACTTTTAAAATGTAATCCCCTACAGATTACAGATTACATACCCCAAAATGTAGTTTGTAAAATAATCCATTAAATTACTTAAAGTGAGTAATGTAATCTGAATACTTTGGATTACTTGATTTGCTGTAGAGAAGCAAAACGAGGAAATCTTCACATAAGAAGTTTTGTCTGATAAAAGAAAATAAAAAACCCAGACTTTCTTTAATTAAATTAAAAATATTATTGATAGAAGAAGAGGAGACACGTTCAGCGGTTTAGACCTGGTTTTAGACCTGGTTTAGACCTGGTGTTAGTCCTGGTTTAGTCCTGGTTTAGACCTGGTTTAGTCCTGGTTTAGACCTAGTTTAGTCCTGGTTTTACTCCTGGTTTAGTCCTGATTTGTCCTGGTTCAGTCCTTTTTTTTAGTCCTGGTTTAGTCCTAGTTTAGACCTGGTTGAGTCCTGTTTTAGTCCTGGTTTAATCCTGGTTCAATCCTGATTTAGTCCTGGTTCAGTCCTGGTTTAGTCCTAGTTTAGTCCTGGTTTAATCCTGGTTCAGACTAGGATTCATATTTATTTCATACAATCCTTTTGTTTTATTGACATATTTAAAATATTAATATCTCCATGGAGACGAGCTCAAGAGTGACATATTGTAGAGTAAATGTAAATGTAATGTCAGGCTTTTCACCTCTCTGTTTCACGTTAACTTGATTTGTGATGTTTACTCTCACTAGAATGCAAACAGTGCACTCCTGTGACCTGCGCTTAGCGGCTAATGGTACCTGACCTGGTTAGCGTTAGCATTAGCATTAGCAGTGTAAACAGGTGGAAGTGGGACAGAGACGTTTTTATTTATTATTTTATTTTTATTTTTATTATTTATTTTATTTAATTTTTAATTTTTCTTTCTTATTTTTTATTTACTTTTAAAAAAATTTTAAAATTATTTTATTTTTTGGGGGGGCAGAGACTTTAGTGTTAGCATTAGCATTAGCAGTGTAAATAGATGGAGGTGGGGCAGAGACTTTTTTTTATATATTTTTTTTCTTTATTTTTTCTTTTATTTTTTCTTTTATTTTTTTTTTGTTTTTCTTTCTTATTTTGTTTATTTTTTATTTACTTTTTAAAATTATTTTATTTTATTTTTTGGGGGGCAGAGACGTTAGCGTTAGCATTAGCAGTGTAAACAGACGGAAGTGGGGCAGAGTCGTTAGCGTTAGCATTAGCATTAGAAGTGTAAACAGGTGGAAGTGGGGCAGAGTCGTTAGCGTTAGCGTTAGCAGTGTAAACAGGTGGAAGTGGGGCAGAAACTTTTTTTTAATTTTAATTTTCTATTTATTTATTTTTTATCTTATAATTTTTTTAATTTTTCATTTCTTTTTTCTTTTTATTTCCTATTTTTTATTTACTTTTTAAATATTTTTAAAATTTATTTTTTTTTTTTGGGGGGGGGGGGGGGGGGGGGGGGGCAGAGCCATTAGCGTTAGCATTAGCAGTGTAAACAGGTGGAAGTGGGACAGACTTTTTATTTATTTATTTTTTTAATTATTAATCAATGCTGGCAATACAAAATACATTATGTCAACAGTGCATTTTTTTTTAACAATAACAATAAAATAAATTAAATAAAACAATAAAATAAATACACACAATACAATGTTAATACAACAAAATACAATGCTAGAGGTGTTACGCATCTGACTGCATAAAATCATTTATTATAACGGCTTGTTTAGATTTAATGTGACGTAAGGATTTCTTACATTGCAAAAATTCATGACGACGTACACTGAACAAGGCTTTTATATTTGAGAATTTGCATTTATGGGGCAGAGCCGTTAGCGTTAGCGTTAGCATTAGAAGTGTAAACAGGTGGAAGTGGGGCAGAGTCGTTAGCGTTAGCGTTAGCATTAGAAGTGTAAACAGGTGGAAGTGGGGCAGAGTCGGGGTGAATGTTTAACCTGTCGCGCTCACGGTCGGCTGGAGCGTTTGTCTCTGTCACGTTCTGAGAAAAACTCGACTCATCTGTGAACGAGGTCACGGCGAAAGAGGTTAATGAGGAGACTTCACCTTTTCACCGGCTGCTGTAACAAAGACGACAAAAAAACAAAACAAAAAAAAAATGGGTCAAGGCAATAAACTAGCACTTTTAAAGGTCTACTGTGTAACTTTTGTGGTGTAAAACTTCGACTTAGACAAACTTTATTGATCCACAGCTCACACATCACAGTATAAAATAATAATAAAGATAAAGAGACATGTGTGAAATAAAACATAATTATATCAATGTAAATGTCCAAAAAATAAAATACAAATAATAAATAAATTAAAAATAGAAATACAAAATAATAAAAAAAGTAGAAATTAAAAAAAAAATAATAATAAAGTAAAATAAAAAAAATACAAATAAAAAGTAAAATTAAATTACAAATAAAAATACATTAAAAAAATTCAAATAAAATGTAGGAATAAAATAAAATTTTATACAAATAAAAAAATTTAATCTAGAAATAAAAATAAAATAAAATTACAAATAAAAAGTAAAAATAAAATGTAGAAATAAAAAAAAGTAAAATAAAAAATACTAATAAAAAGTAAAATTAAATTACAAATAAAAATAAATTAAAACATTTCAAATAAAATGTAGGAATAAAATTAAAATACAAATAAAAAAAAAAATAAAATCTAGAAACAAAAATAAAATAAAATAAAAATAAAAAACTAAAAATAAAATGTAGAAATTAAATTAAAATACAAATAAAATTAAATAAAAACAATAATAATAATAATAATAATAAATAAATGTAGAAATAAAGTAATAAAGTAATATATATATATCAAATACATCTCACCTGCAGCTGCTTGTCTCCATGGGGATTATATCACTTTGCCTGTAATGTTCCACAATATGGCATTAGAGTAGTAGTAGTAGCAGTAGTAGTAGTAGTTGGCCTGCATTTAAAGGTGCACTGTGTAACTTTTCTGATGTAGGGTCCTTCACCTGCTTGTGTCGATGGAGATGTTATTGTTTTGTCAAGAATGTCATGGTATGGATTTTTATCGACCTTTTACGTTTTTACTGTAAGTGGGCTCCCCTCTCCACAGATCTGACACGTAACTCGGCCCTGTCCCTGTGGCTTTGCCTTTTCACCAGCTGCTGTAGCAAAGACACACACACACACACACACAAAAATGGGTCAAGGCAATTAAGGTCTACTGTGTAACATCTGTTGTGTAAAACTTCAGCTTAGGCAAACTTTATTGATCCACAAGGGAAATTATTTGGACACAGGAGCTCACATCACAATATAAAATAATTATAAAGAGAAAATATATTTAAGAAAATGTAGAATAAGTAGCAAAAAGAGCATGAGAAAGATGTCAGATAAGGCATAATTATATCAATGTAAATGTACAAAAAATAAAATAAAATACAAATACAAAACAAATTTTAAAAAATGTTAAAAAAATAAATAAAATAAAAATTCAAATAAAATAAAAAATCCAAAAAGTCTAATAAAATTTAGAAATAAAAATTTAATAAAATAGAAATAAAAAAAAAAAAAAGCTACAAATAAATAAAAAAGTTAAAATAAAATGCAGAAATAAAAATACAAATACAAAAAAAATAAAAAATAAAACATAAAAAAGTAAATGTAGAAATAAAGTAATAAATACATCAAATACATCTCACCTTCAGCTGCTTGTCTCCACAGTATGGCATTAAAATAGTAGTAGTAGTAGTAGTCCTGCGTTTAAAGGTGCACTGTGTAACTTTTCTGCTGCTTCACCTGCTTGTGTCGATGGAGATGTGATTGTTTTGTCGCGTATGTCCCAGTGTGGGTTTTTATCAACCTAAAAACTAAAATTTTCACCGTAATTGTGCTCGCCTCTCCACAGATTTGAGGAAGATTCCAGGCAACATCGTAATGCATTCTTACTGTGAGCAGGGTCTACTCTCCACAGATCTGACCTGTAAAGTTGTCTCCATGGAGATTCATAAGTTTGTTGGCAAAACATTCCAGGCAAAGCATCGGCATCTCCATGGAGACGAGCAGTTTACAGGTTAAAATGGCGACGTTTTGACCCACTTAATGGTCATATCTTTTTAATTACCGGCAATCAAACTACAACCGGCTCAAAGTTCTGCCCCATCAGCTCCAGGTCTCGTGCAAATAAATATAAATACTGGGGCAGCCAAAAAACAAATAAAAAAAATAAATAAATAAATGTGAAATGGCGTGACCAAAAACTCCAAAACTCCAAAAAATTACTCCAAAAAAAAAAAAAAAATTTAATCTCTTAATACAGTTAAATTCTTGAATCAAGTCGTAGTGATGTAGGTTTGAGTACATTTCGACTTTTCTCCATGGAGATGTGATTGCTTTGGTCTGGAATGTTCCACAGTATGGCATTAAACCTTTTTGTCTTCATGGAGACCAAACCAAACCAAGTTACAAGTCAGATCTGAGGAGAATCTGTCAGAATGTTTGTTTTTCTTGGTATTTTTGAGCTTTAAAACCACTTGTAATTGACTAAATGTAAAGTAGATCTGTTTAAAGTCACACTGCAGGACATTCCAGACAGAGCAATGACGTATCCACGGAAACACCCAGGTGACGGACCCCCAACAGAAAAGTTTAAATATATATTAGTGAATATTTGCTCTTATTTAAAGAACGGTGGCCTTTGTTATCAGTGAGTGTGGTTACACAAACTCAAAATCTGATAAGTGGAGTTCAGACTGTGTTTACACGTTGCTATGGCGATGCTCTTAGCACCGTGATATTGGTGTTTTTCAGATGGCATCACTACATTTTATAAACCAATAATATTTAATACAGACGGGGAGCAGCTAAAAAAGAAAATCTGATTTTTTATTATTATTATTTCAAATATGGATCCAGTCAAGTGTTAACGGAGGAAACAGGGTCAGATTTTTGACATTCAAATGTCTCTTATTCAGAAACTAGAGGAACTATTGAAATAAGTAAAGTATCAGAATGTAGGAAAGAGTTACACTCCAACAGGGTCAAGTTAAACCTGTGAGATTCTTTCAAGTTCAAGACAAAAATTTTAAAACTCATGTCGGTAACGAAGGGAATGAAATATGCAGCACTTTTTGGTCAGTAAATCCAAACAGTGAAAACTCTTGGTTCTCACTTACATATCCTTAACAAACTGGTTTGAATATTTGCTTCATATAGTTTTCTACCATATGGTACAAGATTAGGTTGAAAAACCTCTGACTTTTTGACTCATGAGATTTTTTATTAAGAAAGGTCATGGTAACGGAGGGAAAAGTAACGGAGGGAAAATTGTACAAACAAGTAGAAGGTGCAGGATTTTACATCATTTGTTGTTTTTTTCTTCTGAATATTTTAATATTACTTCAAAATGAAAGGAAACAATTTCTATAAAATATGTCAGTCCTTCCAAGCAAATTTTTATCATTTTAAATACTTTTTTTGTGGAAAAATCATGAACCAACAGTTCAAAGATGGAATAACAAGATATGATGAAATACATCCATTTATTTCATGATTTTTGGGTCTTTGAAATTTGGGAAATAATTTTTGTTCCATGTTTCATACATGGTCTGTTTAAAACGGATGGAACTTTAGAACCAAAAATGGTCCAGAAAAAAGGTCAACAGTTTGATAAACTAGAGTACATATGTATCTGTTCAATACACTTTTATATCAGATGCATTAACATACTTCTGCTTGACCAGGCCCATATACGGTGTAATAAACAATGGTATAAACAAAAACATTGCTGGAGGCTTAAGAGTTGTGATGTTACGAGATGTGTGGAGGCTTTGAAGCGTGTGTCGAGTAATGAAGGGGGTGTTTTTTGGGGGAGGAGCCAAAAATAATGACTTCCGAAGTCTCGCTGCTCGGCTCTACCCCGTGACTGCTTCAGGAAGTGGTTCAGATTTTGCTGCGAGCTCTTACAGCGATACAGACCCTCAGACGCCACTCAAAATGTGGTTGTTTGTAGGAGAGCTGCGGTCAGTTGAGAGTTTGGAGAGTTTGGATACTAAAGTTTGGAGAGAGTTTATATCTCCAAGGCCGGAGAGCTTGTGTCAAAAAAAAAAAAGAAAGAAATCATTCAAAACTAAATACTATTGAGAAACTTTTGTTCCTGAATAAGAATAAATCAAATTTCCCCTGTCCTGTACAACATTGTCCAAGGCTGCGTTCAGACTGCAGCCTGAAGTGACCCAAATCTGATGTTTTGGCCTTCTATGTTCCTGTGTCTGATCTTTTAATGACAGTCTGAACGACACGGATCCGATTTTTTCAAATGTGACCCAGGACACTTGGATATGTGCTCCTGAAACCGATACATATCTGATCTTTTGACATGTGACTTCAGTGTGAACGGTCAGGTCACATTCATCCACCTACACGTTATCAACAAGACACAAACCTCACTATTCTGTGCTGAAGTAGATGAAAATTTTTAATGAACTTGGCTCCGTCTCCACATCCACACGTTCCTTTCAACGGACTGAACCACAAAACACCACGACCAAAAACCTCGTCCTTCTCCTTCTCAATCTCCTCCTTAAAACAAGTAAGTTGTTCATGTTCTGGCTCCGGTACGAGAGGAACTTTAAAATCTCCAGGTGCTCGATGCTGCGTCCATGTTTGGACAACTTCTGTAAACACAGAGACGCTCGCTGCGGTTGACGTCGTCGTGTCTCCAGTGTCACATGTGGGACACTTTCGGGCCGTTTAATGTTCACACTGGAGACACATACAAGTCACATTTAACTGGAAATGTGAACGAGCTATGGATCTATTCCACAACCGAGGAGGACGACTTTAGCTTTGTATCTTTGTAATGAGGCTGATCTAACGAGCTGGAGATGTTGTTTGCGCTGTTTAAAGTCGCCATGATTATATTGTAGTAACTGAACCTTGAACGACCTTGACCTCCTTTACGGCTGCCAAAACATGAAGTCTCGTGAACGCCACATCACACGCAAATCCTTCATAGACAGAGAGATAAAACACAAGTGTCTATTAATTAATTAATGAATCATTGTTTTTATACAGCTCCTTTCAAAACACACAAAGCACTTCACAGTTCATTGTTCATTTCCTCCACACTCAGTGGTTGTAAACCACTACTGTAGCCACAGTTGCCCTGGGGCAGACTGACGGAAGCAAGTCCACCAGTCTGTTCTATCTGCTCCTCTCGTACTAGACACTGTGGGTGAAGTGTCTTTAAGCCCTGGGGCCTCAAAATGGCCGCCTGTTCAAGTCAATGGGCCAACTTAATGACTCGAGATTATTTTAGCCCAGTGAGGTTCTTCTGGTGGCTCTGGGCCGATCGAGCATGTGCAGTAGTGTTTTTTCTCCCGTGGACACACACTAATGCACGTGAGCGCAGTCACATGTATCAAGTGATCACTTTGACCAATCAGAGCGAGAGGAGCCAGAGCGTAGCCGAAGCGAATGATTATAAAACATGTTTTAAGACAACTGAAGGATTTTGAGCTGAGAAAAAGTTTATGATCTAAAATAGGTCAAAATCACCACAAAATCTGAAATTTTTGAAAGTTGTAGTTGTAGGTTTTTGACGAGTTCCTCGTCAATATTAAAGAGCCGAGCCTCTGTGTAGGTGCACGTGTAGTGGCCGAATGTAAACACAAACAAATTCTGCAAATTCACTGGTGCACCCTGCACCAAACTGAACGTCCCAGACCAAAACAGTTTGGCACGGATACATGCACCGTTACACCCCTGGTTTACAATAGGATGAAAAGTCTTCTTTATAATAAAATATAATGTAGACATGAATGACTTTTAATGCTGCACTTTATTGTCCTCTCCTCCTGTTCCCTCTGCTGGGGTCAGGTGGAGGTGGTCCTGGTCCTTGTCGTGTTGGTGTTGAGGCTCTGGAGGTGGTTGGAGGTGGGGTCAGGTGGTGGTGGTGTTGGGGCTCTGGAGGTGGTCGGAGGTGGTGGTGGTCCTGGTCCTGGTGGTGTTGAGGCTCTGGAGGTGGTCGGAGGTGGGGTGAGGTGGTGGTCCTGGTGGTGTTGGGGCTCTGGAGGTGGTCGGAGGTGGGGTCAGGTGGTGGTCCTGGTGGTGTTGGGGCTCTGGAGGTGGTCGGAGGTGGGGTCAGGTGGTGGTCCTGGTCCTGGTGGTGTTGGGGCTCTGGAGGTGGTCGGAGGTGGGGTCAGGTGGTGGTGGTGGTGGTCCTGGTGGTGTTGGGGCTCTGGAGGTGGTCGGAGGTGGGGTCAGGTGGTGGTCCTGGTCTCTGGTGGTTGTGGGGTCTGGAGGTGGTTGGAGGTGGGGTCAGGTGGTGGTCTGGTGGTGTTGGGGCTCTGGAGGTGGTCGGAGGTGGGGTCAGGTGGTGGTGGTGGTCCTGGTGGTGTTGGGGCTCTGGAGGTGGTCGGAGGTGGGGTCAGGTGGTGGTCCTGGTGGTGTTGGGGCTCTGGAGGTGGTCGGAGGTGGGGTCAGGTGGTGGTCCTGGTGGTGTTGGGTCTCTGGAGGTGGTCGGAGGTGGGGTCAGGTGGTGGTCCTGGTGGTGTTGGGGCTCTGGAGGTGGTCGGAGGTGGGGTCAGGTGGTGGTCCTGGTCCTGGTGGTGTTGGGGCTCTGGAGGTGGTCGGAGGTGGGGTCAGGTGGTGGTTCCTGGTGGTGTTGGGTCTCTGGAGGTGGTCGGAGGTGGGGGGTGGTGGTGGTCCTGGTGGTGTTGGGGCTCTGGAGGTGGTCGGAGGTGGGGTCAGGTGGTGGTGGTCCTGGTGGTGTTGGGGCTCTGGAGGTGGTCGGAGGTGGGGTCAGGTGGTGGTCCTGGTCCTGGTGGTGTTGGGGCTCTGGAGGTGGTCGGAGGTGGGGTGAGGTGGTGGTCCTGGTGGTGTTGGGGCTCTGGAGGTGGTCGGAGGTGGGGTCAGACCGTGAGGATGTGGCTGGTGAGTTGGTTCTTGGCCGGGCTGGGGGCGGTGGTGTGTTTGGGGGTGTACGTCTGCCTGTGGGTGGTGCTGTAGAGCGCAGCCTCCACCGGGAACCTGATGTGGGTCTGAACATACGACACAGGAAACACGTTGAGCAGAGAAGTTATGGGTTAAAGATGCACCGTGTCACTTTGTCACCTGCTTCTTTCTATGGTTATGTCATTGCTCTGCTTAGAATGTTCCACAATTTGATTTCAAACTACTTTATTATACATTTATTCAATCATAGGTGGTTTTATAACTGACACAAAAACAATAAACCTAGAAATCCAGGGTAACTCAGTTTTTAAAAGTTACAGTATCATTAAAACGAGCTGAAACACATAAACGGCAACAATATAAGTTACTCATTGAACCTTGTAAAGCTCAAGTCTTTTCACCTTAAAAATATAAAATAATCTCCTTGGAGTTTACTTGGATAATAATAATTCTGAATTGAGGTTTACATGGAAAACTCGTTAAAATCTTTATTTGATTTGGCTCAGCGTCTGTGGGCGGGGAAGGTTCTGACACACAACTCCAGGTCTGTTTATGACGAGGAAACCACATTAGAGCAGAGATCAGAAAATGGGCCTTGAATTGAATTTTACAAACTGAAATTAAAATAGTACTTTTTTTTTAAATACTCTTGTGACAGTATTCAAACTAGTGTCTGCTCTCACCGTTTGCTGCGACAGTGAAGGCGGCTCTGCTTTCCTCAGAGGTAAAGAGACAAAATCCTCCTGGGCTGTGGTCAGAGACGGACCGAGATCTGAAAAAAAATTATGGAATATTACCAATCAATTCATCTTTATATCCATCCATTTTCTTCCGCTTTATCCGAAGCCTGGGCACAGAGGCAGCAGAGTAGACACACACACACACACACACACACACACACACACACACACACACACACACACACACACACACACACACACACACACACACACACACACACACACACACACACACACACACACACACACACACACACACACACACACACACACACACACACACACACACACACACACACACACACACACACCAGTAGTGCTGGGTATCATTAAGAAGTTGTTGATACGATACATATCTCAATACAGTGAGCTTACAATTCGATACTATATATTTCAAATCGATTCGATAAGGTTCAGTAAAAAATAAAGGTTAAATCATGGCTGTGATACTAAAAGTCTTTGTTAAACCACTTCTTGTGCAAAGTTCATGTGAAACACAAACATTTTAATCAACAAAACTGTTGCGCTGTAAGAAAAAAATGTAGTAAAACATACCAAAAAATACTCTTTGGTGATATATCAATACAGCAGTCCCCGATATCGATACTGTATCACCACATTAAGTGATACGATATATTGATATTTTGATATTTTTGCACACCCCTACACACCAGTGTGCGCAGACACTGGAGGTGAGGTTGGTTATGTGTCTTGCCCAAGGACACAGAGACAACATTCACCTGTGGGATCTGGAATCACACCGACCAACCTGCGGGTCAGTGGATCTGACCAATGATGTTTATGCCAAGAGCGGGATTTGAACCAGAACCGCTTCAGATCAGTGGACAAACGCTCTACCATCTGAGCTACTGCGGCAGGGAGGCCCCTTCACCCCGGACACTTCCTCCAGCTCCTCCAGGGTGACCCCAAGGTGTTCCCAGGCCAGACCAGAGACAAGGTCTCTCCAGTGTGTCCAGGGTTTTCCCCGAGGCCATGAACACCTCCTGAGGGAGACGCCCAGGAGGCACCACAGATGCCCGAGCCTCAGTTGTTCTACTCCGAGCTCCTCCCATGTGACCGAGCTCCTCAGTCTGTCTCTAAGGGAGCACCCAGACCCCCTGCGGAGCAAACTCGTTTCAGTCATTACCCAGAGCTCATGACCAGAGGTGAACATCCATTTTCTGGGTCATGGAGGCAGAAGTCTGAGCAGGGCGGCCCAGACTTCTCTTTCCACACACACTTCCTCGAGGAGTTCAAGTATCTCAGGGTCTTGTTCACTGATGCATCTTTATATCAACATAAATATCCGGAAGCGTGTGGAAGTGTATTTTTAAATCAATTTAAATGTGTTAAAGCTGCATTCTGGTGTCCGCCACAACACTTTTCTGGAGATGCTACTGGTTTGTCTGGAATGTTACAGGTCAGATCTGTGGAGAGGCGACCTCACTCACAGTCAGAATGTTTGTTTTTTTTTAGGTATTTTTGAGCTATAAAACCACCTGTAATTGAATAAATGTAAAGTAGAGCTGTTTAATGTCACACTGTGGAACATTCCAGGCAGAGCAACGACATAACCATCAAAACAAGCAGAAAAAAAGTGACATAATGCACCTTTAAAGGGGCCGTACCCGTTTCTCTTTTCTCATTTTAAAGTTAAATTCGTCTGATCCCAGTGCAGACGTGTTGTAAGAGAATGACTCTGCTGTTCTGTCTGCTCCCGGGTCACAGGTCCGGATTACGCGACGTGTAAACTTTGGCGTAAACAGCTTCACGTTTTTGATTTATTAGTCGTATGTTTTATATGTGTGAGATAAGATAAGGCTAATAGGTCCGGTCACTCGTTTTCATCCTCAGGTTCACGTGAATTAACACGTACCTGCTTCCTGAACCGTAAACGTGACCCACTTCCCAAACGATAACCCACTTTTCAATTTCTTGATAATCAGCAGACGGTGACTCAGGACTACAGACTGTGCACATAAATGGACATAACCAACCCGCCGGCCGCCACGCTCCGAATAGGAAGTGAGCATGGGCGCGCTCCCGGCTCCACTGACTCTGGCTCCAGTTGACTTGACATTGAAAAATTCTCATCCCGTATCTGTACCTGCTGCTGTGAGCCTCGTCATTTTGGTGTTAAAATGTTTGTATTAACCCGTTCTACATGACCCTGGAGTTTTTGTTTCACTATTTATTTATTTATTTTTTGTTCCATTAAAGTTTATTGGAAACAAAGGAACAAAATATATGGTACACAGACACAGCGTTTCAATTATAGCCCCCTTTCTCCTTTTCTAAAAGTAAAGAAAGTCACTGTACTTATATTATAGAAATTATCAAGCTTGAACAAAAAAAAAAGCTTGGTAATATTAAAACTAATAATAACAAAACAAGAAAAAAAAAAAAAGTAATAATAATAAACGCACATACATACACATACACGGTCAGAAATAAAAATACAATGGATTCATCGAGTCGTACTCAATTAAAATGTGATCTAAACGGGGCAACAAACATTCTCCAAGTTTTCCAGTAATTGTCAAATTTGTCAAAGTCAAGTCTCATATTAAATGTCAGTTTTTCCATGACATAAATGGTGTGAACAACATTTATCCAGTCCTCAATGCACCGAACTTTATCACTAAGCCGTCTTTTTGTAATACACTTTTTCCCAGCAGCCAGTAATATGTTATAAATATATTTTTTCTTACGTTCTATAAGATGGCAGGTTTATCCCAAGGCACAATGTCTCAAATTTGTGTGGTAAAGTAACAGACAGAACTTTTTCAATCCTGCTCCTGACCTGAGACCAGAACTGTGAAAGTTCCCTCCCCACAGCAGCACCCTGAGAAGGCACCCTAAAAAAGCGCATCACATTCTTCCAGACAAATTCTCTCCAACTGATGGATGCTGTGTACTTCACATTGTTCTTCAAAATCTCTTCCCACTCTTCTAATCGCAACCTAAACCCTCCTTCTTTTTCCCATTGTTCCTTTATATATTTAACATCATTAACCCCACTGTTTCACTATAAAGTTTAGAAATAACTTTTGATCTTGGTTCATCTCTATATGCTTTTTAAAAAAGTCCAGTTATCCCCGTAGGGAGTTTGGTTTGTGTTTTAATTTTTTTGTTTCGCTATTTTATCCGTAAATAAATTCCTGTTCTTCATGAGGATCTTCAAATTCGATGCCTCGATGAGCTTCATTTGACTGTGGGTGATGTCACACTCACTTATGGTCCGTTCAGTCTGCAGCCTGAAGTGACCCAAATTAGATTTTTTGGCCTCTGTGCTCCTGTACCTGATCTTCTGAACGACACAGATCCGATGTTTTTCCCAAATGTGACCCAGGACACTTGGATCTGTGCTCCTAAAACCGATACATATCTGATCTTTTGACATGTGACTTCAGTCTGAACAGGACTAAACCAGGACTAAACCAGGACTGAACCAGGTCTAAAACAGGTCTAAAACAGGACTAAACCAGTACTGAAACAGGAGTAAACCAAGACTGAACCAGGACTGAACCAGGTCTAAACCAGGACTGAACCAGGACTAAACCAGGACTGAACAAGGACTGAACCAGGACTGAACCAGGTCTAAAACAGGACTAAACCAGGACTGAACCAGGACTAAACCAGAACTGAAGCAGGACTAAACACAGACTGAAACAGGAGTAAACCAAGACTAAACCAGGTCTCAACCAAGACTGAACCAGGACTGAACCAGGTCTAAAACAGGACTGAACAAGGACTGAACCAGGACTGAACCAGGTCTAAAACAGGACTAAACCAGAACTAAACCAGGACTGAACCAGGACTGAACCAGGACTAAACCAGGACTGAACCAGGACTAAACCAGAACTGAACCAGGTCTGAAACAGGACTAAACCAGTACTGAACCAGGACTAAACACAGACTGAAACAGGAGTAAACCAAGACTAAACCAGGTCTCAACCAAGACTGAACCAGGACTGAACCAGGTCTAAAACAGGACTGAACCAGGACTGAACCAGGTCTAAAACAGGACTAAACCAGGACTGAACCAGGACTGAACCAGTCCAGGGGTGTATCTCACCTGGTCCAGTCAGGATGTTGCTGGGCGGGTAGGAGGCGGGTCTTGGCTGTGCCCCGCCCCCTCCCTTGGCGCCGTAGTGCTCGGAGTTGGTGGTGCTGTAGTAGGAGCTCTTCAGATTGGCCGGGCTGAAGTGGACGTTGCTCTTGGTCCTCAGACCGGACTCAGGCTCCGGAGGCTTCACCGTTTCCACCTGCAACAAGTTTAGACGTTTAGATGATTTACTAAAACGTTGTTATGTATGTCTACGGTGGAATGTTCAGGAGTTACCGTGGAGACACAGTGCACACATTAGCAAACATAGACAAAAAATTTTACAAGAAAATTACAAAACAGATTTAAAGAGCTTCATATTTTTTTGATCAGTCCGATTATATTATATTACATACAATAAACAGTAAATAAAACGGTAAATAAAACGGTAGATCTCGCGTTCAGTCTCTTGGCGTGTGTTAATTCCGCCGCCATCTTGGACATGCGAGAAGATGTGAGACTTTTGCGCCGCTATGAATGAACGAGCAGAATAAGAAAACGAAAGAGCAAAGTTAAACATTTGATAGGAACGACTTTATTTTGAAGAAATATGATACTAAATGTTGTTGTGTTTTGAAACCAGACTGACTAAACCAGGACTAAAACAGGACTAAACCAGGACTAAAACAGGACTAAACCA
>NW_026571473.1:39168296-39170796 GCF_026225935.1 Boleophthalmus pectinirostris
TTAACAATGTTAAAAAGTTTATGTCGTGAAAACAAAAGAATCCTACAAAATCCGACCTTTGTGAAATGGTCCCGGTCAAGCAGAAGTAAACAACAAGTCCGAAAACTCAAGTTAATTCATCTGATATAAAAATGTATTGAACAGATACATATGTACTCTAGTTTATCAAACTGTTGACCTTTTTTCTGTACCGTTTTTGGTTCTAAAGTTCCATCCGTTTTAAACAGACCATGTATGAAACATGGAACAAAAATTATTTCCCAAATTTCAAAGACCCAAAAATCATGTAAATAAATGGATGTATTTCATCATATCTTGTGTTATTCCATCTTTGAACTGTTGATGAAGGGACAAGATTTTTTTTTTTTAAATGTATTTAAAATGATAAAAATGTTCTTGGAAGGACTGACATATTTTATAGAAATAGTTTCCTTTCATTTTGAAGTAATATTAAAATATTCAGAAGAAAAAAGCGACAAATGATGTAAAATCCTGCACCTTCTACTTGTTTGAACAATTTTCCCTCCGTTACTTTTCCCTCCGTTACCATGACCTTTCTTAATAAAAAATCTCATGAGTCAAAAAGTCTGAGGTTTTTCAACCTAATCTTGTACCATATGGTAGAAAACTATATGAAGCAAATATTCAAACCAGTTTGTTAAGGATAGGAAGGAAATGTTTTGTCATCAACTTGAAAGAATCTCACAGGTTTAACTTGACCCTGTTGGAGTGTAACTCTTTCCTACATTCTGATACTTTACTTATTTCAATAGTTCCTCTAGTTTCTGAATAAGAGACATTTGAATGTCAAAAATCTGCCCCTGTTTCCCTCCGTTAACACTTGACTGAACCCAAAGACGGAGGCTCTGTCAGAACACGGGCAGTTTCAAGTCCCAAAATTGTGGAAGAATTCTTTCTGGGCCCAAACTCCAGCGAGCTGCAGTACCTGGAGCGTCCACTAGTCTGTCTGGAGCCGGGACAGAGGTTCAGCTTTAAATTTGATTCTAGTTCTGTGGTCTGTTCTGTTTATGTTCACGAAATCTGTATTTTTATTCGTTTTTTGTAAAGACTAAATCAATACTGATAAATATGTTAAAAAAAATATAGTGATTCATTTTTTCCCAGAGATACTGTACCTTTGTGGTTGATGGCGGCTGAATGAGGCGGAGTGAGAGCTCTGTCTCTCTTTAATCCTCTCTGTGTCTCCCAGATAAACTGCAGAGACATGCAGGTTCTGACACACACACACACACACACACACACACACACACACACACACACACAGACACACACACACACACACACACACACACACACACACACACACAGACACACACACACACACACACACACACACACACAGACACACACACACAGACACACACACACACACACACACACACACACACACACACAGACACACACACACACACACACACACACACACACACACACACACACACACACACACACACACACACACACACACACACACACACACACACACACACAGACACACACACACACACACACACACACAGACACACACACACACACACACACACACACACACACACACAGACACACACACACACACACACACACACACACACACACACACACACACACACACACTACAGACACACACACACACACACACAGACACACACACACACACACACACACACACACACACACAGACACACACACACACACACACACACACACACACAGACACACACACACACACACACACACACACACACACACACACACACACACACACACACACACAGACACACACACACACACAGACACACACACACACACACACACACACACACACACAGACACACACACACACACACACACATTACACACACACACACACACACACACACACAGACACACACACACACACACACACACACAGACACACACACACACACACACACACACACACACACACACACAGACACACACACACACACACACACACAGACACACACACACACACACACACACACACACACACAGACACACACACACACACACACAGACACACACACACACACACACACACACATACAGACACACACACACACACACACACACACACACACACACACACACACACACACACACTACACACACACACACACACACACACACACACACACACACACACACACACAGACACACACACACACACACACACACACACAGACACACACACACACACACACACACACACACACACACACACACACAGACACACACACACACAGACACACACACACACACACACACACAGACACACACACACACACACAGACACACACACACACACACAGACACACACACAATATTACACACACACACACAGACACACACACACAGAATATTACACACACACACACACACACACACACAGAATATTACACATACACACACACAGACACACACACACACACAGACACACAGACACACACACACACAC
>NW_026571473.1:39178296-39185796 GCF_026225935.1 Boleophthalmus pectinirostris
TGTGTCCTATTGGTTCAGAGTGATGATGTCACACATGTGTGTGTCCTATTGGTTCAGAGTGATGATGTCACACATGTGTGTGTCCTATTGGTTCAGAGTGATGATGTCACACATGTGTGCGTCCTATTGGTTCAGAGTGATGATGATGTCACATGTGTGTCCACAGAGTCGGTGCGGTTGGTCTCGGGGTCCGGTCTGTGTTCAGGATCAGTGCAGATCTGGGACGGGTCCTGGACCGGGGTCTGTGACGGGGACTTGGACCAGCGGGGGGCAGAGGTGCTGTGCAGGGAGCTGGACTGTGGGGCTCCTTCTCTCCTCCAGGGGGCGCTCTCTCCTCTGGGGCAGACGTTCCACTGTGAGGGACATGAGTCTGCTCTGATGGACTGTCCCCGCTCCAACTCAAGGACCTGCTCCTCTGGAGCCACTGTCAACCTCACCTGCTCAGGTAAAGGGGCGGCTTCAGTGCTCAGTAAAGGGCGGGGCTTCAGTGCTCAGGTAAAGGGGCGGGGCTTCAGTGCTCAGGTAAAGGGGCGGGGCTTCACTCTGTCTCTTGTTCAGAGCTGCTCAGGTTGGTGGGAGGAGCCAGTCGTTGTGCTGGGACTGTGGAGGTGAAACACAGAGGAGAGTGGAGACGACTGGAGGTTTTTGGACGCTGGGAGCAGGATCACACATCTGCAGTGTGCAGAGACCTGGACTGTGGCTCTGCTGTTCATGGAAAAAAGAAACGTGATTTTCTGGAGAGTCGTGTGTGGGAGGTCTCACCTGACTGTGTGAAGAAGTTTTCAGTCAGAGGATGTGTCGATGGTTCACTTTCTTTCTCTTCCTGGGGTCTGGACGTGGTGTGTTCAGGTAAAATTCTGATCTCACATTTTTATGTCTCAGATGTTTTTTCTAGTTGCTCCAGACGAGTGTCAGGTGTAAAATGTGTGACGTCCAATCAGAGTTTAGATCACACACACACACACAGACTGATGTGTCCAATCACGTGTCTCCACAGAGCTCCTGAATCGTCCAATCATCTCCGTGTCTGTGAGTGACGGGGCGTCCGAGCTCCAGCCTCAGGGGGTGCGGGTGCAGCTGGGCTCAAAGTTCAGGGTCAAATGCTCCACAGTACCCGGGAGGCTCCTTCCGGCTCCTCTCTCCCGCCGCGCCCCCCGCTCAGAACCGCACCCTGCCCGCCGTCAATCACTCCGCCCACTTCCTGTTCTCTGACGCTGACCACGCCCACAAAGGAAACTACACCTGTGTTTACCTCCTGCAGGTGTTTGACCACAACTTCTCTCAGAGCCACACACTCCAGCTCTCTGTGGGAGGTACGGCTACAGACTCAGGGGAGGGTCCTGTTCTTGGTCTTGGTCTTGGTCCTGGTCTGATCTTGGTTCTTTTGTGTTGCAGAGTCAGACTCAGACCTGATCATCAGAGTCGTGGTGATTCTTCTGTTGAAGCTCCTGTACATCCTCCCAATGTCCTACTACTACTGCAAGGTACTGACTCTAGACCAGGTTCAGTCCTGATTCAGTCCTGGTTTAGTCCTGGTTTAGTCCTGGTTCAGTCCTGGTTTAGTCCTGGTTTAGTCTTGGTTTAGTCCTGGTTTAGTCCTGGTTTAGTCTTGGTTTAGTCCTGGTTTAGTCTTGGTTTAGTCTTGGTTTAGTCCTGGTTTAGTCCTGGTTTAGTCTTGGTTTAGTCCTGTCCTGTTAGTCCTGGTTCAGTCCTGGTTTAGTCCTGGTTTAGTCCTGGTTCAGTCCTGGTTTAGTCCTGGTTTAGTCCTGGTTTAGTCCTGGTTAGTCAGTCCTGGTTCAGTCCTGGTTCAGTCCTGGTTTAGTCCTGGTTTAGTCCTGGTTTAGTCCTGGTTTAGTCCTGGTTTAGTCCTGGTTTAGTCTTGGTTTAGTCTGGTCCTGGTTTAGTCAGTCCTGGTTTAGTCCTGGTTCAGTCCTGGTTTAGTCCTGGTTTAGTCCTGGTTTTAGTCCTGGTTTAGTTGGTTTAGTCCTGGTTTAGTCCTGGTTTAGTGTCCTGGTTCAGTCCTGGTTTAGTCCTGGTTCAGTCCTGGTTTAGTCCTGGTTTAGTCTTGGTTTAGTCCTGGTTTAGTCCTGGTTTAGTCTGGTTTAGTCCTGGTTTTAGTCTGGTTTAGTCCTGTTTAGTTTTCTGTTTAGTCCTGGTCCTGGTTAGTCCTGGTTTAGTCCTGGTTTAGTCCTGGTTTAGTCCTGGTTTTCTGACCTGGTTTTGTGGTTCTGTTCTTTCAGGTCAGGGCCAGAGGTGGCGCTAGAGAGAGGCCCCGGCTGAGAGTGAGACCGGTTCAGGAGCCTCATTTATAAATCTGGTTTACGCACAGATCCTTGAGTCGTCGCTCTCTACATCAACCGCGGTATTTATGAAACTCGACTAAGTTGTGGCTCTTTGTTTAACTCTACACCAACTCTGGACTCCTGTAAACTCTACACAAAGTCTGGAGACACGAGGAAAAAGCGACACTCGTGGAGAGAAGCAGAAGTGAACAGAGTTTGAGGAAGAGTTTGATCAGAAAATCCACGTATATAAAAGAATGACCTTCAGATTTGTGCATTTAAGTGTTTGGTTCAACAAAACACAGAGAAGGGCTGTTTATTCCACCCATTATTCTCTAAAATATTAAACATTTGACACTCGTGCACGAGCGCGGACACGTTCCTGATGCAGCGCAGAGTCTCCCACAGTCCACACCAAGACCACAGACTTTATAAAACACAGACTGACCAACACAGAGGACGAAATAATGACCCGACCTGAGACTAAACTCTTCCCTCGGACGCAGAAGGAGCCAGACTTTTGTTTAATGAACAAAACTTTAACACTTTTACTTTAGTCTTTACGCACCGAGCGCCAGAGTGACCCGAGTCTGTGACCCGAGTCTGTGACCCGAGTCTGTGACCTGAGTCTGTGACCCGAGTTTGCGACCCGAGTCTGCGACCGAGTCTGTGACCCGAGTCTGTGACCCGAGTTTGCGACCCGAGTCTGCGACCGAGTCTGCGACCGAGTCTGTGACCCGAGTTTGCGACCCGAGTCTGCGACCGAGTATGCCTCCGCTGTGGGACTGGGGGCAGTCTTGGCTCAGGGTGAACCTTGAGAAGAACGTCCCGTTCTTTACCTGAGCCGCAAACTGTCGCCACGTGAGACCAGGTCCACGGTGGAGAAGCAGGGCCTGGCCATCGAGTGGCGCTGGAGAGTCTGAGGTGATTCCTGCTGGGGAGGGAGTTCGTCTTGGAGACTGATCATCGCGCTCTGACCTGGATGAACTCTACAAAAGATCCCAGCAGCCGTCTCACCCGCTGGTACCTCGCTCTCCAGCCGTTACAGGTCCAGATCCGTCATCGAGCTGCCAAGGCCAACGTTGTGCCCGACTGTCTGTCCAGGTCGCCGCACATCGCCAACCTCGGGGAGGAGGGGAACGATGTGACGGAACGATGTGACGGAACGATGTGACGGAACGATGTGACGGAACGATGTGACGGAACGATGTGACGGAACGATGTGACGGAACGATGTGACGGAACGATGTGACGGAGCGCCCACCAGAACCAGTTTCCCCCAGAACCGCTCACGGGTCCCGCGGTCCAAGGTTCACACTCGACGCCGACGCCCCACACACTCTTTACCTGCAGCCGTCGTTCTCTCACAGATATCAAATATCTCACAGTGGCGCACTGAAGGTCGTCACGTGATCTCGGACTCGACCATCGCGCTCTATTTGTGTGTTTATTTTGTTTTTAATTGAATTGATGATAACCAGATGAGGAGTTCTTTAAGTCATTTTTATTCTGTTTATTTCCAAGTTGATTTGTGTTCATCAGTACAGTTTTGTTTATGTTCATTTCTTAAAACCCCATGTTTTGTTGGTTTAGTCCAGGGGGCGGGGCTAAGGGGTATATGAGGAGGAGCTTATAGAAGGAGGTGCTGGAGCCTGGACGTGTGATTACTGTAAATATTGTTGTAAATACTTTTGTTTTTTTGGGGTTTTTTTTGGATTCTACTTCATCATTTCCGGTGTAAATGTTCCGCTCGGCTGTTGGGCTCTGGTGGGAATAAAAACACACTTGAGTCAAGTTTTTTTCGACTGAGCCGCGTCGTTTTTATTTCAGACGAACCCGTGACAAGTCAAAAAATTAAATTAAATAAGTAATTAAATAAAAAAAATCACAACTTTAAACAAGAAGTCATGAGGGTGAGTTGTACAGTCGTAGGGAGTATTATCTGTGACATAAGGATAAGTTGTTGTACAGTTGTAAGGAGTATTATCTGACCCCAGAGTGTGACTGATCCTAGAGTGTGACTGACCCCAGAGTGTGACTGACCCTAGAGTGTGACTGATCCTACAGTGTGACTGATCCCAGAGTGTGACTGACCCCAGAGTGTGACAGACCTCAGAGTTTGTGTGACTGACCCCAGAGTGTTACTGACCCTAGAGTGTGACTTACCCCAGAGTGTGACTGACCCCAGAGTTTGTGTGACTGACCCTAGAGTTTGTGTGACTGTCCCCAGAGTGTGACTGACCCCAGAGTGTGACTGACCCTAGAGTGTGACTGACCCTAGAGTGTGACTGACCCTAGACTGACCCTAGAGTGTGACTGACCTGAGTGTGACTGACCCTAGTTTGTGTGACTGACCCTAGAGTGTGACTGACCCTAGAGTGTGACTGACCCCCATAGTGTGACTGCCTAGAGTGTGACTTGATCCCAGAGTGTGACTGACCCTAGAGTTTGTGTGACTGACCCTAGAGTTTGTGTGACTGACCCCAGAGTGTGACTGACCCCAGAGTGTGACTGACTCTAGAGTGTGACTGACCCTAGAGTTTGTGTGACTGACCCTAGAGTTTGTGTGACTGACCCTAGAGTTTGTGTGACTGACCCCAGAGTGTGACTGATCCTAGAGTGTGACTGACCCTAGAGTGTGACTGACCCTAGAGTGTGACTGACCCAGAGTGTGACTGATCCTAGAGTGTGACTGACCCTAGAGTGTGACTGTGATTGACCCTAGAGTGTGACTGTGGTTGACCCTAGAGTGTGACTGACCCTAGAGTGTGACTGACCCTAGTTTGTGTGACTGACCCTAGAGTGTGACTGACCCTAGTTTGTGTGACTGACCCCAGAGTGTGACTGATCCTAGAGTGTGACTGATCCCAGAGTGTGACTGACCCCAGAGTTTGTGTGACTGACCCTAGAGTTTGTGTGACTGTCCCCAGAGTGTGACTGACCCTAGAGTGTGACTGACCCTAGAGTTTGTGTGACTGACCCTAGAGTTTGTGTGACTGACCCCAGAGTGTGACTGATCCTAGAGTGTGACTGACCCTAGAGTGTGACTGACCCCAGAGTGTGACTGATCCTAGAGTGTGACTGACCCTAGAGCGTGACTGACCCTAGAGCGTGACTGACCCTAGAGTGTGACTGTGACTGACCCTAGAGTGTGACTGACCCTAGAGTGTGACTGACCCTAGAGTGTGACTGTGATTGACCCTAGAGTGTAACTGACCCTAGAATGTGACAGACCTCAGAGTTCCACAAAAGAAAAAACTCCGTAAAGTCCCAGTCACATGAGGACGTGTGACTCGGTCTTTTTTTCAGCGTGTGAAGTGAAGAGTCCGGTTCACACTTAGTTCCTGTTTAAAGTGTTTTTATTTCTTACTAAATTTCCTCTATAATATACAAACATTCACAATATTTGTACAATCACTTTGTGCTTTTGCTCCGTTTTCAGGAGACGACGATTTACAGAAAAACTCTACATGAAGAATCAGAATCAGCTTTTTACGACGCCAGAAAAAGAAATGACACTTCTAGCTCTATCTTCACACTCACCGAGAAACTCAAGTGACACGTCATCACGCGGCGGCGGCGGCGGCGAGCGGAGGGTTAGCGGGTTATAGGCGCAAATATTCATCGGAAATGCACAAATCCACGGCGTTTTCGCTTTTCTCGCCGCCGTTTCCGAGTCGGGAAAAACCGAAAGGGCGAACGTGGAGGCGGGACTCGCCAAACTCAGGAAGGAAGGAAAGAGGGAAGGAAGGGAGGAAGGGAGGAAGGGTGGAAGGAAGGAAGGACGCTGGTCTCCACGGAGATGTGACCGCTTCGTCTGGAATGTTCCGCACTGTGGCATTAAACGCTTCTATCTCCACAGAGACCTTTTGAGGTTTAGTCCTGGTTTAGTTCCGCTTTAGTCCTGGCTAAGTACCTGGTTTAGTTCTGGTTTAGTCCTGGTTTAGTTCCGCTTTAGTCCTGGCTAAGTACCTGGTTTAGTCCTGGTTTAGTCCTGGTTTAGTTCCGCTTTAGTCCTGGCTAAGTACCTGGTTTAGTTCTGGTTTAGTCCTGGTTTAGTCCTGGTTTAGTCCTGGTTTAGTTCCGCTTTAGTCCTGGCTAAGTACCTGGTTTAGTTCTGGTTTAGTCCTGGTTTAGTCCTGGTTTAGTTCCGCTTTAGTCCTGGCTAAGTACCTGGTTTAGTTCTGGTTTAGTCCTGGTTTTGAGTTTTAAATCCTCTTGTAATTGAATAAATGTAAAGTGGAGTTGTTTAAAGTCACACTGTGGAACATTCCAGGCAGAGCAGTGACGTTGTCATGGAAACAGGCAGGTGACGGTGACGGACCTGCAGCCGAAAAGTGCCACAGTGCAGCTTTAGGTCTGAGGCGAGTCCGAGTCCAAGTCCGAGTCCAAATCCTCAGAACCAGCGGCGAGAATCTGCACACGTCCCAAACCTTTATCAAACCAAAACCAAAACCACTGCACACGACACGACGACCTGAAGTACGCAACAATCGCACACAACGAAAGACGACACCATGTGACCCGAGGGGGCGCGACCCGAGGCGGGACCCGAGGCGGCGACCCGAGGGGGCGCGACCCGAGGGGGCGACCCGGAGGCGCGGGTCGGAACCATGTGACCCGAGGGGGCGCGGGTCAGAACTATGTGACCCGAGGGGGGAGTGGGTCAGAACCACGTGACCCGAAGGAGGCGCGGGTCAGAACCACGTGACCCGAGGGAGGCGTGGGATCGGTCAGCGACCTGAGGGAGGTGTGGGTCAGAACCACGTGACCCGAGTGACCCGAGCGACGTGATGACCCGGGGGAGGCGCAGGGTCGGTCAGGAGGGGGCGAAGCTTTAAATATTCATCTGAACGTCAGAAGCGGCGTTTTGCGGCGGAGGCAGTGCTGAGCTCAAACTGGGAATAAAAATAAAATAATAAAAATTATTCATAAATGTGAAAAAAAAAAAAAAAAATCCTATTTTCCAGTTTTTTAAATAATGTGAATTTGGTCTAAGACTTGGTCCTCGGTCTGATGGACAGACTAAATAAATAAATAAATAAACAGATACAAATAAAAAATTAATTAAAATATAAATATAAAAATAAATAATAAATATTCATAAATTATATTAAATTAAATTAATAAATATTATATAATTATTTCACCTTAAATCACAAATCAGTTTTATCTTTAAGTGTGTGTGTTTTTCTTTTCTTTCCTTTTCTTACACACG
>NW_026571473.1:39188296-39205796 GCF_026225935.1 Boleophthalmus pectinirostris
AAACGAGACTCAAAGGCCAAAGGGACTCGGGGTGACTCGGGGTGACTCCGGGGTGACTCCGGGGTGACTCCGGGGTGACTCCGGGGTGACTCGGGGGTGACTCCGGGGTGACTCCGGGGTGACTCGGGGTGACGACTCGGGGTGACTCCGGGACTCCGGGTGACTCCGGGTGACTCCGGGTGACTCCGGGGTGACTCCGGGGTGACTCCGGGACTGGGGTGACTCCGGGGTGACTCCGGGGTGACTCCGGGTGACTCGGGTGACTCCGGGGTGACTCGGGGTGACTCCGGGGTGACTCCGGGGTGACTCGGGGTGACTCCGGGTGACTCCGGGTGACTCCGGGGTGACTCGGGGTGACTCCGGGGTGACTCGGGGTGACTCCGGGTGACTCCAGACTCAGGGAAAGATTCATTTTCAGAGTTTGTGTATAAAAGACGGGAACAAACGAAGGGAAATGTGTGTCCAGACCAGTTTGTCAAAGCCTGATCCTGTCACATCTCAGAAACTCAGAGGCCGAGGCTGGTTCTGGTCCTGGTCCTGGTCCTGGTCCTGGTCTGGTCTGGTCTGGTCCTGGTCTGGTCCTGGTCTGGGTCTGGGTCGTTCTTGGATGGAGACACTGGGACTTCCAGGAGCCACAGGAGGCACCAGTGGCAAAAAAAAAAACTGTGGTTGTGTCATTAGGCAAGACACTTCACCCACATTGCCTAGTGTGACAGTGTAGTGTGTGTGTGTGTGTGTGTGTGTGTGTGTGTGGTCTGAGGGGCCGATGGTGCAGACTGGCAGTCACACTTCCGTCAGTCTGTCCCAGGGCGGCTGTGGCTGTGGTGTTGAGTGACTGAATAATGAAGAGTAAAGTTTCTTTGTGGATCTTGAAAGGTGCTGTACAAATGTAATTAATCAATCAAATAATTCATTAATCAATCAAATGTCTGTGTTTTTAAAAACTCTCGTGCAGAGTGAACCTGGACTAGAAGAGCTCGAGTTTAAAAGTGTCTGTGGTTTAAGTCGTTCACTAAAATCAATTTATATAAAATAAATTTAGCTTTTGGGACAAATATTCTTCTGTGATTAATTAAGATTCATTAATGACAAAGTCTGGTCATTAATTAGAATATTTAAATGAAGCCCCACCCCCTAATTTTAATATTTGACACCTGATCTGATTCATGTGGAGCAGGTCAGAGGTCAGAGGTCAGAGGTCAGAGGTCAGAGGGAGGGGTCACGCTTTTCACACACAAACTGAACCGGAGCCAGAGTTGGTGGAGCCGAAGAGCGTCCGTGAACACTTCCTGTGCGGAGCGCGGCGGAGAGAAGGTCACGTACGTCCGGACGCATGTCGAGTCTACGCCAAGATCACGGCGAGAAAAGATCAAATCGAAAACACGGACCGGATCTCGAGAGGAAGAGGAAGAGGAAGAAGAGGAAGAGGAGGAGGAGGAAGAGAAGAGGAAGAAGAGAGAAGAAGAGGAGAGAGAGAGGAAGAGAAGAGAAGAGGAAGAGGAGGAGGAGGAAGAGGAGAGAGAGAGGAGAGGAGAGAAGAGGAGAGGAGGAAAGAGGATGAGGAGGAGAAGGAGATGTTCAGCAGCACTTCTGCGGCAGCTGGGCGGGTTTGTCCGTCAGTCTGGTCGTCTTGGTTCCTGCAGCGGCCGGAGCTTCGACGTCGACGCGCTCGGACATTTTCACACAGATGATGTCGACCAGACGCTCGAACACCTGACGCACGTTGATGTTCTCCTTCGCACTGGCCTCGTAGTACTCGAAACCTGCAGAGATACGCTACTGTCAGTACTCGAGTACTCGAAACCTGCAGAGATACGCTACTGTCAGTACTCGAGTACTCGAAACCTGCAGAGATACGCTACTGTCAGTACTCGAGTACTCGAGTACTCGAAACCTGCAGAGATACTCGCTACTGTCAGTACTCGAGTACTCGAGTACTCGAGTACCTGCAGGGAGACTCGTCAGTACTCGAGTACTCGAGTACGCTACTGTCAGTACTCGAAACCTGCAGGATACGCTACTGTACTCGAACTCGAGTGCAGTACAGTACTCGAGTACTCGAAACCTGCAGGGGTGCAAGACAACTACTAGTAGTAGTAAGTAAGTAGTAGTAGTAGTAGTAGTAGTAGTAGGAGTAGTACTTGTAGTAGTAGTAGTAGTAGTAGTAGGAGTAGTACTTGTAGTAGTAGTAGTAGTAGTATTTGTAGTAGTAGTAGTAGTAGTAGTACTTGTAGTAGTAGTAGTACTTGTAGTACTTGTACACGTACCCAGTTGGTCGGCCAGGTGCAGTAGTAGTAGTAGTAGTAGTACTTGTAGTACTTGTACACGTACCCAGTTGGTCGGCCAGGTGCAGTAGTAATAGTACTTGCAGTACTTGTAGTACTTGTAGTACTTGTACACGTACCCAGTTGGTCGGCCAGGTGCAGTAGTAGTAGTACTTGTAGTACTTGTAGTACTTGTACACGTACCCAGTTGGTCGGCGGTGCAGTAGTAGTAGTAGTAGTAGTAGTAGTAGTAGCTTGTAGTAGTAGTGTAGTAGTTAGTAGTAGTAGTAGTACTTGTACACGTACCCAGTTGGTCGGCCAGGTGCAGTAGTAGTAGTACTTGTAGTACTTGTAGTACGTGTACAAGTACCCAGTTGGTCGGCCAGCTGTAGTAGTAGTAGTACTTGTAGTACTTGTACACGTACCCAGCTGGTCGGCGAGGTGCAGTAGTAGTAGTAGTAAAGTAGTAGTAGTAGTAGTAGTAGTAGTACTTGTACACGTACCCAGTTGGTCGGCCAGGTGTAGTAGTAGTAGTACTTGTAGTACTTGTACATGTCCCCAGCTGGTCGGCCAGGTGCAGTAGTAGTAGTAGTAGTAGTAGTAGTAGTAGTAGTAGTAGTAGTACTTGTAGTACTTGTAGTACTTGTACACGTACCCAGCTGGTCGGCGAGGTGCAGTAGTAGTAGTAGTAGTAGTAGTAGTAGTAGTATAGTACTTGTACACGTACCCAGTAGGTCGGCCAGGTGCAGTAGTAGTAGTATTTGTAGTTTGTAGTACTTGTAGTACTTAGTGCAGTAGTAGTAGTACTTGTAGTACTTGTAGTACTTGTACACGTACCCAGTTGGTCGGCCAGGTGCAGTAGTAGTAGTATTTGTAGTACTTGTAGTACTTGTACACGTACCCAGTTGGTCGGCCAGGTGCAGTAGTAGTAGTATTTGTAGTACTTGTAGTACTTGTACACGTACCCAGTTGGTCGGCCAGGTGCAGTAGTAGTAGTAGTAGTAGTATTTGTAGTACTTTTAGTACTTGTACACGTACCCAGTTGGTCGGCCAGGTGCAGTAGTAGTAGTATTTGTAGTACTTGTAGTACTTGTACACGTACCCAGTTGGTCGGCCAGGTGCAGTAGTAGTAGTACTTGTAGTACTTGTAGTACTTGTACACGTACCCAGTTGTCGGCCAGGTGCAGTAGTAGTATTTGTACTTGTAGTACTTGTAGTACTTGTACACGTACCCAGTTGGTCGGCCAGGTGCAGTAGTAGTAGTAGTAGTAGTATTTGTAGTATTTGTAGTACTTGTAGTACTTGTACACGTACCCAGTTGGTCGGCCAGGTGCAGTAGTAGTAGTAGTAGTAGTAGTACTTGTAGTACTCGTAGTACTTGTACACGTACCCAGTTGGTCGGCCAGGTGCAGTAGTAGTAGTACTTGTAGTACTTGTACACGTACCCAGTTGGTCGGCCAGGTGCAGTAGTAGTAGTAGTAGTAGTATTTGTAGTACTTGTAGTACTTGTACACATACCCAGTTGGTCGGCCAGGTGCAGTAGTAGTAGTAGTAGTAGTACTTGTAGTACTCGTAGTACTTGTACACGTACCCAGTTGGTCGGCCAGGTGCAGTAGTAGTAGTAGTATTTGTAGTACTTGTAGTACTTGTACACGTACCCAGTTGGTCGGCCAGGTGCAGTAGTAGTAGTAGTAGTAGTATTTGTAGTACTTGTACACGTACCCAGTTGGTCGGCCAGGTGCAGTAGTAGTAGTAGTAGTGGTATTTGTAGTACTTGTAGTACTTGTACACGTACCCAGTTGGTCGGCCAGGTGCAGTAGTAGTAGTAGTTTGTAGTACTTGTAGTACTTGTACACGTACCCAGTTGGTCGGCCAGGTGCAGTAGTAGTAGTATTTGTAGTACTTGTAGTACTTGTAGTACTTGTACACGTACCCAGTTGGTCGGCCAGGTGCAGTAGTAGTAGTATTTGTAGTACTTGTAGTACTTGTACACGTACCCAGTTGGTCGGCCAGGTGCAGTAAGTGTAGTAGTAGTAGTAGTACTTGTAGTACTTGTACACGTACCCAGTTGGTCGGCCAGGTGCAGTAGTAGTAGTATTTGTAGTACTTGTAGTACTTGTACACGTACCCAGTTGGTCGGCCAGGTGCAGTAGTAGTAGTATTTGTAGTACTTGTAGTACTTGTACACATACCCAGTTGGTCGGCCAGGTGCAGTAGTAGTAGTACTTGTAGTACTTGTAGTACTTGTACACGTACGCAGTTGGTCGGCCAGGTGCAGTAGTAGTAGTACTTGTAGTACTTGTACACGTACCCAGCTGGTCGGCGAGGTGCAGTAGTAGTAGTAGTAGTAGTAGTAGTAGTAGTAGTAGTAGTACTTGTACACGTACCCAGTTGGTCGGCCAGGTGCAGTAGTAGTAGTACTTGTAGTACTTGTAGTCCCCAGCTGGTCGCCAGGTGCAGTAGTAGTAGTAGTAGTAGTAGTAGTAGTAGTAGTAGTAGTAGTAGTAGTACTTGTAGTACTTGTAGTACTTGTACACGTACCCAGCTGGTCGGCGAGGTGCAGTAGTAGTAGTAGTAGTAGTAGTAGTAGTAGTAGTAAGTAGTACTTGTACACGTACCCAGTAGGTCGGCCAGGTGCAGTAGTAGTAGTATTTGTAGTACTTGTAGTACTTGTACACGTACCCAGTTGGTCGGCCAGGTGCAGTAGTAGTAGTACTTGTAGTACTTGTAGTACTTGTACACGTACCCAGTTGGTCGGCCAGGTGCAGTAGTAGTAGTACTTGTAGTACTTGTAGTACTTGTACACGTACCCAGTTGGTCGGCCAGTAGTAGTAGTTGTTAGTACTTGTAGTACTTGTACACGTACCCCGTTGGTCGGCCAGGTGCAGTAGTAGTAGTAGTAGTACTTGTAGTACTTGTACACGTACCCAGTTGGTCGGCCAGGTGCAGTAGTAGTAGTACTTGTAGTACTTGTAGTACTTGTACACGTACCCAGTTGGTCGGCCAGGTGCAGTAGTAGTAGTAGTAGTAGTATTTGTAGTACTTGTAGTACTTGTACACGTACCCAGTTGGTCGGCCAGGTGCAGTAGTAGTAGTAGTAGTAGTAGTACTTGTAGTACTCGTAGTACTTGTAGTACCCAGTTGGTCGGGCCAAGGTGCAGTAGTAGTAGTAGTTGTAGTACTTGTACACGTACCCAGTTGGTCGGCCAGGTGCAGTAGTAGTAGTAGTAGTAGTAGTACTGTAGTACTCGTAGTACTTGTACACGTACCAGTTGGTCGGCCAGGTGCAGTAGTAGTAGTATTTGTAGTACTTGTAGTACTTGTACCAGTTGGTCGGCCAGGTGCAGTTGTAGTAGTAGTTTGTAGTACTTGTAGTACTTGTACACGTACCCAGTTGGTCGGCCAGGTGCAGTAGTAGTAGTAGTTTGTAGTACTTGTAGTACTTGTACACGTACCCAGTTGGTCGGCCAGGTGGCAGTAGTAGTAGTATTTGTAGTACTTGTAGTACTTGTACACGTACCCAGTTGGTCGGCCAGGTGCAGTAGTAGTAGTAGTAGTAGTAGTACTTGTAGTACACTTGTACAGTACCCAGTTGGTCGGCCAGGTGCAGTAGTAGTAGTAGTAGTGTAGTACTTGTAGTACTTGTACACCGTACCCAGTTGGTCGGCCAGGTGCAGTAGTAGTAGTAGTAGTTTGTAGTACTTGTAGTACTTGTACACGTACCCAGTTGGTCGGCCCAGGTGCAGTAGTAGTAGTATTGTAGTACTTGTAGTACTTGTACACGTACCCAGTTGGTCGGCCAGGTGCAGTAGTAGTAGTATTTGTAGTACTTGTAGTACTTGTACACGTACCCAGTTGGTCGGCCAGGTGCAGTAGTAGTAGTATTTGTAGTACTTGTAGTACTTGTACACGTACCAGTTGGTCGGCCAGGTGCAGTAGCAGTAGTATTTGTAGTACTTGTAGTACTTGTACACGTACCCAGTTGGTCGCCAGGTGCAGTAGTAGTAGTAGTGTAGTACACGTACCAGTGGTAGTAGTAGTACTTTGTAGTACTTGTACTTGTACTACCAGTGGTCGGCCAGTGCAGTAGTAGTAGTATTTGTAGTACTTGTAGTACTTGTACACTACCCAGTTGGTCGGCCAGGTGCAGTAGTAGTAGTACTTGTAGTACTTGTACACGTACCCAGTTGGTCGGCCAGGTGCAGTAGTAGTAGTGTAGTACTTGTAGTACTTGTACACGTACCAGTTGGTCGGCCAGGTGCAGTAGTAGTAGTATTTGTAGTACTTGTAGTACTTGTACACGTACCCAGTTGGTCGGCCAGGTGCAGTAGTAGTAGTAGTACTTGTAGTACTTGTAGGTACTTGTACACGTACCCAGTTGGTCGGCCAGGTGCAGTAGTAGTAGTATTTGTAGTACTTGTAGTACTTGTACACGTACCCAGTTGGTCGGCCAGGTGCAGTAGTAGTAGTAGTAGTAGTAGTACTTTGTAGTACTTGTAGTACTTGTACACGTACCCAGTTGGTCGGCCAGGTGCAGTAGTAGTAGTATTTGTAGTACTTGTAGTACTTGTACACGTACCAGTTGGTCGGCCAGGTGCAGTAGTAGTAGTAGTTTTGTAGTACTTGTAGTACTTGTACACGTACCCAGTTTGGTCGGCCAGGTGCAGTAGTAGTAGTAGTGTTTTTAGTACTTGTAGTACTTGTACACGTACCCAGTTGGTCGGCCAGGTGGCAGTAGTAGTAGTAATTGTAGTACTTGTAGTACTTGTACACGTACCCAGTTGGTCGGCCAGGTGCAGTAGTAGTAGTAGTAGTAGTAGTACTTGTAGTACTTGTAGTACTTGTACACGTACCCAGTTGGTCGGCCAGGTGCAGTAGTAGTAGTAGTATTGTAGTACTTGTAGTACTTGTACACGTACCCAGTTGGTCGGCCAGGTGCAGTAGTAGTAGTAGTAGTAGTATTTGTAGTACTTGTACACGTACCCAGTTGGTCGGCCAGGTGCAGTAGTAGTAGTAGTAGTGGTATTTGTAGTACTTGTAGTACTTGTACACGTACCCAGTTGGTCGGCCAGGTGCAGTAGTAGTAGTACTTGTAGTACTTGTAGTACTTGTAGTACTTGTACACGTACCCAGTTGGTCGGCCAGGTGCAGTAGTAGTAGTATTTGTAGTACTTGTAGTACTTGTACACGTACCCAGTTGGTCGGCCAGGTGCAGTAGTAGTAGTATTTGTAGTACTTGTAGTACTTGTACACATACCCAGTTGGTCGGCCAGGTGCAGTAGTAGTAGTATTTGTAGTACTTGTAGTACTTGTACACGTACCCAGTTGGTCGGCCAGGTGCAGTAGTAGTAGTATTTGTAGTACTTGTAGTACTTGTACACGTACCAGTTGGTCGGCCAGGTGCAGTAGTAGTAGTATTTGTAGTACTTGTAGTACTTGTACACGTACCCAGTTGGTCGGCCAGGTGCAGTAGTAGTAGTATTTGTAGTACTTGTAGTACTTGTACACGTACCCAGTTGGTCGGCCAGGTGCAGTAGTAGTAGTAGTAGTAGTACTTGTAGTACTTGTACACGTACCCAGTTGGTCGGCCAGGTGCAGTAGTAGTAGTATTTGTAGTACTTGTAGTACTTGTACACGTACCCAGTTGGTCGGCCAGGTGCAGTAGTAGTAGTATTTGTAGTACTTGTAGTACTTGTACACGTACCCAGTTGGTCGGCCAGGTGCAGTAGTAGTAGTACTTGTAGTACTTGTACACGTACCCAGTTGGTCGGCCAGGTGCAGTAGTAGTAGTATTTGTAGTACTTGTAGTACTTGTACACGTACCCAGTTGGTCGGCCAGGTGCAGTAGTAGTAGTATTTGTAGTACTTGTAGTACTTGTACACGTACCCAGTTGGTCGGCCAGGTGCAGTAGTAGTAGTACTTGTAGTACTTGTACACGTACCCAGTTGGTCGGCCAGGTGCAGTAGTAGTAGTATTTGTAGTACTTGTAGTACTTGTACACGTACCCAGTTGGTCGGCCAGGTGCAGTAGTAGTAGTAGTAGTAGTAGTAGTACTTGTAGTACTCGTAGTACTTGTACACGTACCCAGTTGGTCGGCCAGGTGCAGTAGTAGTAGTATTTGTAGTACTTGTAGTACTTGTACACGTACCCAGTTGGTCGGCCAGGTGCAGTAGTAGTAGTATTTGTAGTACTTGTAGTACTTGTACACGTACCAGTTGGTCGGCCAGGTGCAGTAGTAGTAGTATTTGTAGTACTTGTAGTACTTGTACACGTACCCAGTTGGTCGGCCAGGTGCAGTAGCAGTAGTATTTGTAGTACTTGTAGTACTTGTACACGTACCCAGTTGGTCGGCCAGGTGCAGTAGTAGTAGTATTTGTAGTACTTGTAGTACTTGTACACGTACCCAGTTGGTCGGCCAGGTGCAGTAGTAGTAGTACTTGTAGTAGTAGTACTTGTACACGTACCCAGTTGGTCGGCCAGGTGCAGTAGTAGTAGTATTTGTAGTACTTGTAGTACTTGTACACGTACCCAGTTGGTCGGCCAGGTGCAGTAGTAGTAGTATTGTAGTACTTGTAGTACTTGTACACGTACCCAGTTGGTCGGCCAGGTGCAGTAGTAGTAGTATTTGTAGTACTTGTAGTACTTGTACACGTACCCAGTTGGTCGGCCAGGTGCAGTAGTAGTAGTATTTGTAGTACTTGTAGTACTTGTACACGTACCCAGTTGGTCGGCCAGGTGCAGTAGTAGTAGTATTTGTAGTACTTGTAGTACTTGTACACGTACCCAGTTGGTCGGCCAGGTGCAGTAGTAGTAGTACTTTGTAGTACTTGTAGTACTTGTACACGTACCCAGTTGGTCGGCCAGGTGCAGTAGTAGTAGTATTTGTAGTACTTGTAGTACTTGTACACGTACCCAGTTGGTCGGCCAGGTGCAGTAGTAGTAGTAGTAGTAGTAGTACTTGTAGTACTCGTAGTACTTGTACACGTACCCAGTTGGTCGGCCAGGTGCAGTAGTAGTAGTATTTGTAGTACTTGTAGTACTTGTACACGTACCCAGTTGGTCGGCCAGGTGCAGTAGTAGTAGTATTTGTAGTACTTGTAGTACTTGTACACGTACCCAGTTGGTCGGCCAGGTGCAGTAGTAGTAGTATTTGTAGTACTTGTAGTACTTGTACACGTACCCAGTTGGTCGGCCAGGTGCAGTAGTAGTAGTATTTGTAGTACTTGTAGTACTTGTACACGTACCCAGTTGGTCGGCCAGGTGCAGTAGTAGTAGTACTTGTAGTACTTGTAGTACTTGTACACGTACCCAGTTGGTCGGCCAGGTGCAGTAGTAGTAGTATTTGTAGTACTTGTAGTACTTGTACACGTACCCAGTTGGTCGGCCAGGTGCAGTAGTAGTAGTAGTAGTAGTATTTGTAGTACTTGTAGTACTTGTACACGTACCCAGTTGGTCGGCCAGGTGCAGTAGTAGTAGTATTTGTAGTACTTGTAGTACTTGTACACGTACCCAGTTGGTCGGCCAGGTGCAGTAGTAGTAGTATTTGTAGTACTTGTAGTACTTGTACACGTACCCAGTTGGGTCGGCCAGGTGCAGTAGTAGTAGTAGTACTTGTAGTACTTGTACACGTACCCAGTTGGTCGGCCAGGTGCAGTAGTAGTAGTACTTGTAGTACTTGTACACGTACCCAGTTGGTCGGCCAGGTGCAGTAGTAGTAGTACTTGTAGTACTTGTACACGTACCCAGTTGGTCGGCCAGGTGCAGTAGTAGTAGTACTTGTAGTACTTGTACACGTACCCAGTTGGTCGGCCAGGTGCAGTAGTAGTAGTACTTGTAGTACTTGTACACGTACCCAGTTGGTCGGCCAGGTGCAGTAGTAGTAGTACTTGTAGTACTTGTACACGTACCCAGTTGGTCGGCCAGGTGTTTTCCTTTCTCCGGGGGAACGACTCGTTCTTCGTCCACGTCACATTTGTTTCCGACGAGAATCACCTGAGCGTTGTCCCACGAGTACGTCTTTATCTGAGTCGCCCTGAAACACACACCGGGACTAAACCAGGACTAAACCAGGACTAGACCAGGACTAAACCAGGACTAAACCAGGACTAGACCAGGACTAAACCAGGACTAGACCAGGACTAAACCAGGACTAAACCAGGACTAGACCAGGACTAGACTAAACCAGGACTAGACCAGGACTAGACCAGGACTAAACCAGGACTAAACCAGGACTAGACCAGGACTAGACCAGGACTAGACCAGGACTAAACCAGGACTAGACCAGGACTAAACCAGGACTAAACCAGGACTAAACCAGGACTAAACCAGGACTAGACCAGGACTAAACCAGGACTAGACTAGGACTAAACCAGGACTAAACCAGGACTAGGACCAGGACTAACCAGGACTAGACCAGGACTAAACCAGGACTAGGACTAGACCAGGACTAGACTAGACAGGACCAGGACTAACCAGGACTAGACAGGACTAGACAGGACTAGACCAGGACTAGGACCAGGACTAGACCAGGACTAAACCAGGACTAGACTAGACCAGGACTAACCAGGACTAAACCAGGACTAAACCAGGACTAAACCAGGACTAGAGCAGGACTAGACCAGGACTAGACCAGGACTAAACCAGGACTAAACCAGGACTAGACCAGGACTAGACCAGGACTAAACCAGGACTAAACCAGGACTAGAACCAGGACTAAACCAGGACTAAACCAGACCAGGACTAGACCAGGACTAGACCAGGACTAAACGAGGACCAGGACTAGACCAGGACTAAACCAGGACTACACCGGGACTAAACCAGGACCAGGACTAGACCAGGACTAGACCAGGACTAAACCAGGACTAAACCAGGACCAGGACTAGACCAGGACCAGAACTAAACCAGGACCAGTACTAGACCAGGACCAGGACTAGACCAGGACCAGGACTAGACCAGGACTAGACCAGGAATAAACCAGGACTAGACCAGGACTAGACCAGGACTAGACCAGGACTAGACCAGGACCAGGACTAAACCCAGTCTAAAACTGAACTAAAAGGTGATCTAAACCATTTCCAGTCTAGACTCGGTCTGGACTCGGTCTGGACCCGGTCTGGACCCGGTCTGGACTCGGTCTGGACCCGGTCTGGACTCGGTCTGGACCCGGTCTGGACTGGGACTCACCAGTCCTGGACGGCGTTGAAGGATTCCTCGTTGGTGATGTCGTACATGAGGATGAAGCCCATGGCGCCGCGGTAATACGCCGTCGTGATGGTCCGATAACGCTCCTGCCCCGCCGTGTCCTGCAGAGGGCGACAGACACACTGAAACAAGACCAGGACCAAGACCAGGACCAGGACCAGGACCAGAGCCAGGACCAGGACCAGGACCAAGACCAGAGCCAGGACCAAGACCAAGACCAGAGCCACATAACGCTCCTGCCCCGCCGTGTCCTGCAGAGGGCGACAGACACACTGAAACAAGACCAGACCAAGACCAGGACCAGGACCAGGACCAGGACCAAGACCAGGACCAAGACCAAGAGCCAGGACCAGGACCAAGACCAGAGACCAGGAGCCAAGACCAGAGCCAAGACCAGAGCCACATAACGCTCCTGCCCCGCCGTGTCCTGCAGAGGGCGACAGACACACTGAAACAAGACCAGGACCAAGACCAGGACCAGGACCAGGACCAAGACCAGGACCAAGACCAGAGCCAGGACCAGGACCAAGACCAGAGCCAGAGCCAAGACCAGAGCCAAGACCAGAGCCACATAACGCTCCTGCCCCGCCGTGTCCTGCAGAGGGCGACAAACACACACTGAACCAGAACCAGGACTAAACCAGGACCAAGACCAGGACCAAGACCAGGACCAGGACCAAGACCAGAGCCAGGACCAAGACCAAGACCAGAGCCACATAACGCTCCTGCCCCACCGTGTCCTGCAGAGGGCGACAGACACACACAGAAACAAGACCAAGACCAAGACCAGGACCAGGATCAAGACCAGGACTAAACCAGGACCAGGACCAGGACCAGAACTAAACCAGAACTGAACCAGGTCAGACAGGAGCAGTGACAGGACCTGACAGGAGCAGTGACAGGAGCAGTGACAGGAGCAGGCCCTGTCCTCCCGTCTGTTTTTCTCCTCTGTTTCCATGACAACAGCCGCTCATCAAAGGTTTCCCTGGAGACGCTCAGCGGGAGGCGGCCGGGCCAATCAGAGCAGCCCGACCAAACCAGGAAACCCTCGGACCAATCACAGCGCAGGACAGGACAGTGTGGAGAAATATCCCGCAGTGGGGCTTTAATCCTCCTGCACTCGTCCTCACAAAACCTCCTGGAGACGAGTTTGATTCTTTCACACGTTCAACTCAAAAACCTGAACACTGAACCCGAGCTCGTCTCTCAAACTGAAAACACCCCGTCCCACCTCGTGATGTCATCGTGTGGCCGTACAGGAAGTGCTCCACTGCGTTTTTAAACTCCACACAACTTCAAGTAAAAGAATCATCTGAATCGTTTTGTTTTTTTTCAGTCGTGGAGTCGTTGATCTCGATCGAACTAAAGAAAAAAAGCAGCTGAGGACTTGAAAACAGGTTCTCACGGTCATGGAAATCCTGGAAAAGTCATGGATTATTTTTTAAATTCAATGAAAGTTTTGGAAAAGTCGTGGAATTTGAGTCTCTCTCTTTCCCGTTCAGGTCTCATGAGTCTGTTCACCTAAAACTCTGATCGGTTCTTCACACGTAGGTGCTGGAAAGTCCTGGAACATTCACTTGAGTGTCATGGAGAAGTCATGGAAAAGTTAAAAGAGCGGGAACCCTGTGAAAACTCCCACTTCATGACATCACGAGGTGGAGCAGAGCATTTGGAGGTTTGATGTAAACAGATCTGAGTGTGAGGAGGAACATCAGAACATCAGAACATCAGAACATGACTTAGAGTTTTTGAGATTCAGGAGCTTTAAGGGTTAAAGTCTGAAGAAAAGTGAGGTGGTTTTGGTGGACCTGCTCTGAGGAACCTGCTCTGTGGGACCTTCTCTGTGGGACCTTCTCTGTGGGACCTTCTCTGTGGGACCTTCTCTGTGGGACCTTCTCTGTAGGACCTTCTCTGTGGGACCTTCTCTGTAGGACCTTCTCTGTAGGACCTTCTCTGTGGGACCTTCTCTGTGGGACCTTCTCTGTGGGACCTTCTCTGTGGGACCTTCTCTGTGGGACCTTCTCTGTGGACCTTCTCTGTGGGACCTTCTCTGTGGGACCTTCTCTGTGGGACCTTCTGTGGACCTTCTCTGTAGGACCTTCTGTGGACCTGCTCTGTGGACCTTCTCTGTGACCTTCTCTGTGGACCTTCTCTGTGGGACCTTCTCTGTGGGACCTTCTCTGTGGGACCTTCTCTGTGGGACCTGCTCTGTGGGACCTGCTCTGTGGGACCTTCTGTGTAGGACCTTCTCTGTAGGACCTTCTCTGTGGACCTGCTCTGTGGACCTTCTCTGTGGACCTTCTCTGTGGGACCTTCTCTGTGGGACCTTCTCTGTGGGACCTTCTCTGTGGACCTTCTCTGTGGACCTTCTCTGTGGACCTGTCTGTGGACCTCTCTGTGGACCTGCTCTGTGGACTGCTCTGTGGACCTTCTCTGTGGACCTTCTCTGTGGGACCTGCTCTGTGGACCTTCTCTGTGACCTGCTCTGTGGACCTTCTCTGTGGGACCTGCTCTGTGGACCTGCTCTGTGGACCTGCTCTGTGGACCTGCTCTGTGGACCTGCTCTGTGGACTGACCTTCTCTGTGGGACCTTCTCTGTGGGACCTTCTGTGTAGGACCTTCTCTGTAGGACCTTCTCTGTGGACCTTCTCTGTGGGACCTTCTCTGTGGACCTTCTCTGTGGGACCTTCTCTGTGGGACCTTCTCTGTGGGACCTTCTCTGTGGGACCTTCTCTGTGGACCTTCTCTGTGGACCTGCTCTGTGGACCTTCTCTGTGGGACCTTCTCTGTGGGACCTTCTCTGTGGACCTTCTCTGTGGGACCTGCTCTGTGGACCTGCTCTGTGGACCTGCTCTGTGGACCTTCTCTGTGGACCTGCTCTGTGGACCTGCTCTGTGGACCTTCTCTGTGGACCTGCTCTGTGGACCTTCTCTGTAGGACCTGCTCTGTGGACCTTCTCTGTGGGACCTGCTCTGTGGACCTCAGTATTTAGACGGAGCTGAGACGAGACGCTGGACCCCAGAAGAACACAGTTAGAACATCTCCAGAGCGACGTCGCGGTCGTACCCAGATCTGCAGCTTGATCCTCTTGTCGTTGCGGTAAACCGTCTTCACCTTGAAGTCGATGCCGACGGTGGAGACGAAGGAGTTACTGAAGGAGTCGTCGGCGTATCTGAAGAGGAACGAGGTCTTCCCCACGCTGCTGTTCCCGATGATCAGCAGCTTGAACATGTAGTCGAAGTTCTGGTCCGAGCCGTCCCTCTGCCCGAAGCGCTGGTCCGCCTTCGCCATCTGAGGGACGAGGACAGAGGACGAGGAGGAGGACGAGGACGAGGACGAGGACGAGAGGAGGACGAGACGAGGAGGGGACGAGGACGAGGAGGAGGACGAGGACGAGGAGGAGGACAGGGACGAGGACGAGGAGGAGGACGAGGACGAGGACGAGGAAGAAGACGAGGACAAGGACAGAGGAGGAGGACGAGGAGGAGGACGAGGACGAGAGGAGGACAGGGACGAGGACGAGGAGGAGGACGAGACGAGGAGAGGACAGGGACGAGGACGAGGAAGAAGACGAGGACAAGGACGAGGAGGAGGACGAGGACGAGGACGAGGAGGAGGACAGGGACGAGGAGGAGGACGAGGACGAGGAGGAGGACAGGGACGAGGAGGAGAGGAGGATGAGGAGGAGGACGAAGAGGACAGGGACGAGGACGAGGAGGAGGACAAGGACGAGGACGAGGAGGAGGACAGGGAGGACGAGACGAGGAGGAGGACGAGGACGAGGACGAGGAGGAGGACAAGGACGAGGACGAGGACGAGGAGGAGGACGAAGAGGACAAGGACGAGAACGAGGACGAGGACGAGAACGAGGAGGAGGACGAGGAGGAGGACGAGGAGGAGGACGAGGACGAGGAGGAGGAGGAGGACAAGGACGAGACGAGGACGAGGAGAGGAGGAGGAGGAGGAGGAGGACGAGAGGACAGGGAGGAGGACGAGGACGAGGACGAGGAGGAGGAGACGAGGAGGACGAGGACGAGGGAGGAGGACGAGGACAGGGACGAGGACGAGGAGGAGGACAAGGACGAGGACGAGAGGAGGACGAAGAGGACAAGGACGAGAACGAGGACGAGGACGAGAACGAGGAGGAGGACGAGGAGGAGGACGAGGAGGAGGATGAGGACAGGAGGACAGGACAGAGGACGAAGAGGAGGAGGAGGATGAGGACAGGGACGACAGGGACGACAGGGACGACAGGGACGACAGGGACGACAGGGACGAGGAGGAGGACGGTGGGACAAAGCAGAAGACAAAGAAGATCAGGTGAGAAACTCCTTGACTCTTACAAAAACATCAAATCCACACTGGAGAAAAACGGTTCAAATTTTAGAGTAAAATATTTCAGATTTGTTTTTAACACAAACAGTGTTTTATTTTAACTCTTTGAGAGTTAAATGGATGTTCGAGTTGATTTGGTTGAAGTTAATTCAACTTCTCTTATTGTTAATTTAAACTTCAAACTCCCTCCAGAGAAGAACCAGTTTGAACAAAGTGTTTTCTGTTTACTCTCTAAACCTTCATTTAACTCTGGATTTGGAGTTAAACTGAAACTTTGGTCCAGTTTTACTTCATGAACTTTTGCACAAATGTTAAATTAACTCTAGAACAGAGTGACTCAGAGAAACACTGAGGAAATGTTAAATGTTCAAACTGACTCTGTCAGAGTCGATTTGAACATTTTTTGTTGTGTGGGGGACGTGGGCCTGTGGGCGGAGCCTCGTACAGACTCGTACTGCTGGAGGACTAAACCAAAACTAAACCAGGACTAAACCAGAACTAAACCAGGACTAAACCAGGACTAAACCAGGACTAAACCAGGACTAAACCAGGACTAAACCAGAACTAAACCAGGACTAAATCAGGACTAAACCAGACTAAACCAGGACTAAACCAGGAACTAAACCAGGACTAAACCAGAACTAAACCAGGACTAAACCAGGACTAAACCAGAACTAAACCAGGACTAAACCAGGACTAAACCAGGACTAAACCAGGACTAAACCAGGACTAGTTCTGGTCTTTGTGGGTTTTGATTCACATTTTCATCCAAAATCACAAAAATCTGATTCACGCCATTTTACAGCACGAGGCGAAGCGCGCGAGCCCGAGACCACCGGGCCGTGCACGAGACCACCGGGCCGTGCACGAGACCACCGGGCCGTGCACGAGACCACCGGGCCGTGCACGAGACCACCGGGCCGTGCACGAGACCACCGGGCCGTGCACGAGACCACCGGGCCGTGCACGAGGCAACACCACAACATCCAGCAGAGACTAGCGCTCCCGGTCTAAACCAGGACTAAACCAGGTCTAAACCAGGTCTAAACCAGGTCTAAACCAGGACTAAACCAGGACTAAACCAGGTCTAAACCAGGTCTAAACCAGGACTAAAACAGGACTAAACCAGGACTAAACAGGACTAAAACAGGACTAAAACAGGACTCAACCTGGACTCAACCTGGACTCAACCTGGACTGAACCAGGATCAGGCGGTGACCTGAGAGCGCGGTGTTACCGGGAGTGTGTGTGTCCGTGCGCGCGGCGGATGCGGTAAACGCCTCGGTGTTCCTCTGTGTTTCTCGGTGTTTCTCGGGTCATTAAACGTGTGAAACGGGCCGCGTCCGTGAAACACCTGTGCGCGCGGGTCTGTGCGGGTGTTTGACCGTGGTGCGCGCGTGTGTGCGGGTCCGTGCGCGGGTGTGCGCGGCGCTCGCGGCCGTGTCCGTGCTGGTCTCACCTCGTCTGCGCGGGGCTGATTCTCTCCGTCTGCGCCGCTCAAACCGAACTCGGTCCGATCCAAAAGGCCGAAGCTCCGGACCGGGATGCGGCGGAATCACGCGAGGCCACGCGCGTCTCACGGGCGGAGAGGAGCGGCAGCAGCTGGGAGCAGGGAGCGGCAAGACGCGGCGAACCTCGGCGGCAGAAGGCGGCAGGAGGCGGCAGGACGCGCACACGGCTCGTGTCGCGCAGGTTGACG
>NW_026571473.1:39210796-39260796 GCF_026225935.1 Boleophthalmus pectinirostris
TTTTTTCCATTCTTCATTTAAACACAAAATCGAAAACTGAAAAAATGAAGAAAACTGTTCTTTTTTCGTTTTCTTATTTTTGGTTTTATATTGAAAAACGAATGAACGAATGACACATGGATTTAGGAGGTCCTGGAGTTTCCTTCTGGTCTGATGCACATGTTTAGAAGAAAAGGTCAAACGGAACAAACAGGATCAGAAGTTGTGTTTTTGTTTTCTGAATCTGGGCAGGTCCAGAATAAGTGAGAGGTGGTTTCATGTTTCAGTTTGTGTTTGTTGTTTTTCTGAGAAGAAGAGTCGGAGCAGGAGGTCGAGCAGGAGGTCGAGCAGGAGGTCGAGCAGGAGGTCGAGCAGAGCAGAGGTCGAGCAGGAGGTCGAGCAGGAGGTCGGAGCAGGAGTCGAGCAGGAGGTCGAGGTCGGAGCAGTGAGCAGGTCGAGCAGGAGGTCAGAGAGTCGAGCAGGTCAGAGCAGGAGGTCAGATGGGGTCAGATGGGGTCAGATGGGGTCAGATCGGAACATTGGCGTGGGGAGATCTGAGGCAGAGGAACAAAAGTTAAGTCTTGGAGTTACAGGTTGGTGATCAGACGGACTGTGGCTCTGCCTGAAGGAGAATTCTGATCTGACGGAGCTGAACTGAGTTGAGATGTAGTTAATAAGGTTAACTGAGATTCGGGGGCAGGACCAGGCCTCAGCCGCCCTCTCCTCTCACCAGCGAACCACAACTCACCTCCACCACACCTCCAATTTCCCAGAGGCCTGTATGTAGCAGCCTTTCCCATCATCCCAGTTTGTCTGGGCGAACTCGACCCCACCCTCCCATCCCCTATTTTGTCTTTCAGTCATAAGAGCCCTACAAGGGGGGTCCTGTTCCTGCTGGGCCAATTGTAGATTGAGACGAAGCCTCCACCCTGAGTCTCAACCCAGTCGTCTCTGCTTCGCTTCATACATTATCAATAAACTTCTTCGCACTATGTCGTTGTTGGCGTGGTCCCGGCGAGTGAATGACTTTTAAACCCTGTTGACGACAGAGTGGACCCACCTGAGGACGGCTCCAGCACCTGACCCACCTGACAGACACTGCGTCTCCCTGAGGAGCTCCTCAAGCTCAGAGGCGCTTGAGCTGTGACAAATATTTCAGCTGTAACTCTGCGTTCGATTTTCTTCTGACTCCCACTCGGACTTTGGATTTGACGTCACGTACGAGTTTGAAGTGTATGATTATGTTTCACATGTCGGACTCAGAGAACAGAGTGAAACAGACGTAGTAAAGTACTGCAGTAGCAGTGTGTCAAGATGTAAAGGTGTAAGCTAAGTGCAGTTGATACAGACGTAGTAGTAAGTACTGCAGTGATACAGACAGTAAAGTACGCAGTACAGAGTAGTAAAGTACTGCAGTGATACAGTAGTAAAGTACAGTGTAAGACGTAGTAAAGTACTGCAGTGACGTAGTAAAGTACTGTAGTTACAGACTAGTAAAAGTACTGCAGTGGTACAGATGTAGTAAAGTACTGCAGTGATACAGACGTAGTAAAGTACTGCAGTGGTACAGACAGTAGTAAAGTACTGCAGTGGTACAGACGTAGTAAAGTACTGCAGTGGTACAGATGTAGTAAAGTACTGCAGTGGTACAGATGTAGTAAAGTACTGCAGTGGTACAGATGTAGTAAAGTACTGCAGTGGTACAGACGTAGTAAAGTACTGCAGTGATACAGACGTAGTAAAGTACTGCAGTGATACAGATGTAGTAAAGTACTGCAGTGATACTGCAGTGACAGACGTAGTAAAGTACTGCAGTGGTACTGCAGTGACAGACGTAGTAAAGTACTGCAGTGGTAGTAACTGCAGTGATACAAGTAGTAAAAGTACTGCAGTGGTACAGACGTAGTAAAGTACTGCAGTGGTACAGACAGTAGTAAAGTACTGCAGTGGTACAGATGTAGTAAAGTACTGCAGTGGTACAGACAGTAGTAAAGTACTGCAGTGATACAGTACTGCAGTAGTAAAGTACTGCAGTGATACAGTGTACAGTAGTAAAGTACTGCAGTGATACAGATGTAGTAAAGTAGTACTGCAGTGATACAGATGTAGTAGTAAAGTACTGCAGTGATACAGATGTAGTAAAGTACTGCAGTGATACAGATGTAGTAAAGTACTGCAGTGATACAGATGTAGTAAAGTACTGCAGTGATACAGATGTAGTAAAGTACTGCAGTGATACAGATGTAGTAAAGTACTGCAGTGGTACAGAAGTAGTAAAGTACTGCAGTGGTACAGAAGTAGTAAAGTACTGCAGTGATACAGATGTAGTAAAGTACTGCAGTGATACAGATGTAGTAAAGTACTGCAGTGATACAGATGTAGTAAAGTACTGCAGTGACACGAGCGACTGAAATGGTCGTTTAAACACCAAAGTCCAAAGACGATGAAACACTTCATATTTACACGTCACATTGGAGCGTCCGTGTTAGATTCTGACTCGGGATCCTCGCTCGGTCGACTTTTTCTGCCACCGAGTTCTGAGTCGCGCCGTCCCAGAAAAAGGGGCGTGTCCCTGGGCAACTTCCTTGGAAAACCAACTCGGAAAGAAAATGGAACGCAGGGTAAGTCCCCGTGGAGCTGTTTTCTGTTTCTGCATCTGAGGAGGACGCCAAGAGAACTGGACAAACTCTGACCGAAACAAAAACACACGGAGACCTGGAGGGACACGAGTGGAATGACCCGACCCGAGGATCCCATCATGACGTGAAGTTCAGAACCAGACCACGAACCGAAGAATAGAAGTGAAGTGCACAGACGTTTACTGACCTGCGGCGCGTCCTGCACCACCAAACTCCAAAACCAGTCAGGAGCAGGAGCCCGACCGGGAGTCCCACCGAGAGTCCCAAACCAGCACCTGAGTTCAGAAAATAAGGAGAAGAAGAAGAAGGAGAAGAAGAAGGAGAAGGATCTAGAGACAGAGGTGAGGTAAAAGGTTAAAGGTTTATCCAACAGAAACATGAGAGACACTTGAGACACTGAAGCTGCACCTGGACATGACGTGTTAGTGAAGTTTGGATGAGTTCCATTTCCGTCAAAGTCCAAGCGTGTCTCTGGGTTAAAGAGCCAACACCAGACCAGCACCTTCCCCTCCTCTTCACAGACCTGACAGGTTTCGTTGACAGGTGCAGAGGTTTTTGAGCCGACAGGTGCAGAGGTGCAGCTCGGGGGAGGGGAGCTCGAGCTCGCTCCATCGTACAGGAGTTGATCATTTTCAGCATTATAAATCCTCAAGCAGGGAGAATCTGAGCCAGAGAAACACACCTGCAGAAACAACACAGAGTCAGATCCCTCAACATGTGTCAGGTGCCCTCCCCGTGTGTCAGGTGCCCTCCCCGTGTGTCAGGTGCAGAGGTGGGGGTTAGGGGGGGGGTCACCTGTTTGAGTCCTGCTTCAGTCAGAGCAAACGTCCAGTGGCTCAGGATCAGGATCCACCAGATGCGCAGCAGCAGCAGACGAGTGTCCATCATTGGGGAGAAACTGACGTCAAACTGAAGCAGAGAGAAGTGAGTCTTAAATCAGACACGTTGACCCTCATTTATGAAACTGTTGTTCAGTAAAATCATGTGAGTAGCAAGTCTGTTACTACAAAGCACGATGTACTAAAACAGTATTTACACAGTTATAAAGGGCCGAGCATCAGAAGCAGAGGTGATGTTTCCATTAGGCAAAAGTATCTAAGGCATCTGCTTAGGGCCCCAAACCTGGAGGGGCCCCCAACCAACGACCCTCGGTGCCTCTAACGGCCGAGGCCTCAGAGCAAGTACATTAAAAGAGAGTAGTTTTACTTTTAAACAATAATCTTAAGAAAAATTATCATAATGTGATGGATGAGAACAAAAATGTAACTGTACGAACAGAAAAAATAAAACTACTTTCAGTTCTGCTTTTCTAGTCGGCGACTGAACTAATAAGACAAGTTTCCAATCAACCATAATTCAAATAAACACAGATGTGTTTGTCTCAAGAACAACAAAAACAGACAATAAATATATTTAAAAAAAAAACAAAAAGTACAAGTTCAACTACGACTCCAAACTGTGAACTTCACCTCACATCAGAAGATGAAGATCAGATTCGGACGACCAGACGTCCAGAAAAAGTGAGGACAGGCCCGAAATCTAAACTGTTGAAAAACGGGTGAGTTGGTTTTGACAAAAATAAGAAAGAAAAAAGAAAGAAGAATATTCTGATACGAGAACAATGTTCTGCTTTTTTTTGGCCGACAAACTCTACATTTTCAGAAACCTCATGCATGGCTACGTCAGGGTGAGTGTCCCTGGTCACTGCTCATTTCTCTTCCCGTCAGGAGCATCACTTTGTGATACTAACAGGCCTCTGTCCAGCCCCGACACTCGGGCCTAATAAATCTAATCAACAAAGGCTAAATTCTAATTGTACATTAAATAAAGTGGAAACAAAACTCCACGTTCATGATGTTAGAAACATAATTCATAATTCAAGTATTAATAATTCAAGTTTTCAGGATCACAAATGTAAAACTTGGAAAACTAATGGCACCAAACAAATGTCAGGTTTGGACTTTAAAGTAAAAGTTCCAAAATGTGTGAAGAGGAAATCATCGGTGCGTTTCAGACGACGCCACAGATTCTAGATTCTACAGCTGATACTTTAACACAGACGGGACGGAGCAAAAAACTGCAGACTTTTGTTCTCGTGCAGCAGCTCCCGGGTCTAGTCCAGGGCTGGGAAAACTTTTTTACTCGTGGGACAGAGAGGGTTCTAAAATTTGAAAAATGTTTGGAAAATCATTCCAAAGCAGAACAACAAAATATCTGTGTTTCAAGCCCCACGTTTTTTACTAAAAAAATTTTATTAAAAGAAATTAAATGAATCAAATACAGCTTTTTTATTACTAACAGAATTTAATTCCAAAATATATTTGGAAAAACGTTCGACATTAGTTAGAATACTTTTAGAGACATTTATTGTAATTACACACTGAAAGAAAAGACACGCCCCCAGTTTGGAGGCGATGACATTGAATTTTAAAAGTAGAGTTCAAGGATGTGAAGTCTAGAAAATGTGTTTCTATTGAATTTAATATAAACTATTTAGATTCTTTAAGTAAAGTTCTTCGGTAAATTAAAAAGACTCACCAATCCGCCATGTGACAAAGCCAAAGCCAAACCAGACCAACAACACGGAACCAACAAAAGGAAGTTCCTCCTTCGTCACGTCCGTCTCCGCCCCCTGCGCTCCATAAAAACAGTAAAAAACAAAACAACATCCTGAATCCACAAATAAATCCCACTCGAACAGAGAACGAATCCCAAACACGAGCGCCCTTTTTCTGAAACTTCTGCCAAAAGTTTCTGCTGAAGTTTGTGTCGGAGTCTGGAGCAGGAAAGGCCTCGGTGTGCGGCGCTCGTCCTCCTCCGTGTGCAGGGGAAATGTGAAAAGATCGTCCAGACTCATTAAGATGGAGTTTAGATTAGAGCAAATTACAAGAATAAAGTTGAACAAAAAAGAAAAAGAATCTGAATCCCTTGAGGAGCGTCTGAGGCGAGTGGAGCGTCGTGTCCCGTCCCGTCTGTTTGTGCAGGCGACTGTTTCCTGATGCTGAGATTTTCTGCTTCCTGAGTCATTAGTAACAAACAGAAGGAACAAACCCTGAGCCAAATATGGACTGGAGTAAATCCTGCAAGTCCGACAAGATCAAAGAACCACACTGGAAAATAAATCACAAAATCCACCAAACCAACTTTTGCCAAAGTCTTTTATTTTTGTAAAGACTCAAAGGAAAAACAAACAAAAAACATCTGTCAGATTCATTTGACGCCTCAAACATCACACTCACTTCTGTCATAAAAAATATAAAGTTAAATATTTAATAAACCATTTCACATTCATAAATCCAAATCCTCCAATCCCAGACCCTGATTTACGACCAATCTCCTCGACTTTAAGAACAATCTGCAAACTCTAAACAGTATTTCTAATAATAGGCTTGTACCAAGTAAAAGGGGGCGTGTCAAGTAAAAGGGGGCGTGTCGAGTAAAAGGGGGGCGTGTCGAGTGAAGCCCTGATTCGAGGTTTGCGTCAGATGTGCCAAAAACCACGTGACCTGTGAACGTGAGTCGTTGCTTTCGTGAAGATGACGTCATTGGTTCATTTACTGTGTTACGTAAAATTCATTTTCACTTTATTCTAACTTTCACCTGCTAAAAGAAGCTTCTTATTTCTAGAGTATTTTGGTTTTACTACCAGAACATGTCCGTGTAACCTACGTATTTTCTTGTATTAGTTTTTTTTCATTGAACATGACGTACAGTCAGTTCAACATTCTTTTAGCTCTAAAATTATATTTATGTTACTGAAGCAAATTTCATGGATTTTGTCACAGCTGAAGTGGATCAGAAGAAGCACTGGGACAGTTTATAGTCGTGTTGATCGTCTGTTTGTCTCTGAGGTGTTTGTGTGTTTGATGTGGACGGTGCTTCATATAAATACTTGATAGAGAAGAAGATTAGAGAATTGAGGATCTTTTTATTTAATACCAAAGTCAAAACTAACTGCTAATAACTTCTTGGGTTCTTTTTAAAGACAATGCAGTAAAGTGTGTTTACCTTGTTGACATGTTTCGGCTGCTGCTGCAAGCATCTTCAGAACTGTCACCCGTGGTTCTTTAAAAAGAACCCAAGAAGTTAAAGTATATAAGAAGACAAAATGAACATCTTTTGCTCAAACAAACTGCACTGACACACTCTGTGGCCCTTTTTTGGACCCTCCCCCACAGTTTGAGAACCTCTTCTTTAAGAGAACTTCCTCTGGCATTTTACACAAAACTGTGAAAAAAGTGAAGGAAGATTTTTAAATCTGTTTTTTAAAGTTCCAAACTGGAGTTTCATTCTCTTCTGGTTTTGCAGTGATATTTACCAGCCTCTGCACGTTTACCAAACCAAACGCACATCGTGACAAACACAGATGCATTTGTCACTTTTGTTAGACAAACTTCAGCCAAATGTGGCAGTAGGTCTGTTCTGTAGATCCGCTCTATGCTGTAGACCTGCTTTGTGCCAACACTGGAACACAAATTTAGACTGGTTTTTGCTTCACGTTTGGTCTTGTTCTTCTAATCAGCCGCACTGTGGGAGGGGCTTGTGTTCGCTGTACGCAGGAAGGAGCGAGAGCGTGAAAAGGCGAGGGGCGGCGTGCTGACGTGAGGCAGGTGGACAGGTAGGATGTTTAGGAAGTTGAACCTGCCCTGTGATGCACGCTGGTACACGAGGGCACACGCTGTCGCAGACGAGCCGTGCATAGGGAGCGTGTGTGTTTGTGATGCGCCGTAGAGTCTCCGCGGGTTTCAAATGAGCGCACAGGCTGCACTGAGACGCCCCACACGCTCCTGCACCCGCTACAAGTTTATTACCAACAGCAGCGGCCGGAATGAAATATGATCACACTTGTTGAGTGTCAGACCTCGAGTGAGAGACAAGACCGAGTCCAAACACGAGTCCGAGACGAGACACGGAGATCTACCCACACGACCTTGGAGATCGACTGGTAGATCGACATCGACGTATTGAGCACCTCTGGTGTAGTTGAACATATTGCACCACTTGGCGAGGCGTTGACTCCTGCACCAGTACAATTGCCTGAAAGCCTCAGATGGTTCATGGGGCTTCATTTGACCATCACTAGAAAAAAAAAAAAAAAAACGAGAAAAAGACAAACTGAGAACTGAGAAAGAAGAGGCAAAAACTCGAAAGACAAAAACCGGAGCCCAGGCTGTTCCTCGTGGGGTAAAGTGTGGATGTGGGGAGGTGTGGGGTGGTTGAGCCGCCCTTTGACCCTGCACACGTCTTGAGGTGATTGACAGATCAGCTGCAGCTGAGTCGTGGGCGGAGCCAGAGGTGAGTTTGGTTCCAAAGTCTCCGTCCAGCTCCAGACTCACAAACATAAAGAAGAGGGGAAAACAAGAAGAAGAAGAAACAGGAATTCACATGAACCATTTCACCTTCATAAAACCAAATCCTCCAATCCCAGACCCTTGTGTCGTGGAGATGAAGCTCCGTGAAGCTCTGAAGAGTTCCGTCTGTTTGCTCGACTCTTGAGCCGAAGCTTCAACGTGTTTCATTTGCTCCACTGCGACATCAAGTGGACAAAAAATGTATAACAGGCAGAGAGAAAATACAACAATCAACATGATGATCAAAGATTTATACTGAATAAATGAAGGATTAAATATCTGAATGTTTGTGATTTCAACAAACTACGGAAGCCGAGAGTCACAACAAACGCAAACGCCGCAAGAAATACAAACACTACAACACAAACACAAAAGCCACAACACATTAAAAAGCCACAACACATTAAAAAGCCACAACAGAAGTGACCGTGGGACTCTGTTTTCTGATGGATGATCAAGCGGCAAGTGAAGAAGAAGAACTACAACGTGAAAAGTAAAGGAACGGAGAAGTTGGAGACGTCAGTAAAAGTAATTTATTGTTTTATCATGATTCGTTTCATGAATAATTGAAATCTGTGCAGGTTTAACTCGTTAGAATGAGTCATCAGTCTTTGTTTACGTTAAGATCCTTAAAACCACATTAAATATTAAATACTGGCTTTATCAAGGTAAATAAAATTTTAAAAAAGTAAATTTTTCATTGATGCAGGTCATTTGGGCCAATTCTCCTGGAAGCCTGAGGGCCAAGAAAAATTAGTCTGAGGGCCGCATTTGGCCCACGTGCCATAGTTTGGACATGTCTGACCTACGAGTACAAACAAAGCAGAAGAATAATCTGCAAACTCTAAACTATTTCTAAAAATAAATCTGTCAAATCACTCAGTATGACAGAAGAATTTAGGATTTTATTTTTGAACATTTCCCGAGTTTCTTGTGTTGATTTCTCTCTGTGTTTAATCTGATCTGATTCAGTTTAAATCCATCTGCTTCAGTCCATTTTGTTATTGTCTTTATTAAAAAATAATAATAACAAAGGAAACCACAGCGATGTTTCTTCTGCTCGATGGATAATGTCTGTGAAGTGATGATGTATTTTTGACAGTAAAGTTCCGTCTGTGAATTCGTATTCGTACTGATGAAAGTGTAATCGTAAATTTTCATTTCGTGATTGTAATTCATGACGTCGTAATTTTTCAATTCGTATTCTGATGGATAAAATACACACAATATATTTGATGTACGACTGGACTCATTTGAGAGTTTACAAATATTTATTTTATGCGCAACTACAGCCAAATATGCATGGATTTCTATTTTATGCGCACGAATATTTTTGACAGCTTCTTACTCTAGGACCATAATTTGAGTTTTGTGTCTCTGTGTCTCTTTGTCCCTGAGCTCATGTGACATCAGTGTGAAAGTTTAAACCTGAGTTAATTATTCAGAGTCAAAATTTAATGTTTGACTCAATCTGGACTTTACTCAAACACACAACACACACACACACAAAACACACACAGACACACACACACACACACACACACACACACACACACACACACACACACACACAGACACACACACACACAAAACACACAGACACACACAACACACACACACTTGACAGTTTGTCGTCTTGTTGCTCTGGACACACTGAGAGTCTCGTGTGGAGTTTCATGTTTCACTCTCTCAGTGTTGATTTTATTCAAATTCTAACAACTTTTTAATCTGAACTATGATTGTGTACAGTTCTGTGTTCTATGTTCTGTGTTCTGTGTTCTGCTGTTTGTGAACTGTGCGTTGCAACACTGGAATTTCTCCGCTGTGGGACAAACAAAAGTTTATCTCGTTTCGTTTTATTCAGACTTTGCCGTAATGAGCCGTAATGAGCCGTAATGAGCCACACTGAGCCTCGTGTTTGGTTTAGAGTTTTTATTGACACTGATGGAGTAAAAATATAAATACAACAGAATCATTTTAATTTTTTGTGCTCAAATGATTAAAACAGAAAAAAAAAAATAAAGGTTTGAGTTTTCTGAAAAGTTTGATCTGAGAGGAGGGTTCAGGAGGGTTTGTTTGTTTGTTTGTTTGTTTGTTTGTTTGTTTGTTTCAGGAGGGTTTGTTTGTTTGTTTGTTTGTTTGTTTGTTTCAGGAGGGTTTGTTTGTTTGTTTGTTTGTTTGTTTCAGGAGGGTTTATTTGTTTCAGGAGGGTTTTTTTGTTTTTTTGTTTCAGGAGGGATTGTTTGTTTGTTTGTTTGTTTGTTTTGTTTCAGGAGTGTTTGTTTGTTGTTTGTTTGTTTTCAGGAGTGTTTGTTTGTTTGTTTGTTTGTTTCAGGAGGGATTTGTTTGTTTGTTTGTTTGTTTGTTTGTTTCAGGAGGGTTTGTTTGTTTGTTTGTTTCAGGAGTGTTTGTTTGTTTCAGGAGGGTTTGTTTGTTTTGTTTCAGGAGGGTTTGTTTGTTTGTTTGTTTCAGGAGGGATTGTTTGTTTGTTTGTTTGTTTGTTTCAGGAGGGTTTGTTGTTTGTTTGTTTCAGGAGTGTTTGTTTGTTTGTTTGTTTGTTTCAGGAGGGTTTGTTTGTTTGTTTCAGGAGGGTTTGTTTGTTTGTTTCAGGAGGGTTTGTTTGTTTGTTTGTTTGTTTGTTTGTTTGTTTCAGGGGGTGTGAGGGCTTCAGATAAACTCTGTGTCATGAGGTGAAACATGGAAATGTAAAAGTGTCACTCGGGGCTGAGGGGGCGGAGCCGGAGCCGCCTCGTCCAATCACAGCGCTGCGTTCAGGTCACATGGCCGTGATCGTTTCCTCATTTTTGTCCAGAGCCGAATTTATGTAGGTATTCATCTCCTCCTCCTCCCTGAAACACACAAACACACACACATAAATACACACATAAACACACAAACACACAAACACAAACACACACATAAACACACATAACACACAAAACACACAAACACACACATACACATACAATACACACACAAACACACAAACACACACACACACACACACACACACATAAACACACAAAACACACACACACAAACACACACATAAACACACAAACACATAAACACACAAACACACACATACACATAAATACACACACAAACACACAAACACACACAAACACACAAACACACACACACACACACACACAACACACACATAAACACACAAACACACAAACACACATAACACACAAACACACACATACACATAAATACACACACACAAACACACAAACACACACACACACACACACAAACACACACACATAAACACACAAACACACACATAAACACACACAAACACACACAAACACACACACACACAAACACACACACACACACACATAAATACACACACAAACACACACACACACAAACACACACACACAAACACACACATAAACACACAAACACACACACAAACACACACACACACATAAACACACAAACACACACACACACACACATAAATACACACACAAACACACACATAAACACACACAAACACATAAACACATAAATACACAAACACATAAATACACAAACACACAAACACACATAAACACACACAACACACACAAACACACACACACACACATAAATACACAAACACATAAACACACATATAAACACACAAACACACACAAACACACACACACACATAAATACACAAACACATAAACACACAAACACATAAACACACATATAAACACACAAACACACACAAACACATAAACACACAAACACACAACACACATAAATACACAAACACATAAACACACACACATAAACACACAAACACACACAAACACATAAACACACAAACACATAAATACACAAACACATAAATACATAAACACAAACACACATAAACTCACACATAAACACACAAACACACACATAAACACACAAACACACACATAAACACATAAACACACAAACACACACATAAACACATAAACATACACAAACACACAGGGTTAGATGAGGAGTGTAGATTTGATTCAGTCTGTGATACTGTTGTCGCGGTGACTGTTCTGTTGTCGCGGTGACTGTTCTGTTGTCACGGTAACTGTTCTGTTGTCGCGGTAATAACACATTTCAAATTAAAGTCTTTTATCTTTTTTCACAGGATCCTTTAAATCTGGAGCGAATCATCTGCACGACCCTGAGTTCTGTTCACAGTCTCAACATGGCCGCTCAGGTCGGTCGCTTTGGTCACCACAGCGATGGTTCCTCTAGTGTCGTCACGTCTCATTGGCTCGTTCCCCTCTGACCCCAGATTAACAGAAGAACCTGCTGACGCTTCATCAAGAGCCTGAACGTTCAGCTGAAGGACACGTGAAGGTCACACGTTCAAACTCTCTCAACCTTCTGCTCCACGTTTCACCGAGATTCATAGAGTTTCGCCAAGTTTCACCGAGTTTCACAGAGTTTCACCGAGATTTACCTTGTTTCACTGAGATTTACTTCGTTTCACCGAGATTTATTGAGTTTCACCGAGATTTACTTTGTTTCACAGAGATTTACTTCGTTTCACAGAGATTTACTTCGTTTCACCGAGATTTACCTCGTTTCACTGAGATTTACCTCGTTTCACCGAGATTTACTTCGTTTCACCGAGATTTACTGAGTTTTACAGAGTTTCACTGAGATTTACGGAGTTTCACTGAGATTTACTGAGTTTCACCGAGATTTACTGAGTTTCACCGATATTTACGGAGTTTCACTGAGATTTACTTCGTTTCACTGAGATTTACTGAGTTTCACCGATATTTACAGAGTTTCACTGAGATTTACGGAGTTTCACCGAGATTTACCGAGTTTCACCGAGATTTACCTTGTTTCACCGAGATTTACTTCGTTTCACTGAGATTTACAGAGTTTCACCGAGATTTACTTTGTTTCACAGAGATTTACAGAGTTTCACCGAGGTTTACTGAGTTTCACCAAGATTTACAGAGTTTCACTGAGATTTACCGAGTTTCACCGAGATTTACCGAGTTTCACCGAGTTTCACCGAGTTTTACCTCGTTTCACTGAGATTTACAGAGTTTCACCGAGATTTACAGAGTTTCACCGAGATTTACCGAGTTTCACCGAGATTTACAGAGTTTCACCGAGATTTACAGAGTTTCACCGAGATTTACCTTGTTTCACCGAGATTTACTTTGTTTCACTGAGATTTACAGAGTTTCACCGAGATTTACTTTGTTTCACCGAGATTTACTTTGTTTCACTGAGATTTACCGAGTTTCACCGAGATTTACCGAGTTTCACCGAGTTTCACAGAGTTTTACCTCGTTTCACTGAGATTTACTTTGTTTCACCGAGATTTACTTTGTTTCACAGAGATTTACTTTGTTTCACTGAGATTTACCTCGTTTCACCGTTTGGAGTTTATAAAGTCACTTCCTGTTCTTCACGTCTGTGGTGTTAGAAAGTTTCTGTTTTTCGTTTTTGTTCAACGTCGTCTAAATTTAAATTGACTTATTCATTAAAAACGTGTCTGAGGCGTCACTTTCTGTAAATGTAAACTTCTCTTTTTGTCTCGTCACAAACTCGTCTTTTGTTTTATTCGCATGTTTGAGTGACTCTGCATTATTTGTCTGTCTACACCTGCTCTGCTCCACCTGGTGATGTCATCAAGTGGGAGTTTCCAAGTTCTCAGCTCCTTTTCCCTCTTTAGTTCAGCAGAGATGAACAACTCCAGAACTGAAATGATCCAAAATGATTCTAGTGAAGGTGTGTGCAGTTTAAAAACACAGTGGAGCACTTCCTGTATCGCCACATGATGACGTCACGAGGTGGGACAGGGTGTTTTCTGCAGGTTTGTGTGTTAAACGTGTGAATGAAACAAACAGGACTCCAGGTCTGTGTGTGATGTTTTTTTACCGTTGGAAGTTCTTGGCGTAGACGTAATCGTTGGGTTTGGCCGATTCCACGTTCACGATGTTCCTGAAAAAAACACAAACATTTACTGTAAAAACATCTGAGTTTGTATCTGCTCCCTGTGTACGAGGTCTAGACCTGGTTTAGTCCTGGTTTAGACCTGGTTTAGTTCTGGTTTAGTTCTGGTTTAGTTCTGGTTTAGTCCTGGTTTAGTCCTGGTTTAGTTCTGGTTTAGTCCTGGTTTAGTTCTGGTTTAGTTTCTGGTTTAGTCCTGGTTTAGTCCTGGTTTAGTTCTGGTTTAGTCCTGGTTTAGTCTGGTTTAGTTCTGGTTTAGTTGGTTTAGTCCTGGTTTAGTTCTGGTTTAGTTCTGGTTTAGTCCTGGTTTAGTCTGGTTTAGTCTGGTTTAGTAGTTCTGGTTTAGTTCTGGTTTAGTCCTGGTTTAGTTCTGGTTTAGTTCTGGTTTAGTTCTGGTTTAGTCCTGGTTTAGTTCTGGTCCTGGTTTAGTTCCTGGTTTAGTTCTGGTTTAGTCCTGGTTAGTCCTGGTTTAGTTAGTTCTGGTTTAGTCCTGGTTTAGTCTGGTTTAGTCTGGTTTAGTTCTGGTTTAGTTCTGGTTTAGTCCTGGTTTAGTCCTGGTTTAGTCCTGGTTTAGTTCTGGTTTAGTTCCTGGTTTAGTCCTGGTTTAAGTCCTGGTTTAGTTCTGGTTTAGTCCTGGTTTAGTCCTGGTTTAGTTAGTTCTGGTTTAGTCCTGGTTTAGTTCTGGTTTAGTTCCTGGTTTAGTCCTGGGTTTAGTCCTGGTTTAGTCCTGGTTTAGTCTGGTTTAGTTTTTAGTCCTGGTTTAGTTCTGGTTTAGTTCTGGTTTAGTCCTGGTTTAGTTGGTTTAGTCTGGTTTAGTCCTGGTTTAGTCCTGGTTTAGTTCTGGTTTAGTCCTGGTTTAGTCCTGGTTTAGTTCTGGTTTAGTCCTGGTTTAGTCCTGGTTTAGTCCTGGTTTAGTCTGGTTTAGTCCTCCTGGTTTAGTCCTGGTTTAGTCCTGGTTTAGTCCTGGTTTAGTCCTGGTTTAGTCCTGGTTTAGTCCTGGTTTAGTCCTGAGTCCTGGTTTAGTCCTGGTTTAGTTCCTGGTTTAGTCCTGGTTTAGTCCTGGTTCCTCCTACGGGACCTTGAGGTCTCGATGTGGAGGAGCAGCGTCTCTACTCTGAGCTCCTCACTCTGTCTCTAAGGGAGACGCCCGAACCAAACCCAGACTCAGCTCCTCTTCACCACAACGACCGACACAGCGACCGCATCACTGCCGCACCTGTCCACCTGTCAGTCTGCCCACGCCGCACCTGTCCACCTGTCAGTCTGCCCACGCCGCACCTGTCCACCTGTCAGTCTGCCCACGCCGCACCTGTCCACCTGTCAGTCTGCCCACGCCGCACCTGTCCACCTGTCAGTCTGCCCACGCCGCACCTGTCCACCTGTCAGTCTGCCCACGCCGCACCTGTCCACCTGTCAGTCTGCCCACGCCGCACCTGTCCACCTGTCAGTCTGCCCACGCCGCACCTGTCCACCTGTCAGTCTGCCCACGCCGCACCTGTCCACCTGTCAATCTGCCCACGCCGCACCTGTCCACCTGTCAGTCTGCCCACGCCGCACCTGTCCACCTGTCAATCTGCCCACGCCGCACCTGTCCACCTGTCAGTCTGCCCACGCCGCACCTGTCCACCTGTCAGTCTGCCCACGCCGCACCTGTCCACCTGTCAGTCTGCCCACGCACCTGTCCACCTGTCATCTGCCCACGCTGCACCTGCACGTCTGTCACCTGCACGCTGCACCTGTCCACCTGTCAGTCTGCCCACGCCGCACCTGTCCACCTGTCAGTCTGCCCACGCTGTGTCCACCTGTCAGTCTCGCTCCAGAACAAGACCCTGAGACACTTGAACTCGTCCACTTGAGGCAGAGACTCTCCACTCGCCCAGAGACAAGACGACTTTTTCCGGTCAAGAACCAACGACCTCGGGTTTGGAGGATCTGATCTTCATCCAGACGCTTCACACTCGGGTCAAACCGCCCCAGAGCTGCAGGTCCTGGTCTGATGAAGACAACAGGACAACATCATCTGTGAACAGCAGAGATGATCCTGTGGTCCCCAAACCGAACCCTCCGGACCCTGACTGACCCAGAAACTGTGTCCATGAACCTGGAGCTGGTCCAGAACCTGGAGCTGGTCCAGAACCTGGAGCTGGTCCAGAACCTGGAGCTGGTCCAGGTCCGAGGTTCGACGCTGCAGAGACACGTCAGACAAACCCACAACATCCAGAGACTGAAGATCCTCAGGACGGATCATCCACCGAGGAACTTTAACCACCTCAGGGACTTCAGCCAAGATGACGAACGAGCCTGACGAGTCCTGGTTCAGTCCTGGTTCAGTCCTGGTCCAGTCCTGGTTTAGTCCTGGTCCAGTCCTGGTGTGTGTGAGTCCGTGTTGCCGTGGTTACCCTTTAGGTTTTTCACACCAGGCTCTTTTGACGAGGAAAACCACGAAGGTGAGGAAGAGGAACCCGACGACCGCGATGATCCCAGTGAGCCACTGAGGAAGACGCTGACTCCCAGAACCTGGAACACACCTGCGTTAGACCCGGTTTAGACCTGGTTTAGTCCTGGTTTAGTCCTGGTTTAGTCCTGGTTTAGTTCTGGTTTAGTCCTGGTTTAGTCTGGTTTAGTCCTGGTTTAGTCCTGGTTTAGTTCTGGTTTAGTCCTGGTTTAGTCCTGGTTTAGTTCTGGTTTAGTCCTGGTTTAGTCCTGGTTTAGTCCTGGTTTAGTTTCTGGTTTAGTCCTGGTTTAGTCCTGGTTTAGTTCTGGTTTAGTCCTGGTTTAGTCCTGGTTTAGTTCCTGGTTTAGTCCTGGTTTAGTTCTGTTTAGTTGGTTTAGTTCTGGTTTAGTCCTGGTTTAGTCCTGGTTTAGTCCTGGTTTTAGTTCTGGTTTAGTCCTGGTTTAGTCCCTGGTTTAGTCCTGGTTTAGTCTGGTTTAGTCCTGGTTTAGTTCTGGTTTAGTCCTGGTTTAGTTCCTGGTTTAGTCTGGTTTAGTCCTGGTTTAGTCCTGGTTTAGTCTGGTTTAGTCCTGGTTTAGTCCTGGTTTAGTCCTGGTTTAGTCCTGGTTTAGTCCTGGTTTAGTTCTGGTTTAGTCCTGGTTTAGTTCTGGTTTAGTCCTGGTTTAGTCCTGGTTTAGTCTGGTTTAGTCCTGGTTTAGTCCTGGTTTAGTCCTGGTTTAGTCTGGTTTAGTCCTGGTTTAGTCCTGGTTTAGTTCTGGTTTAGTTCTGGTTTAGTCCTGGTTTAGTTCTGGTTTAGTCCTGGTTTAGTTCCTGGTTTAGTCTGGTTTAGTCCTGGTTTAGTTCTGGTTTAGTCTGGTTTAGTCCTGGTTTAGTTCTGGTTTAGTCCTGGTTTAGTTCTGGTTTAGTCCTGGTTTAGTCCTGGTTTAGTTCTGGTTTAGTCTGGTTTAGTCCTGGTTTAGTCCTGGTTTAGTTCTGGTTTAGTCCTGGTTTAGTCTGGTTTAGTCCTGGTTTAGTCCTGGTTTAGTCTCTCGTGAGATAAAACCTGAATCATAAAACAATAAAAACAGGATCCTGGAGACATAAAGTCTAAATGTTCCTGCAGTGACGTCGCGCTGGGGATGTTCTACATGTTTGTCTACGGTGAAATATTAGAATCTAACGTTTTTGTCGAATCACTTCTTGTGCAAAGTTCATTTGAAACTTTGAAGAAGAAGTCCTCAAAGTTTCATCAAAACGGTGAAAATGTCAAATGTGTCGCATAAACGAGTTTCCTTCCACTAAACAAGCGACACAACTGGAGCTGAAGAATTTAGTCAAATAAACCCAAAATACTCGATACAGCAGCCCACGATATCGATACTGTATCATCACATTAAACCAGAAGTGTCAAACATACGGCCCGGGGGCCAGATCCGACCCTCCAAGACCTTTAATCTGGCCCTCGGCTCATTTTCTACTAAAATATTGTATTGATATTTTCTATTAAAATGGTGTTAATTTTCTGTGGTGTTTATCACAGCAGCGTCTCCAGCGTCTCTGTACGTGGCCCCTCCCACCAGAGCAGCACAAATGAAGACTTGTCTCTTTCCAAACGCTCTTAAAGGACGATCGTTTTGACTGTTGACCGTGACACCCTCATCAGAAAAATGTCCAACATGAGAAAAGTGGAGCCGAGTGCAGGATTTTACAACAAAAATGGATTTATTCCTGTTTACAGACAAGTTCATGTTCAAACTTTGTGTTGAAATTGTATTTTTCTTAAAGTTTCAGGTTGTTCATAATTAGGGGTGTGCAAAAATATCGGAATATCGATATATCATATCGTTTAACGTGATGATACAGTATCGATATCGTGGGCTGCTGTATCGATATTTCACCAAGAGGATTTTTATGTGTGTTTTACTAAATGATTTTGTTCCAGCTACAGTTTTGTTGTTTGTTTAGTGGAAGGAAACTCATTTATGTGACACATTTGACATTTTTACTGTTTTGAGGATTAAAATGTTTGTGTTTCATATGAACTTTGCACAAGAAGTTTAACAAAGACTTTTAGTATCACAAACACGATTTAGCCTTTATTTTTTATTGAACCGTATCAAATAGATTTGAAATATATCATATCGAATGGAAAGTGCACTGTATCGAGGTGTGTATCGTATCGTGGCCCGTGTATCGAGGTGTGTATCGTATCGTGGCCCGCGTATCGAGGTGTGTATCGCATCGTGGCCCGTGTATCGAGGTGTGTATCGTATCGTGGCCTGTGTATCGAGGTGTGTATCGTATCGTGGCCCGCGTATCGAGGTGTGTATCGTATCGTGGCCCGCGTATCGAGGTGTGTATCGTATCGTGGCCCGTGTATCGAGGTGTGTATCGTATCGTGGCCCGTGTATCGAGGTGTGTATCGTATCGTGGCCCGCGTATCGAGGTGTGTATCGTATCGTGGCCCGCGTATCGAGGTGTGTATCGTATCGTGGCCCGCGTATCGAGGTGTGTATCGTATCGTGGCCCGCGTATCGAGGTGTGTATCGTATCGTGGCCCGCGTATCGAGGTGTGTATCGTATCGTGGCCCGCGTATCGAGGTGTGTATCGTATCGTGGCCGCGTATCGAGGTGTGTATCGTATCGTGGCCCGCGTATCGAGGTGTGTATCGTATCGGCAACTCCTTAATGATACCAGCCCTATTCATAATATTATAATATTTTGTAAAAGAAAAAGTTCATCAATTCAAAAAGATTTGTGTAATAGATTTGTGTTTCTTTGCACAAATATTTGAACTTATTGTTATTTTGGGGGTTTATATGACATGAGTTTTCTGATCCAGACACTTTGGGAACAAAGTCGGTTGGACACGACGCCCGGAACAAAATGATTTCAACACCCTTGGATTAAACGATACGATATATTGATATTTTGATATTTTTACACACAACTACCTGGGACATTTCTTATATAAAACTGGGACAAATCAGTGGTTTTGTATAAATCTGCAGGGACAGTGGACACAGGCTCAAAACTGGGACGTCTGGACTCTCTACGCAAAGTTTCCGTCGCTCTAAAAGACAAATTTAATCTCTAAAATGTCAAATATTTGTGTCCAGATTTGAATCCGCATGAGTTTAAAAGAACGAGTTATTAAAGTTTGAAAGGAACATTATCACGAGTTCTTCAGCGGCTCCATCCTCGCCAAAAATCCAAGATAAATACGCTTAAAGCCACACTTTGGAATATTCCAGGCAAAGCAATAAAATCTCCATGGAGACGAGCAGAAAAAGTGACACAGTGCAGCTTTAAAATCAGTGCGATCGTCAAAGAAGATCCCAGGACGAGGAAGGTAAACGTGATGCAATTTTCACTTTTAATTCATGTTTATTCAGTGAAAATAAACGTAAAGTTGTTTGAAGTACATTTTCCTAATTCCTAACAACTTTAATTAAACAGAATTAATTTAAAATCCATCAGAAAAAGTAAAAACGAGCGTGAGAATGATTCTGTTTGACTCTGTTTGATTTGTGTTTAAAGAGTAACTCACCTGTGTTCTGACCCAGGACCGAGCCCAGACTCAGGAGCAAAAACACCAACGTCAGATCCACGTTAGACCTCATCCTGGTCCTGAACCAGTCCTCGCCGAGTCCCAGAAGAGTCCTGCTCAGGTCCGCACCGAGTCCCAGAAGAGTCCTGCTCAGGTCCGCACAGAGTCGCGCTCTAGTCCTGGCACAGTCCCGGTCTAGTCCTGGTCTAGTCCTGGTCTAGTCCGAGGTCTGGGGCAGGACTCTGAGTAAATGTTTGACAGGCTGAGGTGGTAAACGTCGGGAGCGTGTGGTCCAGAGGTCAGGACGATTTGTTTTGTTTTTATTGTTTTATTTTGACAAGATTAAACAGATTTGTGATGAACTGAAGTCGTTATGACGAGTTGGTGAATATTTCTGTGATAAAAACAGACGTGAGGCGACGTCTCTGTTGGGACGGAGACGGTTTTATGTTTGTTGTGTAAACAGTGTCGGGGAGTAACAGATTACATGTACCAGAGTAATCAGAGTACAAATGATGAGTAACTGTATTCAGTTACAGTTACTGTTTCAGTGAGTGGTAATTGGATTACAGTTACTTTGTTGAAATAAATGGATTAAACAGAGGAATTTTACTGTTTTTATATTTTGGGCTAAATCCCTTTTTTTTTTTTTTTTTTTCCCACTCATTGCCAGACAATAAACCAGGTCTAAAACCAGGTCTAAACCAGGACTAAACCAGGACTAAACCAGGACTAAACCAGGACTAAAACCAGGTCTAAACCAGGACTAAACCAGGACTAAACCAGGTCTAAACCAGGTCTAAACCAGGACTAAACCAGGTCTAAAACCAGGTCTAAACCAGGACTAAACCAGGTCTAAAACCAGGACTAAACCAGGACTAAACCAGGACTAAACCAGGACTAAAACCAGGTCTAAACCAGGACTAAACCAGGACTAAAAACCAGGTCTAAAACCAGGTCTAAACCAGGACTAAACCAGGTCTAAAACAGGTCTAAAACCAGGTCTAAACCAGGACTAAACCAGGACTAAACCAGGTCTAAAACCAGGTCTAAACCAGGACTAAACCAGGACTAAAACCAGGTCTAAAACCAGGTCTAAACCAGGACTAAACCAGGTCTAAAACCAGGTCTAAACCAGGACTAAACCAGGTCTAAAACCAGGTCTAAACCAGGACTAAACCAGGACTAAACCAGGACTAAACCAGGTCTAAAACCAGGTCTAAAACCAGGACTAAACCAGGTCTAAAACCAGGTCTAAACCAGGACTAAACCAGGTCTAAACCAGGACTTAACCAGGACTAAACAGGACTAAACCAGGACTAAAAACCAGGTCTAAACCAGGACTAAACCAGGACTAAAACCAGGTCTAAAACCAGGTCTAAACCAGGACTAAACCAGGTCTAAAACCAGGACTAAACCAGGACTAAACCAGGACTAAACCAGGTCTAAAACCAGGTCTAAACCAGGAACTAAACCAGGACTAAACCAGGACTAAACCAGGTCTAAAACCAGGAAAACCAGGACTAAACCAGGACTAAACCAGGTCTAAAACCAGGTCTAAACCAGGTCTACTAAAACCAGGACTAAACCAGGACTAAACCAGGTCTAAAACCAGGACTAAACCAGGACTAAACCAGGACTAAACCAGGTCTAAAACCAGGTCTAAACCAGGTCTAAAACCAGGACTAAACCAGGACTAAACCAGGTCTAAAACCAGGACTAAACCAGGTCTAAACCAGGTCTAAACCAGGTCTAAACCAGGTAAACTAAACCAGGACTAAACCAGGACTAAACCAGGTCTAAAACCAGGTCTAAAACCAGGACTAAAACCAGGACTAAACCAGGTCTAAAACCAGGTCTAAACCAGGTCTAAAACCAGGTCTAAACCAGGACTAAACCAGGACTAAACCAGGACTAAACCAGGACTAAAACCAGGTCTAAACCAGGACTAAAACCAGGACTAAACCAGGACTAAAACCAGGTCTAAAACCAGGTCTAAACCAGGACTAAACCAGGTCCAGGTCTAAACCAGGTCTAAACCAGGACTAAACCAGGTCTAAAACCAGGTCTAAACCAGGACTAAACCAGGACTAAACCAGGTCTAAAACCAGGACTAAACCAGGACTAAACCAGGTCTTAAAACCAGGTCTAAACCAGGTCTAAACTAAACCAGGACTAAACCAGGACTAAACCACCAGGTCTAAACCAGGACTAAACCAGGACTAAACCAGGACTAAACCAGGACTAAAACCAGGTCTAAACCAGGACTAAACCAGGACTAAACCAGGACTAAAACCAGGACTAAAACCAGGACTAAACCAGGACTAAAACCAGGTAAACTAAACCAGGACTAAACCAGGACTAAACCAGGTCTAAACTAAACAGGACTAAACCAGGACTAAACCAGGTCTAAAACCAGGTCTAAACCAGGACTAAACCAGGACTAAACCAGGTAAACCAGGACTAAACCAGGACTAAAACCAGGACTAAACCAGGTCTAAACCAGGTCTAAACCAGGTCTAAACCAGGACTAAAACCAGGACTAAACCAGGTCTAAAACCAGGTCTAAACCAGGACTAAACCAGGACTAAACCAGGTCTAAAACCAGGTCTAAACCAGGTCTAAAACCAGGTCTAAACCAGGACTAAACCAGGACTAAACCAGGTCTAAACCAGGTCTAAACCAGGACTAAACCAGGACTAAAACCAGGTCTAAACCAGGACTAAACCAGGACTAAACCAGGTCTAAAACCAGGACTAAACCAGGACTAAAACCAGGTCTAAAACCAGGTCTAAACCAGGACTAAACCAGGACTAAACCAGGACTAAAACCAGGTCTAAAACCAGGACTAAACCAGGAACTAAACCAGGACTAAAACCAGGTCTAAACCAGGACTAAACCAGGACTAAACCAGGACTAAACCAGGACTAAACCAGGACTAAAACCAGGACTAAACCAGGACTAAAACCAGGTCTAAACCAGGACTAAACCAGGACTAAACCAGGTCTAAACCAGGTCTAAAACCAGGTCTAAACCAGGACTAAACCAGGACTAAACCAGGACTAAAACCAGGTCTAAAACCAGGACTAAACCAGGACTAAACCAGGTCTAAACCAGGTCTAAACCAGGTCTAAAACCAGGACTAAACCAGGACTAAACCAGGACTAAACCAGGTCTAAAACCAGGTCTAAACCAGGACTAAACCAGGACTAAACCAGGTCTAAACCAGGTCTTAAACCAGGTCTAAACCAGGTCTAAACCAGGGACTAAACCAGGTCTAAAACCAGGTCTAAACCAGGACTAAACCAGGACTAAACCAGGACTAAACCAGGTCTAAAACCAGGTCTAAACCAGGACTAAACCAGGTCTAAAACCAGGTCTAAACCAGGACTAAACCAGGACTAAACCAGGACTAAAACCAGGTCTAAACCAGGACTAAACCAGGACTAAAACCAGGTCTAAAACCAGGTCTAAACCAGGACTAAACCAGGTCTAAAACCAGGACTAAACCAGGACTAAACCAGGTCTAAACCAGGACTAAACCAAACCAGGTCTAAACCAGGTCTAAAACCAGGACTAAACCAGGTCTAAAACCAGGTCTAAACCAGGACTAAACCAGGACTAAAACCAGGACTAAACCAGGTCTAAAACCAGGTCTAAACCAGGACTAAACCAGGACTAAAACCAGGACTAAACCAGGTCTAAAACCAGGTCTAAACCAGGACTAAAACCAGGACTAAACCAGGTCTAAAACCAGGTCTAAACCAGGTCTAAACCAGGACTAAACCAGGACTAAACCAGGTCTAAAACCAGGACTAAACCAGGTAAACTAAACCAGGTCTAAACCAGGACTAAACCAGGACTAAACCAGGACTAAAACCAGGACTAAACCAGGTCTAAAACCAGGTCTAAACCAGGACTAAACCAGGACTAAACCAGGTCTAAAACCAGGTCTAAACCAGGTCTAAAACCAGGTCTAAACCAGGACTAAACCAGGACTAAACCAGGACTAAACCAGGACTAAAACCAGGTCTAAAACCAGGTTAAACCAGGACTAAACCAGGACTAAACCAGGTCTAAACCAGGACTAAACCAGGACTAAACCAGGACTAAACCAGGTCTAAAACCAGGTCTAAACCAGGTCTAAACCAGGACTAAACCAGGACTAAACCAGGTCTAAACCAGGTCTAAACCAGGTCTAAACCAGGTCTAAAACCAGGTCTAAACCAGGACTAAACCAGGACTAAACCAGGTCTAAAACCAGGTCTAAACCAGGACTAAACCAGGTCTAAAACCAGGTCTAAACCAGGACTAAACCAGGTCTAAAACCAGGTCTAAACCAGGACTAAACCAGGACTAAACCAGTCTAAAACCAGGACTAAACCAGGACTAAACCAGGTCTAAAACCAGGTCTAAACCAGGACTAAACCAGGACTAAACCAGGACTAAAACCAGGTCTAAACCAGGACTAAACCAGGACTAAACCAGGACTAAACCAGGACTAAACCAGGTCTAAACCAGGACTAAACCAGGACTAAACCAGGATCTAAACCAGGTCTAAACCAGGACTAAACCAGGACTAAAACCAGGTCTTAAACCAGGACTAAACCAGGTCTAAACCAGGTCTAAACCAGGACTAAACCAGGACTAAACCAGGTCTAAAACCAGGTCTAAACCAGGACTAAACCAGGACTAAACCAGGTCTAAACCAGGACTAAACCAGGACTAAACCAGGGACTAAACCAGGTCTAAACCAGGTCTAAACCAGGTCTAAACCAGGACTAAACCAGACTAAACCAGGTCTAAACCAGGTCTAAACCAGGACTAAACCAGGACTAAACCAGGTCTAAAACCAGGTCTAAACCAGGTCTAAACCACCAGGTCTAAACCAGGACTAAACCAGGACTTAAACCAGGTCTAAAACCAGGTCTAAACCAGGACTAAACCAGGACTAAACCAGGACTAAACCAGGTCTAAACCAGGTCTAAACCAGGACTAAACCAGGACTCTAAACCAGGTCTAAACCAGGACTAAACCAGGACTAAAACCAGGTCTAAACCAGGTAAACTAAACCAGGACTAAACCAGGACTAAAAAACCAGGACTAAAACCAGGACTAAACCAGGGACTAAACCAGGACTAAAACCAGGTCTAAACCAGGTCTAAAACCAGGTCTAAACCAGGACTAAACCAGGACTAAACCAGGACTAAAACCAGGTCTAAAACCAGGTCTAAACCAGGACTAAACCAGGACTAAACCAGGTCTAAAACCAGGTCTAAACCAGGTCTAAACCAGGTCTAAACCAGGACTAAACCAGGACTAAACCAGGTCTAAACCAGGTCTAAACCAGGACTAAACCAGGACTAAAACCAGGACTAAACCAGGTCTAAAACCAGGTCTAAACCAGGACTAAACCAGGACTAAACCAGGTCTAAACCAGGACTAAACCAGGACTAAACCAGGACTAAACCAGGACTAAACCAGGTCTAAAACCAGGTCTAAACCAGGACTAAACCAGGACTAAACCAGGTCTAAAACCAGGTCTAAACCAGGTCTAAACCAGGTTTAAACCAGGACTAAACCAGGACTAAACCAGGACTAAAACCAGGTCTAAAAGGTCTAAAACCAGGTCTAAACCAGGTCTAAACCAGGACTAAACCAGGACTAAACCAGACTAAAACCAGGTCTAAACCAGGTCTAAACCAGGTCTAAACCAGGTCTAAACCAGGATTTAACAGGACTAAATCCTGCTGTGTGGACGTGTTTCTTCGTTTTCTATCAATAATATTTTTTATTTGGTTCAGTAAAATCTGGACTTTTTATTTTCTTTTATCAGATAAAACTTCTTCACTAGCTAGGACCACGCCAACGACAACATAGTGCGAAGTAGTTTATTGATAATGTACAAAGCGAGGCAAAGATGGCTGGGATGAGACTATGGGTGGGGGCTCCGTCTCAATCTACAATTGGCCCAGCCGGAACGGGACCCCCCCGTAGGAGACATATGACTGAAAGACAAAATAGGGGATGGGAGGGTGGGGTCAAGTTCGCCGAGACAAACTGGGATGATGGGAAATGCTGCTACATATAGGCTTCTGGGAAATTAGAGGCGTGGTCGAGGTGAGTTGTGGTTCGCTGGTGAGAGGAGAGGGCGGCTGAGGTGTGGTCCTGCTCCTGAATCTCAGTTAATCGTATTAACTACATTTATGTGAAGATTTCCTCGTCTTTGTTTCTCTACAGCAAATCAAGTAATCCAAAGTAATCAGATTACATTACTCACTTTAAATAATTTAATGGATTCTGTTCCAAACTACATTTTGGGGTGTGTAATCTGTAATCTGTAGGGGATTACATTTTTAAAGTAAACTTCCCAACACTGTTTGTGGACGTGTCTTGATGTGAACTCTGAACTCTGCCCACGTTAATAAAACTGTTCACTGATTAAACAGGAGAATTACATAAAGAGTTGGAGGTGTGGAGGTGTAGGAGGTGAGGAGGTGTAGGAGGTGTGGAGGTGTAGGAGGTGTGGAGGTGTGGAGGTGTTGGAGGTGTAGGAGGTGTGGAGGTGGAGGTGTAGGAGGTGTGGAGGTGTGGAGGTGTGGAGGTGTAGTGTGGAGGTGTAGGAGGTGTGGAGGTGTAGGAGGTGTGGAGGAGGTGTGGAGGTGTGGAGGTGTGGAGGTGTGGAGGTGTGGGAGGTGTGGAGGTGTGGAGGTGTAGGAGGTGTAGGAGGTGTGGAGGTGTAGGAGGTGTAGGAGGTGTGGAGGTGTAGGAGGTGTGGAGGTGTGGAGGTGTGGAGGTGTGGAGGTGTGGAGGTGTAGGAGGTGTAGGAGGTGTAGGAGGTGTGTGGAGGTGTAGGAGGTGTGGAGGTGTAGGAGGTGTGGAGGTGCGGAGGTGTGGAGGTGCGGAGGTGTAGGAGGTGCGGAGGTGTGGAGGTGTGGAGGTGTGGAGGTGTAGGAGGTGTGGAGGTGTAGGAGGTGTGGAGGTGTAGGAGGTGTGGAGGTGTGGAGGTGTAGGAGGTGTGGAGGTGTAGGAGGTGTAGGAGGTGTGGAGGTGTAGGAGGTGTGGAGGTGTAGGAGGTGTAGGAGGTGTGGAGGTGTAGGAGGTGTGGAGGTGTAGGAGGTGTGGAGGTGTAGGAGGTGTGGAGGTGTAGGAGGTGTGGAGGTGTGGAGGTGTAGGAGGTGTGGAGGTGTAGGAGGTGTGGAGGTGTAGGTGTGGAGGTGTGGAGGTGTAGGAGGTGTGGAGGTGTAGGTGTGGAGGTGTAGGAGGTGTGGAGGTGTGGAGGTGGAGGTGTGGAGGAGGTGTGGAGGTGTAGGAGGTGTGGAGGTGTAGGAGGTGTGGAGGTGTAGGAGGTGTAGGAGGTGTGGAGGTGTGGAGGTGTAGGAGGTGTGGAGGTGTGGAGGTGTGGAGGTGTGGAGGTGTGGAGGTGTGGAGGTGTGGAGGTGTAGGAGGTGTAGGAGGTGTGGAGGTGTGTAGGAGGTGTAGGAGGTGTAGGAGGTGTGGAGGTGTAGGAGGTGTAGGAGGTGTGGAGGTGTGGAGGAGGTGTGGGTGTAGGTGTAGGAGGTGTGAGGTGTGGAGGTGTGGAGGAGGTGTGGAGGTGGAGGTGTGGAGGTGTGGAGGTGTGGGAGGTGTAGGAGGTGTAGGAGGTGTGGAGGTGTGGAGGTGTAGGAGGTGTGGAGGTGTAGGTGGTGGAGGTGTGGAGGTGTAGGAGGTGTAGGAGGTGTGGAGGTGAGGTGTAGGAGGTGTGGAGGTGTGGAGGTGTAGAGGTGTGGAGGTGTAGGAGGTGTGGAGGTGTGGAGGTGTAGGAGGTGTGGAGGTGTGGAGGTGTAGAGGTGTGGAGGTGTAGGAGGTGTGGAGGTGTAGGAGGTGTGGAGGTGTAGGAGGTGTAGGAGGTGTGGAGGTGTAGGAGGTGTAGGAGGTGTAGGAGGTGTGGAGGAGGTGTGGAGGAGGTGTAGGAGGTGTGGAGGTGTGGAGGAGGTGTGGAGGTGTAGGAGGTGTGGAGATGTAGGAGGTGTGGAGGTGTGGAGGAGGAGGTGTGGAGGTGTGGAGGTGTAGGAGGTGTAGGAGGTGTGGAGGTGTAGGTGGGAGGTGTAGGAGGTGTGGAGGTGTGAGGAGGTGGGAGTGGAGGTGTGGAGGTGTGGAGGTGTGGAGGTGTGGAGGTGTGAGGTGTAGGAGGGTGGGAGGTGTAGGAGGTGTGGAGGTGTGGAGGAGGTGTGGAGGTGTAGGAGGTGTAGGAGGTGTGGAGGAGGTGTGTGGAGGTGTAGGAGGTGTGGAGGTGTGGAGGTGTAGGAGTGTGGAGGTGGTGGAGGTGTGGAGGTGTAGGAGGTGTAGGAGGTGTAGGAGGTGTGGAGGTGTGGAGGTGTGGAGGTGTAGGAGGTGTGGAGGTGTGGAGGTGTAGGTGTGAGGTGTGGAGGTGTAGGAGGTGTGGAGGTGTGGAGGTGTGGAGGTGTGGAGGTGTAGGAGGTGTGGAGGTAGTGAGGTGTAGGAGGTTGTGGAGGTGTAGGAGGTGTAGGAGGTGTGGAGGAGGTGTGGAGGTGTGGAGGTGTGGAGGTGTAGGAGGTGTGGAGGTGTAGGAGTGTGGAGGTGTAGGAGGTGTGAGGAGGTGTGGGAGGTGTGGAGGAGGTGTGGAGGTGTAGGAGGTGTGGAGGTGTAGGAGGTGTGGAGGTGTGGAGGTGTGGAGGTGTAGGAGGTGTGGAGGTGGGAGGTGTGAGGTGTGAGGAGGTGTAGGAGGTGTGGAGGTGTAGGAGGTGTAGGAGGTGTGGAGGTGTAGGAGGTGTGGAGGTGTGGAGGTGTAGGAGGTGTAGGAGGTGTAGGAGGTGTAGGAGGTGTAGGAGGTGTAGGAGGTGTAGGAGGTGTAGGAGGTGTGGAGGTGTAGGAGGTGTAGGAGGTGTAGGAGGTGTAGGAGGTGTGGAGGTGTGGAGGTGTAGGAGGTGTAGGAGGTGTGGGAGGTGTAGGAGGTGTAGGAGGTGTGGAGGAGGTGTGTGAGGAGGTGTGGAGGTGTGGAGGTGTGGAGGTGTAGGAGGTGTAGGAGGTGTGGAGGTGTGGAGGTGTGGAGGTGTGTGGAGGTGTAGGAGGTGTGGAGGTGTGTGTAGGAGGTGTAGGAGGTGTGAGGTGTGGAGGTGTAGGAGGTGTGGAGGAGGTGTGGAGGTAGTGTGGAGGTGTAGGAGGTGTAGGAGGTGTAGGAGGTGTGGAGGTGTAGGTGTAGGAGGTGTAGGAGGTGTAGGAGGTGTGGAGGTGTAGGAGTGTGGAGGAGGTGTGGAGGTGTGGAGGTGTGGAGGTGTGGAGGTGTGGAGGTGTAGGTGTAGGAGGTGTGGAGGTGTAGGAGGTGTAGGAGGTGTGGAGGTGTGGAGGTGTGGAGGAGGTGTGGAGGTGTGGAGGTGGAGGGTGTAGGTGTGGAGGTGTGGAGGTGTGGAGGTGTAGGAGGTGTAGGAGGTGTAGGAGGTGTAGGAGGTGTAGGAGGTGTAGGAGGTGTGGAGGTGTAGGAGGTGTAGGAGGTGTGGAGGTGTGGAGGTGGAGGTGGAGGTGTGGAGGTGTAGGAGGTGTAGGAGGTGTGGAGGTGTAGGAGGTGTGGAGGTGTAGGAGGTGTAGGAGGTGTAGGAGGTGTAGGAGGTGTAGGAGGTGTAGGAGGTGTAGGAGGTGTGTGTAGGAGGTGTGGAGGTGTGGAGGTGAGTTGTGGAGGTGTGAGGAGGTGTAGGAGGTGTGTGGAGGTGTAGGAGGTGTGGAGGTGTAGGAGGTGTAGGAGGTGTGGAGGTGTGGAGGTGTAGGAGGTGTAGGAGGTGTAGGTGTAGGAGGTGTAGGAGGTGTAGGAGGTGTAGGAGGTGTAGGAGGTGTAGGAGGTGAGGTGTAGAGGTGTAGGAGGTGTAGGAGGTGTGGAGGTGTGGAGGTGTGGAGGTGTAGGAGGTGTAGGAGGTGTAGGAGTGACAGAGCGCAGGGAGGAGGGGCAGAAAAAAAGGTGTTACCCTGGAAATCTGCCGTATATTTACTCTACATTATATTTACTCTACTCACAACAACTTAGGGATATAGAGACTTTGCACCGTCACATGATCCTACAGCAACAGTATCTACGCCACCATGACACCAGACACACTATGTCACTATGTCACTGACTTCAGCAGCATCAGAGAAACACGGGCAGGTTTTGTTGTGTATTTGGTTGTTCTGGAGCACAGGTGTCAAACATACGGCCCGGGGGCCAGATCCGGCCCTCCAAGACCTTTAATGTGGCCCTCGGGTGATTTTCTACTCAAATATTTTAATGATATTTTCTATTAAAATGTTGTTAATTTTCTGTGGTGTTTATCACAGCAGCGTCTCCAGCGTCTCTGTACGTGGCCCCTCCCACCAGAGCAGCACAAATGAAGACTTGTCTCTTTCCAAACGCTCTTAAAGGACGATCGTTTTGACTGTTGACCGTGACACCCTCATCAGAAAAATGTCCAACATGAGAAAAGTGGAGCCGAGTGCAGGATTTTACAACAAAAATTGACTTATTCCTGTTTACAGACAAGTTCATGTTCAAACTTTGTGTTGAAATTGTATTTTTCTTAAAGTTTCAGGTTGTTCATAATATTATAATATTTTGTAAAAGAAAGAGTTCATCAATTCAAAAAGATTTGTGTAATAGATTTGTGTTTCTCTGCACAAATATTTGAACTTATTGTTATTTTTGGGGTTTATATGACATGAGTTTTCTGATCCGGACACTTTGGATCAAAGTCGGTTGGACACGACCCCGGAACAAAATGAGTCTGACACTCCTGTTCTAGAAGCTCTGAAAGGGAAAAAACGATTCGTTTCTTCACTGTTCCTCTGGAAATGACTCATCAGGATCAAACAAGGAAATTATCCAAAAAAAGATGGGAATTATGTCTAGAGAACAAAAACCACGAAGAGATTTCCAATGGTCCCATCAAGACACACTCACGTCACTTTCATCAAGATATTTACTATTTAAATAGTTTCATAGTTTATTTAATGAGAGAAGCACATTTACTGAACTAAAATGTAAAAAGAAAACATTTGCAGTGTGAGTGTGAGTAGAAACTGTATGTTCCAGCACATATAAACATGTCACTCGTCGTAGGACCATGTTTTCTTTATTGTCTTGTTTATCCACAACTTTGTCTTCTAGAATTAATCTCTTTTTGTGAGTGGATCTTTGTAATGTCGCGAGGATCTTTTCATGGTCGATTCTTTCGAGGTTCGACTCACAGACTCTTCGACTCGTGCGTCGTGTTGATCACAGGAGCCAGTGTGGGTTCGTTGAATCGTAAACTAGTGCAGGTTTTCCTCCATAAATTAATAACATTTTAGTTCAGTAAATGTGCTTCTTTCATTAAATAAACTATGAAACAATTTAAATAGTAAATACCTTGATGAAACTTCGAGTGTCTTGATGGTACAATAGGAAATCTCTTCGTGGTTTATGTCTCTAGACATAATCTGCGTCTTTTTTTTTTGATAATTCCCTTGTTTGATCCTGATGAGTCATTTCCAGAGGAACAGTGAAGAAACGATTTGTTTTATCCATTTCAGAGCTTCTAGAACAACCAAATACACAACAAAACCTGCCCATGTTTCTCCGACGCTGCTGAAGTCAGTGACATAGTGACACAGTGTGTCTGGTGTCATGGCGGCGTAGGTACTGTTGCTGTAGGGTCACGTGACGGTGCAAAGACTCTATTGTTATTTACATGAGTGCTTTTCCTATTTGGTCTGAATTTTAATGAAATAAGTAAAAGTTTCCTTTGATATTACTAATAATGAATGAGAAGAAACACCATTTTCATTAGTTTAATATTTATTACCCCCAAAATTTAGACAATAACAAGTAACACAAATGAACAATGTCTGTAGTGGGTGTTTCCACCTTTTGCCGTAATGTCAACTTGACAGCGACGTCTCATGCTCCTCACAAACCTCAGGATGTTGTTCTGAGGCAGTGTGTTCCACTCTTCCACCAGTGCTACACACGGTTCTGTCAGGTCATGTGGGGGTGGGGTATGATCGTCCAGTCTCTGCTTCAGCTGGTCCCAGACGTGCTCTGTGGGGTTCAGGTCAGGGGGCAGTGCTGGTCGTACCATGTGAGGCACTCTGACCTCCTGAAGACGACCTGTGACAATTCTGGCACGATGTGGTGGAGCATTATCATCCATGAACAGAAAGTTGGGGGTTTGCTGGCGGAACTGGGGATGGTGATGGGTTCTGTGAAGTCTCTGAGGTAAGAACGTGCAGTGACTGAGCCATCGACAGTAACCACATCTGTTTTGCTCTGACTGGTGATGCCTGCCCAGACTGTTGCACCTCCTCCACCAAACTGAACCCTGAGGACCATGTTGACCTCGGCGTGTCGCTCACCTCACCTTCTCCAGCAACACTGACGATCATCATTTCTGTGCTAAGTGACCCGACACTCATCAGTGAACAGGACGGTGGACACTGCTGCATTGTCCAGGTCACATGGTCTCGTGTCCACTGCAAACGTTCACGGCGGTGACTTGATGTCAGTGGAGTCACCTGCAACGGTCGTCTGGCATTCAAGCCAAAGTGGTGGAGTTGGTTGCGAATGGTTTGTCTGGAAACCCTAGTGCCCCTCACATCTCGTGAAGGAGCCTGCAGCTGTGTGGCAGTTGCATAACGATGTCTGAGTGCACAGGTCCTTAGGTACTGGTCATCGTTGTGGTCTGTCACTCATGAGGCTCCTCTCCTGGGTCCGTCACCAACTCTGCCAGTCGTTCTGTGTGTTGATGCAAGTCTGCTGATGACACTTTGAGACACACCGAGTTCACGAGCAACATCTGCCTGCCTGCCACACCCCTCGAAGACGCGCTCTGGCTAAGTGCTGCTCCTCCGTTAAGTGACGTCGTGTGTTCACGGCCGTTTGAATTGTGAACTTGGAATGACTTGACAATACCAGCTTTTTATACCCACAGAATGTTGAAATTTATGCCACATTGAAAAGGGGTTTGGCCCCAATATGTAAGACACACTGTCCACAGTGAGACTATTACGTGAAAAACCCAAAATGAGGTGTGTCTATCACCCCAATACAAATGCCTCCCTATCCCAAAAATGTCTGAAGTGAAAGAAACACGTATATATGACATTTACTGACTCTCTCACAATATCCCTAACTTATTGTGAGAAGTGTGGATATATATGTACACAATGATCTATAGTGTCAGAAAACTCTAAGGCTACGTTCAGACTGCAGGGCTTAATACTCAATTCCGATTTTTTTGTGAAATCCGATGTTTTTGCGAGGTCGTTCACATTTCCAATTAAATGCGACTTGTCTGTGACTCCAGTGTGAACGGTAAACGGCCCGAAAGTGTCCCACATGTGACACTGGAGACACGATGACGTCAACCGCAGCGAGCGTCTCTGTGTTTATGGAAGTTGTCCAAACATGGACGCAGCATCGAGCACCTGGAGATTTTACAGTTCCGGTTTCCGCCTGCTTCAGCGCAGAATAGTGACGTTTGTGTCTTGTTGATGACGTGTAGGTGGATGAATGTGACCTGACCGTTCACACTGAAGTCACATGTTAAAGATCAGATATGGATCAGTTTCAGGAGCACAGATCCAAGTGTCCTGGGTCACATTTGAAAACATTTGATCTGTGCCATTCAGACGTCATTAAAAGATCAGATACAGGAACATAGAGACAAAAAATCGGATTTGGGTCACTTCAGGTGCAGTCTGAACGCAGCCTAAGTCTGTTCAGCTTCTTAAATCTGCGCTGGTTTAACGTGAAGCTCCCTGAACTTTCTGAGGCGTCACAGTCGGAGCTCTGTCCTCGTCTGAACCACAGAAACACACGTCTGGTTTTCACGATCGTACAATGTCAAATATGAAAAATAAAGAATAAATCCTGATCGTTATAACTTCACGAACTGGAGCTGATGAAGACGCTTTTGTTCTTGGAAAAGTCCGAAGGTGCTACAGGAGGACACAGGTGGGCGACGGTTTGGACTTCATCACGTCCATCAGGCTGAGGTGGGCGGGGTTAAACTGCTGCAGCTCCGCCCCCTGTTGGCCGTGGCCCCGCCCCCGCTCCTCGGGGTCGACGGGGTCATCGGGGTCGGGGTCGCGGGCGTCGCCGGTGTGGGACGTGACCCTGTACTGCGCCCGCACCGTCCTCAGCGGGTTGTAGTCGGGGCTGATGTGGTCGGGGCACCTGAAGCTCTCCCTGATGATCGTCCCCTGTCTGGACAACGCCACGAAACCGTTCCTGAAGGAAACCATCCGCACCACGGGAAAGTACACGAACTGAACCAGGAGGAGCTTCCCTGAGGACACGCAGGGACAGAAAGAACAAGGACATAAGGACATATGAAGAGCAAGGACATAAGGACATACTGTATGAAGGACACAAACTGCACCAGGAGGAGCTTCCCTGAGGACACGCAGGGACAGAAAAGGACAACAAGGACATAAGTACATAAAAAGGACACGAACTGAACCAGGAGGAGCTTCCCTGAGGAGAGACAAGGACCAAAAAGAACAACAAGGACATAAGAACATATAAGAATGATGAAGGACACAAGTTGCACCAGGAGGAGCTTCCCTGAGGACACATGAAGACAGAAAGAACAAGGACATAAGGACATAAGGACATATAAGGAACAGGGACATATGGACTATGAAGAACAAGAACTGCATCAGGAGGAGCTTCCCTGAGGACATGCAAGGACCAAAAAGGACAACAAGGACATAAGAACATATAAGGAACAAGGACATAAGGACGATGAAGAAGACAAACTGCATCAGGAGGAGCTTCCCTCAGGACACGCAGGGACAGAAAACGACAACAAGGACATAAGGACATAAGAAGAACAAGGACAGCAGGAGCTTCCCTGAGGAGAGACAAGGACCAAAAGAACGACAAGGACATAAGGACATAAGGACAATGAAAGACACAAACTGCACCAGAAGAAGCTTCCCTGAGGACACACAAACACAAAAAGAACAAGGACATAAGGATATAGGAATGTTGAAGGAACAAGGACATAAGGACATAAGGACATATAAGAATGATGAAGGACACAAGTTACACCAGAAGGAGCTTCCCTGAGGAGACGCAAGGACAGAAAAGGACATAAGGACATGTAAGAAACAAGGATATAAATATGATGAAGGACATGAACTGCACCAGAAGAAGCTTCCCTGAGGACACACGAGGACAAAAAGAACAAGGACATAAGGACATAAAGACATATAAGGAACAAGGACATAAGGACATAGGAACATTGAAGGAACAAGGACATAAGGACATATAAGAATGTTGAAGGACACAAGCTGCACCAGGAGGAGGTTCCCTGAGGACACGTGAAGACAAAAAAGGAGCAACAAGGACATAAGAAGGACACATAAGGACATATGAAGTAACTGAAGTTCTCCAGGAGTTTTCACACATGGACCTTCTGTCCCACAGACGCCTTCAGACTTTGAGCGACTTCATTAAAAATGTAAATAAGAGTAGGTTCTTCTGCTCTCCCCCTGAGCCTGAGTCTCCGGTTCTCCTGCTTCTTGGTCCTTTTCCATGTGGAGACTCCTCAGACTTAGATGGTCCTACCTCAGCTCCTCCTCTGCCCCCCTGTGTCTGCTCCTCCCTCTCCTCCGGTTCTCCTGGTTCTTGGTTCTTCAGTAGAGACTTCCCAGACTTTGATGGTTCTCCTCCTCCTACGCTCTGCTCTCCTGTGTCTGACCCTCCCTCCTCCTGGTTCCTCTGGTTCCTGTTCCTTTTATCTGTGGAGATCTCCCCACACTTTGATGGTTCTGTTTCTGCTCTTCCTCCTCCTCCTGACCCTCCCTCTCCTGGTTCCTTTGGTTCTCCTGGTTCTTTGGTTCTCCTGGTCCCTTTGGTTCCTCTGGTTCTTTGGTTCTCCTGGTCCTTTGGTTCTTTGGTTCTCCTGGTTCTTTGGTTCTCCTGGTATCTTTGGTTCTCCTGGTTCTTTGGTTCTCCTGGTTCTTTGGTTCTCCTGGTTCTTTGGTTCTCCTGGTTCTTTGGTTCTCCTGGTTCTTTGGTTCTCCTGGTTCTTTGGTTCTCCTGGTTCTTTGGTTCTCTTTTTTTGGTTCTCCTGGTTCTCTCCTGGTTCTTTGGTTCTCCTCTTTGGTTCTCCTGGTCCCTTTAGTTCTCCTGGTTTCTTTGGTTCTCCTGGTTCTTTGGTTCTCCTGGTTCTTTGGTTCTCCTGGTTCTCTTACCTGTGGAGACCCCCCACACTTTGATGGTTCTGTCTCTGGAGCCGGTGAACACAAACTGGTCGCTGTCGGAGAACGCGGCGCAGAGAACTCCCTCGAAGAAGAAACCCTGGAACAAGAACATGAGTTTAACAAACATTTAAGACAAATACTGTAGATATTCTAAACCAGGTCTAAACCAGGTCTAAACCAGGTCTAAACCAGGTCTAAACCAGGACTAAACCAGGTCTAAACCAGGTCTAAACCAGGACTAAACCAGGTCAAACCAGGTTAAACCAGGACTAAACCAGGTCTAAAACCAGGACTAAACCAGGTCTAAACCAGGACCAGGTCTAAACCAGGACTAAACCAGAAACCAGGTCTAAACCAGGTCTAAACCAGGACTAAACCAGGACTAAACCAGGTCCAGGTAAACCAGGACTAAACCAGGACTAAACCAGGTAAACCAGGACTAAACCACCAGGTAAACCAGGTCTAAACCCAGGACTAAACCAGGTCTAAACCAGGACTAAACCAGGTCTAAACCAGGTAAACCAGGTCTAAACCAGGACTAAACCAGGACTAAACCACCCAGGACTAAACCAGGACTAAACCAGGTCTAAAACCAGGACTAAACCAGGTCTAAACCAGGACTAAACCAGGTAAAACCAGGACTAAAGGTCTAAACCAGGTCTAAACCAGGACTAAACCAGGACTAAACCAGGTCTAAACCAGGACTTAACTAAACCAGACTAAACCAGGACTAAACCAGGTAAACCAGGTCTAAACCAGGACTAAACCAGGACTAAACCAGGACTAAACCAGGACTAAACCAGGACTAAACCAGGACTAAACCAAGAGTAAAACAAGACTATTAAGAATTAAAACCTGACCTGAGCCAATATTGAACAAGAACTAACCCAGGACTTCACTATAACTAACTGAAGTCTAAACTTGGTCTAATTCCGGTCTTGGTCTGGCCCCTGTCTAGCCCCGGTCTCTGTTTTGGTCTGGTCTGGGTCTTGGTCTGGTCTGGGTCTTGGTGTTGGTCTGGGTCTGGTCTCGGTCTTGGTCTGGTCTTGGTCTGGTCTTGGTCTTGGTCTGGTCTTGGTCTTGGTCTCGGTCTCTGTCTGGGTCTGGGTGGTACCTTGTAGTCCATGACGTGCTGCAGGCGCGGCGGGTTCAGCGTGTACAGTCTCTGGGTGGTGTCGTCGGAGCCGATCAGGACGTGACTCTCCCAGTTACTCAGAGTCACACACGACACGCGGCTCCGGTGAGACTCCAGAACCCGACCAGAACCCGACCTGAAGTCATGGACTCGGACCTCGCCACAGCTCGTCCCGTAGATGAACCTTCAGATACAAAAAGACCAAAAGACCGGGGTTAGACCGAGAGACCAACAGAAAAAGAGACCGAGACCGGGGTTAGACCTGGTTCAAATCTGGTCTTGTCCTGGTCTCACCTCTGGTCTAGTCCTGGTCTCACCTCTGGTCCCTTTCTGGTCTAATCCTGGTCTCACCTCTGGTCCTGTCCTGGTCCAGTCCTGGTCTCAACCTCTGGTCATTGAGCAGGCAGCAGCAGGTCAGAGGTTCATGCAAGAGGCCGGGGATGAGTTTGGTCTAGTCCTGGTCTGGTCTGGTCCTAATCTGGTCCCGGTCTCACCTCTGGTCGTTGAGCAGGCCGCAGCAGGTCAGAGGTTCATGCAGGAGGCCCAGGACGAGTCTGGTTTAGTCCTGGTCTTGTACCTGGTTTAGTCCTGGTCTGGTCCTGGTCTGAGCCCTGGTCCTGGTCTGGTCCTGGTCCAGTCCCGGTCCCGGTCTCACCTCTGGTCGTTGAGCAGGCCGCAGCAGGTCAGGGGTCCGTGCAGGAGGCCCAGGACGAGTCTGGCGGTGGGGCCCTCGATGGCGGGGAGCAGGTCTCTGGAGGTCAGGGTGAAGACGCAGACCTGGTCCTCGTAGGCGACGCTCAGGAGCCGCTCGCTGGGACTCAGGGCCAGAGTCCGGACCGGACTCAGACTCTCGGGCGGCGGGATGCACAGGGTCTCCTCGGGCTGCGACAGGGGGTAGACGAAGACCGTCCCACTCACCAGACCGCAGACGAGCAGACGCTTCACCTGCCCCACCTCCAGACACGACACCGCCACCGACACCGCCATGCGCTCCGTGACCCCGCCTACAGAGACCAAGACCAAGACCGAGGTCAGACCAGACACAAGACCAGACACGACACCGACACCGCCATGCGCTCTGTGACCCCGCCTACAGAGACCGAGACCAAGACCGAGGTCAGACCAGACACAAGAGACCAGACACGACACCGACATGCGCTCTGTGACCGCTCCGTGACCCCGCCTACAGAGACCGAGACCAAGACCGAGGTCAGACCAGACACAAGACCAGACACGACACCGACACCGCCATGCGCTCTGTGACCCCGCCTACAGAGACCGAGACCGAGAGACCGAGACCAAGACCGAGGTCAGACCAGACACAAGACCGCCACCGCCATGCGCTCTGTGAAGGTCCATTCAGGCGCAGCATCAAAAAACACTCTGGAAGCTTCTAGTTGGAGCCTTTGTGTTTGAGTTCAGACTCAACGTGCCTCTTGGACAAATGAGAGAAAAATACTTGACGCTTCCAGTACGTCCGTCACCCTGGAAACAAGTTCCATTTCCCATATTCTCCCGGACGATGGACCAGACTGAGACCCTGTTTACACTAAAACAAACCTGTGTGTCACTGTGTGACTGTGTCACTGTGTGACTGTGTCACTGTGTGACTGTGTCACTGTGTGACTGTGTGACTGTGTCACTGCTGTGTCACATCGATTTGTGTCCAGACACGTTTCTCTGTCCACACAGATTCAAGCAGATTTGTTTACATTTTACAGAAACAAAACTTAAAACCACAAGATTCATTTGAATCAACTGAGCCTCAAAAAAACACTTGTGGTTCAGTTTGTGTTGGACTAAAAGACACAGCGACTCATATGAGTGTTCTCTCTGTGTCAGAGGGGTGTTCTCTCTGTGACAGAGGGGTGTTCTCTCTCTGTGTGTCTCTCTGTGTCAGAGGGTGTTCTCTCTGTGTGACAGAGGGGTGTTCTCTCTGTGACAGTGACAGAGGGGTGTTCTCTCTGTGTGACAGAGGGGTGTTCTCTCTGTGTGACAGAGGGGTGTTCTCTCTGTGTCAGAGGGGTGTTCTCTCTGTGTGACAGAGGGGTGTTCTCTCTGTGTGACAGAGGGGTGTTTCTCTCTGTGTCAGAGGAGTGTTCTCTCTGTGACAGAGGGGTCTCTCTCTGTGACAGAGGGGTGTTCTCTCTCTGTGTCAGAGGGGTGTTCTCTCTGTGTGACAGAGGGGTGTTCTCTCTGTGAGAGGGGTGTTCTCTGTGTGACAGAGGGGTGTTCTCTCTGCGTCAGAGGGGTGTTCTCTCTGTGTCAGAGGGGTGTTCTCTCTGCGACAGAGGGGTGTTCTCTCTGTGTCAGAGGGGTGTTTCTCTCTGTGTGTCAGAGGGGTGTTCTCTCTGTGACAGAGGGGTGTTCTCTGTGACAGAGGGGTGTTCTCTGTGTGACAGAGGGGTGTTCTCTCTGTGTGACAGAGGGGTGTTCTCTCTGTGTCAGAGGGGTGTTTCTCTCTGTGTCAGAGGGGTGTTCTCTCTGTGACAGAGGGGTGTTCTCTCTGTGTGACAGAGGGGTGTTCTCTCTGTGTGACGAGGGGTGTTCTCTGTGTGTCAGAGGGGTGTTCTCTCTGTGTCAGAGGGGTGTTCTCTCTGTGTCAGAGGGGTGTTCTCTCTGTGTCAGAGGGGGTGTTCTCTCTGTGTTGACAGAGGGGTGTTCTCTCTGTGTCAGAGGGGTGTTCTCTCTGTGTCAGAGGGGTGTTCTCTCTGTGACAGAGGGTGTTCTCTCTGTGTCAGAGGGGTGTTCTCTCTGTGACAGAGGGGTGTTCTTCTCTGTGAGAGGGGTGTTCTCTCTGTGTGACAGAGGGGTGTTCTCTCTGTGTCAGAGGGGTGTTCTCTCTGTGTGACAGAGGGGTGTTCTCTCTGTGTGTCAGAGGGGTGTTCTCTCTGTGTCAGAGGGGTGTTTCTCTCTGTGTGACAGAGGGGTGTTCTCTCTGTGGACAGAGGGTGTTCTCTCTGTGTCAGAGGGGTGTTCTCTGTGTGACAGAGGGGTGTTCTCTCTGTGTCAGAGGGGTGTTCTCTGTGTGACAGAGGGGTGTTCTCTCTGTGTGTCAGAGGGGTGTTCCTCTCTGTGTGACAGAGGGGTGTTCTCTCTGTGTGTGACAGAGGGGTGTTCTCTCTGTGTGACAGAGGGGTGTTCTTCTCTGTGACAGAGGGGTGTTCTCTCTGTGTGACAGAGGGGTGTTTCTCTGTGGAGGGGTGTTCTCTCTGTGACAGAGGGGTGTTCTCTGTGTGACAGAGGGGTGTTCTCTCTGTGTGACAGAGGGGTGTTCTCTCTGTGTGAGGGTGTTTCTCTCTGTGTCAGAGGGGTGTTCTCTCTGTGTGTCAGAGGGGTGTTCTCTCTGTGTCAGAGGGGTGTTCTCTCTGTGTCAGACAGAGGGGTGTTCTCTCTGTGTGACAGAGGGTGTTCTCTCTGTGTGACAGAGGGGTGTTCTCTCTGTGTGACAGAGGGGTGTTCTCTCTGTGTGACAGAGGGGTGTTCTCTGTGTGACAGAGGGGTGTTTCTCTGTGTGTCAAGAGGGGTGTTCTCTCTGTGTGACAGAGGGGTGTTCTCTCTGTGTGACAGAGGGGTGTTCTCTCTGTGACAGAGGGGTGTTCTCTCTGTGTGACAGAGGGGTGTTCTCTCTGTGTGACAGAGGGTGTTCTCTCTGTGTGACAGAGGGGTGTTCTCTCTGTGTGACAGAGGGTGTTCTCTCTGTGTGTCAGAGGGGTGTTCTCTCTGTGTCAGAGGGGTGTTCTCTCTGTGACAGAGGGGTGTTCTCTCTGTGTGACAGAGGGGTGTTCTGTGTTTTCACACATTATACGTGTGCAGGTCGAACACACAGACACACGTTTATGTGAATGACACATATTGTGTGTCTTAGTGTTTTGTGGGAATGAGTTGGCGGTGACAGACACACATCAGAGTATCAGGGTTTTCACACAGTCCCCATCACACTGTACTCACATACACACTAGTGTGAACGAACCACTCACATACACACTAGTGTGAACGGGGCCTTTAGATTTTTTATAACATAAACCATCAGCGAAAGAAATCGACTCAACAACTTTGAAGTGTTTATATTTATACTCCACACTGGATCAGTCCTGTTATAGTCCTGGTCTGGTCCTGGTCTAGTCCTGGTCTGGTCCTGGTTCAGTCCTGTTATAGTCCTGGTCTGGTCCTGGTTCAGACCTGTTATAGTCCTGGTTTAGTCCTGGTCTGGTCCTGGTTCAGACCTGTTATAGTCCTGGTCTAGTCCTGGTCTGGTCCTGGTTCAGACCTGTTATAGTCCTGGTCTAGTCCTGGTCTGGTCCTGGTTCAGACCTGTTATAGTCCTGGTTTAGTCCTGGTCTGGTCCTGGTTCAGACCTGTTATAGTCCTGGTCCTGGTCTGATCCTGGTTCAGTCCTGTACTGGTCCTGGTCTGGTCCTGGTCTAGTCCTAGTCTAGTCCTGGTTCAGTCCTGTACTGGTCCTGGTCTGGTCCTGGTTCAGACCTGTTATAGTCCTGGTCTAGTCCTGGTCTGGTCCTGGTTCAGACCTGTTATAGTCCTGGTTTAGTCCTGGTCTGGTCCTGGTTCAGACCTGTTATAGTCCTGGTTTAGTCCTGGTCTGGTCCTGGTTCAGACCTGTCTCGGGGCTCCAGCTCAGGACTTCGTGGTGTCCCTGGTTCTGGACGTAGAAGACCCGGTCGGCGTCTCTGGTGAGGGCGCAGTGGGCGGAGCCTGTGGGGATGTGGGCGGGGGGTTTGTGGCGCGTGTCGTATCGGAGCGTCCAGAGTTTGACGGCGGTGGACGAGGACGAGGCGGAGACGACCAGGTCCGACAGGAGCGACAGGGACGAGACCGGAGAGTCCAGACCACAGAGCGAGTCCAGGAGAGCGCCGGTGGTGATGGACCAAACCTGAGGACCACACCGGGACACACAAGACTTTTATTATTATTTTTACACAGTTTTATTCAATTTTGTTTTCATAGTTTTTTTATTTTTAATTTTTTAATTTATTTTATTTTATTTTTATTGTATTTAATATTTTATTTAATTTTTTAATATTTTCAAATTTATGTTCAGGAATATAAATTAAAACCTGAAATATAAAGTAATTAAAAATAATGAAATTCAAATTAATAATATAAACCTGCTAAATGAATATGATAAAAAAATAAATAAATAAAATAAAAATTTTAAAGTTTAAGAGAAGAGAGAAATGTCCATTTGGCAAAAGAGCTTTAAGTGTAGAACCCGAGAGCTGGCGGTGAGGGGGGGACAGAACCCGAGAGCTGGCGGTGAGGAGTAATAGAACCTGGGAGCTGGCAGTGAGGGGGCAGGAGCTGGCGGTGAGGGGTAATAGAACCTGAGAGCTGGCGGTGAGGGGGCAGGAGCTGGCGGTGAGGGGGTAATAGAACCTGAGAGCTGGCGGTGAGGGGGCAGGAGCTGGCGGTGAGGGGGTAATAGAACCTGAGAGCTGGCGGTGAGGGGGCAGGAGCTGGCGGTGAGGGGGTAATAGAACCTGGGAGCTGGCGGTGAGGGGGTAATAGAACCTGAGAGCTGGCGGTGAGGGGGCAGGAGCTGGCGGTGAGGGGGTAATAGAACCTGAGAACTGGCGGTGAGGGGTAATAGAACCTGAGAACTGGCGGTGAGGGGTAACAGAACCTGAGAGCTGGTGGTGAGGGGTAATAGAACCTGAGAGCTGGCGGTGAGGGGGCAGGAGCTGGCGGTGAGGGGCAGGACTCACCCGGATGACCTGGTCCTTGGCGCCGCTGTAGAGGATCCTGGAGTCTGGGGAGACACACGCCGACAGAACCTCGTCATCATGAACCAGCTCCAAGAACCGATCCACACGGTCCAGGTCCAGACGGAACAGGACCAGAACCAGGTCCGAGCCTAGAGACAGAACAGGGACTGAAACAGAACCGGACCAGGACCAGACCAGGACTAGACCAGGACTGAACCAGGACTTGTGTGGTACCTGCCAGGAGGATCTTCTCGTCCTTGGACACAGAGAAGAGAGAAGGAGTCAGAGGAAACTTCACGGAGCTGTAGCCTCCGTCTTTGGAAATCTGAAAAACACCAAACAGGATTTACACAAGATTTAAAGCTCCACTGAGGGACATTTCACACATTAGAACAGTTTAGCAGAACACGTTTTATTCATTTATTTATTTATTTATTGCTGTTCTGTGGTTTTGCTGTTATTTTATTTGAGTGTTTATTTTATCATTATATTTCACAGGAAAAAGTGAAGCATTAAAATTAACTCTGACAAAATCAATTTTAACATTTTCTCAGTGTTTCTCTGAGTCACTCTGTTCTAGAGTTAATTTAACATATGTGTAAAAGTTCATGAAGTAAAACTGGACCAAAGTTCCTGTTTAACTCCAAATCCAGAGTTAAATTCACGTTCTGAGAGTAAACAGATAACACTTTGTAGAGTTATCCTGATTTAACTCAACAACACACAGAGGTGTTTTATTTTGACACTTTATTTGAGTTAATTTAGGATAAAATTATGAACAAAACTGGTTCAAACTGGTTCTTCTCTGGTGGGAGTTTGAAGTGGTGGAACGAGCCAAATTAACACTAAGAGAAGTTGAATTAACTTCAACCAAATCAACTCTGGCAAATCACCCCAACTCCAACTCACATTTAACTTTCAAAGAGTTAAAATTACACTTTTTGGGTTAAAAACAACTCTGAAATATTTCACCCTGAAATTTTAACCCTGCAATCTTCGTTGTGTAGAAATAAAGTGGACCAGATTAATAATTTAGTCATTTCCTTAAATAATTCAAGTGTAAATGGTTTAAGTTTGTTTTAACTCTGAGGGTGTAAACACCTGGTAAAGGACTCCTTCACTGAAAACCACCAGGACCTTCTGCTTCCGGCTCAGAGCCACAGACGAGCAGACGGTCAGAGTCCTGCCCGGGGCCTGGGGACGCTCCGGGTTCTTGGTCTTGTCTTGGGTCTTGTCCTGGGTCTGGTCCGCCCTCTGGTCTGGTCCCTGGTCCTGGGTCGGTTCTTGGTTCTGATCCTGGTTCTCGGCCCGGTTTCGATCCTGGAGCCGGACTGTGACGGGGTCTTTGGTCGGGTCCAGGGCCTGGGTGATCCGGACTAAACCGGGTCCACACAGAGAGACCACAGAGTCGTCCAGAACCCCGAGGATCTGACAGTCTGAGTCCGAGATCGAGGACAAGAGCGAGAAGTCGTCCAGACCGAAGAACTTCACCTGGAGAAAAAACAGGAGAGACGTTCAGAGTCTGGAGGGACGGGGAGGTTTGAAATACGACCTCTGACCTCTGACCTCTGACCTCTGTGGATCGTTCTGTTCTAACTGTGACGATTTAAATCTCAAAACTGATTTGATCTGAAACACGTTCATAAAAAAACTCGAGCTCTGACTTGGTCGTTAGAAAAACTGTTCAGTCCAATGGAGCTGATTTTGAATTTTAAATATCGCTGAATTTCTCACTTTGAATTTTTTAAATATGAAAAAAACATGTTTGAATTATTTTTATTCTGAATTTGAGTTGCTGAAATTTTAAGTTCACTTTTTCATATCTGTAGAAAAATTTCACCTTTTAAATATTCAGCAGAGAAATTTACAAAACCTCAGATTAAACAGTCGAAGTTCAAAGTGTCAAATCAGCGCCCCCTAGAGAAATTGTATGGAACAATTAAATTTTATTTTGTCGTAGACGTACATAATTTGGTGCACACATTCGGGACATGGTCACGATGAAAAAAGCCATCGTGTTACCATGGCAACAGGCCAAAAATCTGTTATTGTCAAAGAGACGTCCTGGCAAAAACTTTGACGTACTCAAACCAACTTTGGTGCACAGATGCATCATGGGAAAAGGAACAAAAAAGTATATTATGACCACGCCCCCTCGCGAAACAGAAGTCCGCCATTTTGGATTAGTCGTGTGACAAATGTCATAATGTCGTCACACGTAGACGTCGAATTCTGTCACATTTTTATTTATGAAACTTTTAAAACAGACACAACCTCAAATGTGGCACAACTTCAAAAAAGACGTGATAGCGCCCCCAACTGGATCAACGTGTAGCCACACATGAAAGTTATAATGGACGAAATAACGATGCACAAAAAGAGAATAATCTGTGCATGACAGCGAAGCACCACAGCCCAACGGGACCAGAAAAAAAAGGGGAGGCGGTGAGCAAGGGCCGATCATTGCCGCTTGCAGCTCTATTCGTTGTGGTTGCCGTGGTTACCTGCGTGTCGGTGCGGTTGCCGTGGTTACCTGCGTGTCGGTGCGGTTGTCGTGGTTACCTGCGTGTCGGTGCGGTTGTCGTGGTTACCTGCGTGTGGGTGCGGTTGCCGTGGTTACCTGCGTGTCGGTGCGGTTGTCGTGGTTACCTGCGTGTCGGTGCGGTTGTCGTGGTTACCTGCGTGTGGGTGTGGTTGCCGTGGTTACCTGCGTGTCGGTGTGCACGGTCAGTCGGCCCGTCCTCTCGCACGCGCTCAGTCGGACGCAGCCGCAGTCGGTCGCCAACACGTCGTCCGCGCTCACTTCCTGTTTCCCCCGAAGCAAATCCCACTTCCTCATCGAACCGTCAGCGGCCAATGAGACGCAGAGGGCGGAGCCAGTCACACGCACCACCAGAACGGCCGCTACGGAGAAAAACCACGACTGAGCCAGGACTAAACCAGGACTAAACCAGGACTAAACCAGAACTAAACCAGGTCTAAACCAGGACTAAACCAGAACTAAATCAGGTCTAAACCAGGACTAGACCAGGTCTAAACCAGAACTAAACCAGGACTAAACCAGAACTAAACCAGGTCTAAACCAGAACTAAACCAGAACTAAACCAGGACTAAACCAGGTCTGAACCAGAACTAAACCAGGACTAAACCAGGACTAAACCAGAACTAAACCAGGACTAAACCAGGTCTAAACCAGGACTAAACCAGAACTAAACCAGGACTAAACCAGGTCTAAACCAGAACTAAACCAGGACTAAACCAGGTCTAAAACCAGGTCTAAACCAGAACTGAACCAGGACTAAACCAGGACTGAACCAGGACTAAATCAGGTCTAAACCAGGACTAGACCAGGTCTAAACCAGAACTAAACCAGGACTAAACCAGAACTAAACCAGGTCTAAACCAGAACTAAACCAGAACTAAACCAGGACTAAACCAGGTCTGAACCAGAACTAAACCAGGACTAAAAAAGGACTAAACCAGAACTAAACCAGGACTAAACCAGGTCTAAACCAGGACTAAACCAGGTCTAAACCAGAACTAAACCAGGACTAAACCAGGTCTAAACCAGGTCTAAACCAGAACTGAACCAGGACTGAACCAGGACTAAACCAGGACTAAACCAGGACTGAACCAGGACTAAACCAGGACTGAACCGGGTCTGGACCAGGTGTGTTACCTGTGTGTGCGAGGAGTGTGTGTAGTAGTTGTGCGTCTGGGAGGCTCCAGACTCCGATGACGCCGTCGTCTGAACCAGCGACGACCAAATCCTCCTCCACACACACATCTACACACAGAACACCTGCAGGGACACAACAGCTGAAAGAACACACAACACACAACACACACACATCTACACACAGAACACCTGCAGGGACACAACAGCTGAAAGAACACACAACACACACACACATCTACACACAGAACACCTGCAGGGACACAACAGCTGAAAGAACACACAACACACACACACACACACATCTACACACAGAACACCTGCAGGGACACAACAGCTGAAAGAACACACAACACACACACACACACACACATCTACACACAGAACACCTGCAGGGACACAACAGCTGAAAGAACACACAACACACACACACATCTACACACAGAACACCTGCAGGGACACAACAGCTGAAAGAACACACAACACACACACACACACACACATCTACACACAGAACACCTGCAGGGACACAACAGCTGAAAGAACACACAACACACAACACACACACAACACCTGCAGGGACACAACAGCTGAAAGAACACACAACACACACACACATCTACACACAGAACACCTGCAGGGACACAACAGCTGAAAGAACACACAACACACACACACATCTACACACAGAACACCTGCAGGGACACAACAGCTGAAAGAACACACAACACACACACACACACACATCTACACACAGAACACCTGCAGGGACACAACAGCTGAAAGAACACACAACACACACACACACACACACACACACACTCACACAACACATACACACAGAACACCTGCAGGGACACAACAGCTGAAAGAACACACAACACACACACACATCTACACACAGAACACCTGCAGGGACACAACAGCTGAAAGAACACACAACACACACACACACACACATCTACACACAGAACACCTGCAGGGACACAACAGCTGAAAGAACACACAACACACACACACACATCTACACACAGAACACCTGCAGGGACACAACAGCTGAAAGAACACAACAACAACACAACACACACATCTACACACAGAACACCTGCAGGGACACAACAGCTGAAAGAACACACAACACACAACACACACACATCTACACACAGAACACCTGCAGGGACACAACAGCTGAAAGAACACACAACACACACACATCTACACACAGAACACCTGCAGGGACACAACAGCTGAAAGAACACACAACACACACACACATCTACACACAGAACACCTGCAGGGACACAACAGCTGAAAGAACACACAACACACACACACATCTACACACAGAACACCTGCAGGGACACAACAGCTGAAAGAACACACAACACACACACACATCTACACACAGAACACCTGCAGGGACACAACAGCTGAAAGAACACACAACACACACACACATCTACACACAGAACACCTGCAGGGACACAACAGCTGAAAGAACACACAACACACACACACACACATCTACACACAGAACACCTGCAGGGACACAACAGCTGAAAGAACACACAACACACACACACACACATCTACACACAGAACACCTGCAGGGACACAACAGCTGAAAGAACACACAACACACACACACACACATCTACACACAGAACACCTGCAGGGACACAACAGCTGAAAGAACACACAACAACACACACACACATCTACACACAGAACACCTGCAGGGACACAACAGCTGAAAGAACACACAACACACACACACATCTACACACAGAACACCTGCAGGGACACAACAGCTGAAAGAACACACAACACACAACACACACAGAACACCTGCAGGGACACAACAGCTGAAAGAACACACAACACACACACATCTACACACAGAACACCTGCAGGGACACAACAGCTGAAAGAACACACAACACACACACACATCTACACACAGAAGAACACCTGCAGGGACACAACAGCTGAAAGAACACACAACACACACACACACATCTACACACAGAAACACCTGCAGGGACACAACAGCTGAAAGAACACACAACACACACACACACATCTACACACAGAACACCTGCAGGGACACAACAGCTGAAAGAACACACAACACACACACACACACATCTACACACAGAACACCTGCAGGGACACAACAGCTGAAAGAACACACACACACACACACACACATCACACACAGAACACCTGCAGGGACACAACAGCTGAAAGAACACACAACACACACACACACATCTACACACAGAACACCTGCAGGGACACAAACAGCTGAAAGAACACACAACACACACACACACATCTACACACAGAACACCTGCAGGGACACAACAGCTGAAAGAACACACAACACACACACACATCTACACACAGAACACCTGCAGGGACACAACAGCTGAAAGAACACACACACAACACACACACATCTACACACAGAAACACCTGCAGGGACACAACAGCTGAAAGAACACACAACACACACACACATCTACACACAGAACACCTGCAGGGACACAACAGCTGAAAGAACACACAACACACACACACATCTACACACAGAACACCTGCAGGGACACAACAGCTGAAAGAACACACAACACACACACACATCTACACACAGAACACCTGCAGGGACACAACAGCTGAAAGAACACACAACACACACACACACATCTACACACAGAACACCTGCAGGGACACAACAGCTGAAAGAACACACACACAACACACACATCTACACACAGAACACCTGCAGGGACACAACAGCTGAAAGAACACAACACACACACACACATCTACACACAGAACACCTGCAGGGACACAACAGCTGAAAGAACACACAACACACACACACACATCTAACACAGAACACCTGCAGGACACAACAGCTGAAAGAACACACACACACACACACATCACACACAGAATGCAGGGACACAACAGCTGAAAGAACACACAACACACACACACACACACATCTACACACAGAACACCTGCAGGGACACAACAGCTGAAAGAAACACACAACACACACACACACACACATCTACACACAGAAACCTGCAGGGACACACAGCTGAAAGAACACACACACACACACACACATCTACACACAGAACACCTGCAGGGACACAACAGCTGAAAGAACACACAACAACACACACACACACACACATCTACACAGAACACAGACACAACAGCTGCACAACACACACACATCTACCACACAGAACACCTGCAGGGACACAACAGCTGAAAACAACAACACACAACACACACACACACATCTAC
>NW_026571473.1:39270796-39305796 GCF_026225935.1 Boleophthalmus pectinirostris
CAGTTTTAGACCTGGTTTAGTCCTGGTTTAGTCCAGTTTTAGACCTGGTTTAGTCCTGGTTTAGTCCTGGTTTAGTCCTGGTTTAGTGGTTTAGACCTGGTTTAGTCCTGGTTTAGACTGGTTTAGTGGTTTAGTCCTGGTTTAGTTTAGTCCTGGTTTAGTCCTGGTTTAGTCCTGGTTTAGTCCTGGTTTAGTCCTGGTTTAGTCCTGGTTAGTCCTGGTTTAGTCCTGGTTTAGTTTCCTGGTTTAGTCCTGGTTTAGTCCTGGTTCAGTCCTGGTTTAGTCTTGGTTTAGTCCTGGTTTAGACCTGGTTTAGTCCTGGTTTAGTCCTGGTTCAGTCCTGGTTTAGTCTTGGTTTAGTCCTGGTTTAGACCTGGCTTAGTCCTTGTTTAGTCCTGGTTTAGTCCTGGTTTAGACCTGGTTTAGTCCTTGTTTAGTCCTGGTTTAGTCCTGGTTTAGTCCATTATCTGTTTTTTACATTTTGGGTTTAGAGACAAATACTGAAGTAGTTGTTTTTTTGTGTTTTTTTATTTTTGGTTTAATTTTGAAAAATGAATAAACGAACGACACACAGACTCCTGTGTTTAGTTAAAAGTCGTGTTTGGTTTTTTTTTGTTCGGAATCTGACACACGGGGGGGGGGGGGGGGGGGCATCTGACACACACACACGGGGGGGGGACTGACCCATGTTCCCGTCCAGATAGTCCAGACTGGGTCTGAGCAGGACCAGAGCGTCTCGGATCAGTCGGGTCTCGGGACAGTCCATGATCCTCCAGCTCCGGTCCAGGTCCTGGATCACGGCCCGGACTCCACAGACCCGACTCTTACAGAACAACCACTCCGAGTTACCTGGCGACGCAGAGGAGGGAGTCAACAGGAGGAACAGCCACAGAACAGCCACAGAGGAGGGAGTCAACAGGAGGAACAGCCACAGAGGAGGGAGTCAACAGGCGGAACAGCCACAGAACAGCCGCAGAGGAGGGAGTCAACAGGTGGAACAGCCACAGAACAGCCACAGAGGAGGGAGTCAACAGGAGGAACAGCCACAGAGGAGGGAGTCAACAGGCGGAACAGCCACAGAACAGCCGCAGAGGAGGGAGTCAACAGGTGGAACAGCCACAGAGGAGGGAATGAACACACGGAACAGCCACAGAGGAGGGAGGGAACAGGCGGAACAGCCACAGAGGAGGGAGTCAACAAGCGGAACAGCCACAGAGGAGGGAGGGAACACACGGAACAGCCACAGAGGAGGGAGGGAACACGTGGAACAGCCACAGAGGAGGGAGGGATCACGTGGAACAGTCACAGAGGAGGGTGTGAATATACAGAACAGCCACAGACTAGTATTTGTGTTTCTTACCGATGACTTCCTGTTTAAGCTCCTCCCACATCCCGGCGTGCAGCAGGTGATAGGGCAGCTCCTGCAGTTTTCGGACGTTGGCCAATCCGGCGCCGAACCACAGCGGCTGAGGCGGGACCTGAGACACGAACAGCCAATCACAGTTCAGGGTTTAACGTCACAGGGTTTAACGTAGACGCCGTTTTCACAGAACACGTGCGAATCCAGACAAAAGAACAAACGACAGACGCGACTCGACCGTCAAAAATACAACATCACTTCACAGACACATACAAACTGAACCAGGACTAAACCAGGTCTAAACCAGGTCTAAATCAGGTCTAAATCAGGTCTACACCAGGACTAAACCAGGACTGAACCAGGACTGAGTGTCGGGTCCGGAGGTTTGCCCGTGTAGACCATCAGGCTCAGGGTTCTCCCTCTCTCAAGTTCAAGATTAGACCTGGGTCAGTCCTGGTTCAGTCCTGGTTTAGTCCTGGTTTAGTTCTGGTTTAGACCTGGTTTAGTCCTGGTTTAGACCTGGTTTAGTCCTGGTTTAGTCCTGGTTTAGTTCTGGTTTAGTCCTGGTTTAGTCCTAGTTTAGTCCTAGTTTAGACCTGGTTTAGTCCTAGTTTGGACCTGACAAATATGCCCAAATTTCTGTCCTACGCACAAATATTTCTGAAAGCTTCTTACTCTATGAAACTGGATCCAGATTTGCTGTATAATTGCTGCCGACCTCAGTGAGCCTCATTTGACTGAAAGTACCAGGGACAGTCTGTGGCGTTTTGTAAAAAGGTTCGTGTTTAACTGAAGCAGAAGCAGAAGGAGCGTGAGGGCGCCCCCTGCAGGAGCTCACCTTCCGGTCGGGCAGCACCAGGGACAGACCGGGCAGAGACACCGGTTTACGTTTCCCGCTCCACCTGCCGAGGAAAAACTCTGCCAGGATCTTCAGAGCGCGACCTTTACGATCAGAGGTGAGATACCGAGAAGAGACGACGTCCGAGAAACGCCTGGAACAACACGAAGAAAGAAACATCAGAGAAGAAGAAACAAGGAAAGAAAAGTAAATATTGAGGCGACTTTCAGACGTCAGACAAAAGAAACAGACAGAGATAACACCGCTAATACCACTGACATGCTAAGACCGCTAACTTGCTAACATGCTAACACCGCTAACATGCTAACACCGCTAACATGCTAACCCACTAATACCACTAATACCACTGACATGCTAAGACCGCTAACCGCTAACTCGCTAACATGCTAACACACCAACATGCTAGCACACTGACACCGCTAACCCGCTAATACAGCTAACACACTACCACGTTAACATGCTAAGACTGTTAATCCGCTAACATTCTAATCCGCTAACATGCTAATCCGCTAACATGTCAACCTGCTAACATGCTAATATGCTAAAACCGCTAATCCGCTAACATGATAATCTACTAACATGCTAACCCGCTAACATGCTAAGACCGCTGACCCGCTAAAGCTGTGTTCTATTTCATGTTGTAGTGTCTGAGTCAGTTTTCCCGACATCTGTTATGAAGTCGTTCCGTCGCAACAGTCGGGAAAAATATGGAGCCTGAGAAAGTTTAATGTCACGTCAGGTATCGCTAGAGTCTGTTAGCTAACGTTAGCTGTGGGCGACTCAGTTCAGTTTGACTTTTACATGTTCAGAAAAAAACTTTTGTTACTGTGAAATGACGTGAAAGAAAATCTAAACGTCGCTACAAAGTTTTTAGAGACATTTTCTCTGAGCAAACACAAACTGAACAAATCGCTAACACACTAACACGCTAACCCTGGTAACACGATAACATCACTAACATGCTAAAAACGCTAACCTGCTACCATGGTTTTCACACAGCTTCCCTCACCTGTTTTTGAAGACAATCGTAGCGACGCCATTGGTCCAGCGCTCGCTCAGGTGTTCGGCGAGGTCGTACTTTAGCCCCGCCCACAGGAGGGGGGGCAGGCGCACGAGGGCGGGGCTCGGGGGCAGGAAGTGGCGGTACGCCTCCTTCAGGACGTCATCATCCAGCGATAGAACGTCACGCAGCTCGCACTCCAGAAGCCCCTCCCTCCAGAGAAAAACAAACAGCATCACACCAAGTGACACACCGAGTAACACAGAGTGACACACCGAGTAACACCGAGTGACACACCGAGTAACACAGAGTGACACACCGAGTAACACAGAGTGACACACCGAGTAACACCAAGACACACCGAGTAACACAGAGTGACACACCGAGTAACACAGAGTGACACACCGAGTAACACACCGAGTGACACACCGATACACCGAGTGAACACACCAACCAAGTGACACACTGAGTGACACAGAGTGATACACGAGTAACACCGAGTGACACACGAGTACACGAGTGAACACCGAGTAACACACGAGTGACACACCGAGTGACACACCGAGTATCACACCGAGTGACACACCGAGTAACACACCGAGTGACACACCGAGTAACACAGAGTGACACACCGAGTAACACAGAGTGACACACACGAGTAACACCAAGTGACACACCGAGTAACACAGAGTGACACACCGAGTAACACACCGAGTGACACACCGAGTAACACAGAGTGACACCCGAGTGACACACCGAGTAACACCGAGTGATACACCGAGTAACACACCAAGTGACACACTGAGTGACACAGAGTGATACACCGAGTAACACCGAGTGACACACCGAGTAACACCGAGTGATACACCGAGTAACACACCGAGTGACACACCGAGTGACACACCGAGTAACACACCGAGTGACACACCGAGTGACACAGTGACACACCGAGTAACACACGAGTGACACACGAGTGACACACCGAGTGACACACCGAGTGACACACGAGTAACACCGAGTGACACACCGAGTGAACACCGAGTGACACACCGAGTGAGTGACACACAAGTGACACACCGAGTACACACCGAGTGACACACCGAGTGACACACCGAGTGACACACCGAGTGACACACTGAGTGACACACCGAGTAACACACTGAGTAACACACAGAGTAACACACCAAGTGACACACCGAGTAACACACCGAGTGACACACGAGTGACACCACACTAGTGACACACTGAGTGACACACCGAGTGACACACCGAGTGACACACCGGTGACACCACGATAACACACCGAGTGACACCAAGTGACACACGAGTGACACACCGAGTGACACACCGAAGTGACACACCGAGTAAAACACCGAGTGACACACCGAGTAACACACCGAGTGAGTGACACACCGAGTGAACACCGAGTGACACACTGAGTGACACACCGAGTAACACCGAGTGACACACTGAGTAACACACAGAGTAACACACCAAGTGACACACCGAGTAACACACCACGAGTGACACCAAGTGACACACCGAGTGACACACCGAGTGGTGCACACCGAGTACACAGTGACACACACACACAGTGGACACACCGAGTGACACACACACACAGTGACACACCGAGTGACACACCGAGTGGCACCGAGTAACACGAAGTGACACACAGAGTAACACCGAGTGACACACTAAGTAACACCGAGTGACACCGAGTGATACACCGAGTGATACACCGAGTGACACACCGAGTGACACACCGAGTGCACACAGAGTAACACCAAGTGACACACCGAGTGGCACACAGAGTAACACCGAGTGGCACACAGAGTAACACCAAGTGACACACCAAGTGATACACCGAGTAACACCGAGTGACACACCGAGTAACACCGAGTGATACACCGAGTAACACACCGAGTGACACACCGAGTGACACACCGAGTAACACACCGAGTGACACACCGAGTAACACACCGAGTGACACACACACCGAGTGACACACCGAGTAACACCGAGTGACACACCGAGTGACACCGAGTGACACACCGAATAACACCGAGTGACACACCGAGTGACACCAAGTGACACACCGAGTAACACCGAGTGAAACACCGAGTGACACACCGACACACCGAGTAACACCGACACACTGAGTAACACACAGAGTAACACACCAAGTGACACACCGAGTAACACACCGAGTGACACCAAGTGACACACCTAGTGACACACTGAGTGACACACCGAGTAACACCGAGTTACACCAAGTGACACACCGAGTGACACACCGAGTGACACACCGAGTAACACCCCGAATAACACCGAGTGACACACCGAGTGACACCAAGTGACACACCGAGTAAACACCGAGTGACACACCGAGTGACACACCGAGTGACACACCGAGTGACACACCGAGTAACACCGAGTGACACACCGAGTAACACACAGAGTAACACACCAAGTGACACACCGAGTAACACACCGAGTGACACCAAGTGACACACCTAGTGACACACTGAGTGACACACCGAGTAACACCGAGCTACACCAAGTGACACACCGAGTGACACACCGAGAGTGACACCAAGTGACACACTGAGTGACACACCGAGTGACACACCGAGTGGCACACAGAGTAACACCAAGTGACACACCGAGTGGCACACAGAGTAACACCAAGTGACACACCGAGTAACACCGAGTGACACACCGAGTGGCACGCAGAGTAACACCAAGTGACACACAGAGTAACACCGAGTGACACACTAAGTAACACCGAGTGACACATCGAGTGACACACCGAGTAACACCGAGTGACACACCGAGTGACACCGAGTGATACACCGAGTGACACACCGAGTGACACACCGAGTGGCACACAGAGTAACACCGAGTGGCACACAGAGTAACACCAAGTGACACACCAGTGACACACCGAGTGACACACCGAAGTGACACACCGAGTGACACACCGAGTGACACACTGAGTAACACCGAGTGACACAAGGAGTGGCACACAGAGTGGCACACAGAGTAACACCAAGTGACACACCGAGTAACACCGAGTGACACACCGAGTGGCACACAGAGTAACACACTGAGTGACACACCGAGTGACACACCGAGTGACACCTGAGTAACACCGAGTGACACAAGGAGTGGCACACAGAGTGGCACACAGAGTAACACCAAGTGACACACCACGTGACACACTGAGTAACACCACGTGACACACCGAGTGACACACCGAGTAACACACCGAGTGGCACACCGAGTGGCACACAGAGTAACACCAAGTGACACACCAAGTAACACCAAGTGACACACCGAGTGGCACAGAGAGTAACACCAAGTGACACACCGAGTAACACCAAGTGACACACACACACAGTGGCACAACACAGGCACACAGAGTAACACCAAGTGACACCCAGTAACACCAGTAACACACCGAGTGGCACACCGAGTGGCACACAGTAACACCAAGTGACACCGTAACACCAAGTGACACACCAAGTGACACACACCAAGTGGCACACACCAAGTACACACAGTAACACCAAGTGGCACACAGAGTAACACCAAGACACAGGTCACAAAGTGGCACCGTAGTACACCGAGTGACACACCGAGTAACACCGAGTGACACACCGAGTAACACCAAGTGACACACCACGAGTGACACCAAGTGACACACCACGTGACACACTGAGTAACACCACGTGACACACCGAGTAACACCAAGTGACACACCACGTGACACACCGAGTAACACCAAGTGACACACCACGTGACACACTGAGTAACACCACGTGACACACCGAGTAACACCAAGTGACACGTCGCATTCCAGACGATTCAGCACAAGTGTGTTTAAATGTCCTGAAGGTCAATGTTAAGTTTTCAGGGTTGGACGGTTTTGTGTCTCAGGCTCTTTGGCTGGGTGAGTTTCCAGTCGAGTCCAATTAAAAGAAAAAAGACTGAAGGATGTTCCACATTATTAAACAGAATGACATTTTTAAGCAACATGGGAAAGAAAAAGGATCTGAAGAGCTGAAAAACCTGACGTAGTTGAACACCTTGGACCTTAGATATTTCAGGAAAACTGAAGCATGATCATCGAACTGTTAAGGCAAGGCAAGTTTATTTGTACAGCACAATTCGTACACAAAGTAATTCAAAGTGTTTTACAGAATAAGAAAAACATTATAATCACAATAAAAATAAATCAAAATATAAATAATCATAAAGATTAAAATAAAAAAGAGAGACATAAATTAGAGAGAAGAGTGCAAAATGAAAACCTTTCAGTCGTATGCACAGTCAAACAGAAATGTTTAGAGTCTGACTTTAAACAGCGTCAAAGTCGAGTCTGTGTCACATGCTCAGACTGTTCCTGGTTTTAGCTGCGTGAACCTGAAACCTGAAATTTGTCGCTGATTCAGACGCACACAGATCTGTGCAAACAAAGGCACAATGAGGAAGGTCACAGATGAAGTCTGAGACTGATGCCCCCGCGACCCAACCCCGGATAAGAGGAAGAAAATGGAATGAGGAAGGTTTGTGTCAGACAAACACGTCGGGTTCAGAGCGGCTGCTGAAATGACACAAAGCAGCAAACAGGATTCTAAAGCTGCTGGAGCCTCTGGAGAGAACATCACGGTGCAGGATCCTCCAGAGGGTTGGGGTTCTGCAGAAACCTTCTTCTGGGTCTTAAACAAAACTCACAACAGAAACAGCTCCAGGGACCAGAAACACATGAAGAGTCATTTTCAAACAGTCGTGTTCACTAATGATGCAGTGAAGACCTGGATGGTCCAGATCAAACTCTGAAACTCTGTTGTGCAGAATCATCTGGAACACTGGAGCATTTAAAGTTTTTATTTGCATCATGATTTGGAACCCAGCCTAAACCAGGACTAAACCAAAACTAAACCAGGATTGAAATAAGGACTAAACCAGGGCTGGACCAGAAGTAACCAAGGCCAAAAACAATTCTAAATCAGGACTAACTGAGAACTAAAAAAGAACTAAACCAGGTCTAAACCCAGTCTAAACCAGGTCTAAACCAGGTCTAAACCAGGTGTAAATCCGGGGTCGTACCTGGCGAGGGCGATGTACCCAAGCGCGGCGGCCGTCAGCTCTCGTCCGTGTCGTTCCTCCATCGTCTGCAGCAGCAGTGACGTCATTTCCTGTGCGGTGGCGGCCAATCGCAGCTCGGCCAGCGCCGTGAACGAGCGCCAGCGTTTCCCGAGCGACAGCATGAGGTGCAGGTGCAGTGGATTCCCCGACGCCGCGGAACTCTTCAGCACAAACTCCTTCTGCTCCGGCGTCAGCGTGCGCCCCGCCGCCCTCAGGTACGCCTCGGCCATCGCCTCGCCGTCGCCCGCCCCCAGACGCTCCACCTCGAAGAAGTTCTCCAGCGTCTGCGCCCGCAGACGCATCCTCGCGAACGCCTCCGATTTGGTCTCCACGGAAACCACCAGGTGCACGTTGGGCGGGAGTTCGTACGGCAGCCACCTGAGTTTGGCGCTCCTGTCGGCGAGCTGGTCGACGTCGTCCAGGATCAGCAGCAGGTGGTTTCCTTGCTGCGACGCCTGCTCCAGGACGTTGTGGAAAAACCGAACGAGATGCGTGTCGGCGGTGAGCGAGGTGGGCGGGGCCAAGCCGAACGCCAGGCAGATCTGGCGGCAGACGCTCCTGAGCATGTCCTCGACGCCGTAGCGCCACGGGTGGAGCAGCGTCAGCAGCCTCACCACGACGGCGGCGCGGTTCTCCAGCACGCCCCTCATCTCCCGCGCCAACTGGCACAGCAGCAGCGTCCGGCCTGAGCCCTCGCCGCCGTGCACCACCAGCGGCGGGTGGCGAACCTTCGTCATCTCCCACATGGTCAAGCAGATCTTCCCCAGCAGACCCTCCGGCCGCCGACCCTCCTCGCACATCTCCATGGCGGCGCTGACGTGGCGGCGGACCTCCTCGGCGAGCGGCTCCGTCACGTCCGCCTTCGCGTCTTCTTCGCGGACGCTCCCCCAGATTTGGCGTTTCGGTCGTTTCTCGTCCAAAGCGGCGCCGACCCGACTCTTGATCTGCGACACGAACTGCTCGCACAGACTCTCCAGGTACTGCGCGTGCTCCTTGCGTTTGGGGTCGACGGCGCCGCCCTTCGACAGCTCGACGCAGTGCAGGTTCAGGATCTTCTGGCGTCCGGAGTAGAGACGAGCTTTGAGCGCGGCGAGGAGCGTCTGCGCCTCGGCGTCCAGGATCCCGTCCGCCGTCAGGTCCATGAACTTGGCGAAGCGTCTGGGGCCCTCACGGACTTTCTGATGAGGAATCTCCCGCACGAAGATCAACGACGACGACGAAGAAGAAGACGAAGAGTCAGCGTCGTCCAAACACAAACCCAACTCCAACTCTCGCTCTGTGTCTGCGGAGAAAAAACAGAACTAAACCAGGACTAAACCAGGACTGAACCAGGACTGAACCAGGTCTAAACCAGGACTAACCAGGACTAAACAGAACCAGGACTAACCAGAAACCAGAACTAAAACTAAACCCAGACTAAAACAGAACTAAACCAGGACTAAACCAGGACTAAACCAGGACTAAACCAGGACTAAACCAGAACTAAACCAGGACTAAACCAGGTCTAAACCAGGTCTAAACCAGGACTAAACCAGAACTAAACCAGGACTAAAACAGAACGAAACCAGGACTGAACCAGGACTGATCCAGGACTAAACCAGGTCTCGTGTCCCCGTGTCTGACCTGAGGTGTAGTAGCGCTGCCGGTCCTGTGGGGGGAGCTCTCCGTTGTTGTGGGCGGACGTGGCCGTGTTCCGGAGCAGCGTCAGGAGTTGGGTTTCGGTGGATTTCCATCGGGCGACGTCGGCTTCTCGTTTGGTGGCGTTTTCGGGAGAGAAGTCGCCGTAGTGCGGGAGGTGAGCCGTGATTGGCTGCAGGACGTAGGTGGGCGGGACGGCGTTGGCGTCCCTCAGGTACCACTGAGCGAGGAGTTTGAGGCCGTCCGTGTTTTTGGAAAGTTTGGACGAAAACACGTCGAAGTGTTTTTCCGAGATGAAGCGAGGAAGAGAACGATGTCCGTAACGGTTTCCCAGAAGAGCCTGAAGAGACGAACAACCGGGAATCACACTGGGAATAACACTGGGAATAACACTGGGAATCACACTGGGAATCACACTGGGAATCACACTGGGAATAACACTGGGAATAACACTGGGAATAACACTGGGAATCACACTGGGAATGACACTGGGAATCACACTGGGAGGAAAACTGGGAATCACACTGGGAGGAAAACTGGGAATCACAATGGGAATAACACTGGGAATAACACTGGGAATCACACTGGGCGGAAAACCGGGAATCACACTGGGAATCACACTGGGAATGGGAATCACACTGGGAATCACACTGGGAATCACATTGGGAGGAAAACTGGGAATGACACTGGGAATAACACTGGGAATCACATTGGGAGGAAAACTGGGAATGACACTGGGAACACTGGGAATGACACTGGGAATAACACTGGGAATGACACTGGGGATGACACTGGGAATCACACTGGGAGGAAAACTGGGAATCACAATGGGAATCTCACTGGGCAGAAAACTGGGAATCATACTGGAAATTACACAGTGAGGGAAACTGGGAATCACACTGGGAATGTTTCTTTTTAGCTTGGAATGATTCTTTAAAAACACGGAGCAGCATCGTCTCGATAAACTCCTGCGACTGAAATGAGAAAATGAAACTCACGACAAAAGCCGGGACCGTGGAGATGCGTTTGGACGTTTGGATCTCGTGGAGGAAAAGTTCACAGGCGTCGTGTTCTACAGAAGGAGAACTCCTCAGACCCCAGCGCAGATCCACCACCTGCAGCAAACACAGCGCCACACGCTGGTCACAACCGGAAATAAAAGGAAAAAAAATAAAACTGTCCAAAACTCCAGGACTGAAACAAGAACAAACAAGGACTAAAAGAATAAACCAGGACTAAACCAGGTCTAAACCAGGACTAAACCAGGTCTAAACCAGGACTAAACCAGGACTAAACCAGGTCTAAACCAGGACGGTGAGCTCTGACCTCGAAGACGAGCCCGAGTCCGCGGCAGAAGGTCAGGACTTCAGGATAGGCCTTCTCCAGCAGAGCTTTCCTCTCACTGCTCATGTCTGCACAAAAACAACTCAGAGTCTGGACAGAAGCACAGAGACCAAAGACCAAAGACCAAAGAGGAGGAAACTTCTGCTCCTCAGATGTTTCTCCTGCTCGTCTTTGGGATCAGCTCCACAAACTCAACATAAATCTTCTTGTATAAAAACCTTCCAGCAGAAACTCTCACGTCTTTGGGGCTGAAGAACAACTCCACTTTATGAAGCGACGGTGAAAACATAAACCAGGACTAAACCAGGACTAAACCAGGACTAAACCAGGACTAAACCAGGACTAAACCAGGACTAAACCAGGACTAAACCAGAACTAAACCAGGACTAAACCAGGACTAAAACCAGGACTAAACCAGGACTAAACCAGACTAAAACCAGGACTAAACCAGGACTAAACCAGAACTAAACCAGGACTAAACCAGGACTAAACCATAAACCAGGACTAAACCAGAACTAAACCAGGACTAAACCAGGACTAAACCAGGACTAAACCAGAACTAAACCAGGACTAAACCAGGACTAAACCAGGACTAAACCAGGAACTAAACCAGGACTAGGACTAAACCAGGTCTAAACCAGGACTGAACCAGGTCTAAACCAGGACTAAACCAGGTCTAAACCAGGACTAAACCAGGACTAAACCAGGACTAAACCAGGACTAAACCAGGTCTAAACCAGGACTAAACCAGGACTGAACCAGGACTATAAGGATTTTATTTTTTATAATATTTCTTGTTTATTTGAGAATATTTTATTGAACTTATTAGTTTTACCAGCAGCACTTTGACTTTATTTTATTTTCCTGTTTGTAAAATGTTTATAAAATCATTGGTTTATTAAAAACACAAATGATTTTCCATTTTGTTCCCAAACTGAAGTGAAAATGAACTGAACTGTGAGTTTTGAAGCGTCACAGCCTCAGTGGTTTTGTGTAAATGTGCAGGGACAAAACAGGGACAGGGTCTGGTCTCCTCACACGTGGACAGTCCTGGACCAGAACCTCATTCATCTCACACAGACGTTCTTAGTTTTTATGTTTTACAGATTCGTATCATTCGTTTGTTTGAACGTTTAAATTAAATCAAGTATTGTCATATTTTTGATGAAGTTCAGTCTCACCTGTGAACGTGGAGCTGATGAAAACTCGGAGCATGTTGGAGGTGCAGGACGGACCGAGGAGCAACTTTCCCCGCAGGAGCTCCTGGAGACTCCCTGCTGCTCCTGCTGCACCTGCTGCTGCTGCTGCTGCACCTGCTGCACTGCTGCTGCTCCTCCTGATGCTCCTCCAGGTGCTCCTCCTTCAGGTGCTCCTCCTCCTGCTGCTCCTCCTTCAGGTGCTCCTCCTTCAGGTGCTCCTCCTCCTGCTGCTCCTCCTGCTGCATGTGCTGTTCCACCAGGTGCTCCTCCAGTTGCTCTCCCCAGTGTTCCTCCTCCTGCTTCTGCTCCTCCTCCTGTTCCTGCTCCTTCCTTTGGTGCTCCTCCTCCTCCTGCTCCTGCTGCTGCTCCTCCTTCTGACATTTTTACACTAATAAAATCAAGCTTATCCTGCTTCAAAAATCAAGTTACACCTCAAATTTCACCTCCTGCTCCAGAAAATAAGGAACATTTTAACATTTTAAAATTTTAACTATAACTTAAACTTTTAACGCAGCTAAATGATCAAACTGTTTTCTTTTCTTTTCTAAGCGAACAGATTTGGGCTTGAAAAAAAGTTCAAAAAGCCAAAAACAATTATACAGTCAAATGTTTCTGTCCAAAAATGCACAGATTATTCTTGTTATTTTGTCTTACAGTTTCAGAAAGTCCAGCTCCAAAACGTTTGTTCTTCTCAGGTGTAAACTCGGCTCTGCTCCATCAGGAGGAAGAAACTCGGAAAACTCCAGGTGGAAAACAGGAAAAAAAACATCTTAAAGGTCAGATTGTGTCGGGTTGTGTCGGGTTGTGTGGGTTTGTGCGTCTGCTTTGTCTCGGTCCGTCTCCGTGTGTGTTCTGAGGCGAGTCGTGCGCGTCTCTGGAGGTTGTTTTCAGGTTGGGTTCCTCGGGTGGTTCCTCCGGTCGCTGGGATCTTCGGGGATCGTCTCCGGAGCGACCGTGCTCCCTCAGCTCCGCTCCGTTTCTCCAAAGCTGCTCATTAACTCTTCTGTCACTGTGACCGACTCCGCGCACGAGTCCCGAGCTCCACGGCAGATTCACCCGAGGCCGTTCACCTGCTCGTTTCCATGGAGACGTCACCGGAATGTCCCGCAGTGTGACTTTAAACCGCTCCACTTGACGTTTATTCGATCACAGGTGGATTTACGGCTCAAAAATCCCTAGAAAAACATTAGACACTGTTGTGAGTGCGAGCGGCGTCGCCTCTCCACAGATCTGCCCTGGAGCTGCAGCTGGTTTGGTTTCCGTGGAGACAGAAAGGTTTAAAGCCACACTGCGGAACATTCCAGACGAAGCAAGAACAGTAACATGTTCACGGAGAAAAGCGCTTGAGGGAACAGCGCAGGTTTAACGCAAACACTTTTTTTGAATTGTGGGTTTTTTTGTGAATTTTTCGTTTATTTTTGCCATTTTTAATCATAAAAACAGAAATAAATGTGGAAATAAAATAAAACTGATTCTGAAAAAGAAAACGGCAAAAGGAGTTTTGAACCAGGACTAAACCAAAACTAAACCAGGTCTAAACCAGGACTGAACCAGGTCTAAACCAGGACTAAACCAGATCTAAACCAGGACTGAACCAGGACTAAACCAGGACTGAACCAGGTCTAAACCAGGTCTAAACCAGGACTAAACCAGATCTAAACCAGGACTGAACCAGGTCTAAACCAGGACTAAACCAGGACTGAACCAGGTCTAAACCAGGTCTAAACCAGGTCTAAACCAGGTCTAAACCAGGACTAAACCAGGACTAAACTGTCCTGTTTGTTCGCGGTGAGGCTCAGGTGAGTTTGAGTCATCGTCTCTGAAGAATCAAGACGAGAACAAAACAGCTGCAGGCGAAGAGAGAAAACAAGAAGAAAAATCACTGAGGACAAAGAACGAGAGAAGAGAGAAGAAGAGGAGGAAGAGGAGGAAGAGGAGAAGTGAGTCTGTGGTGAATCAAAAATGAAGCCGAGACAAAAAAAATTCACCTCAAATTGTTTTTAATTTTTCAGTAAAACCCAAACTCTACAGAACTAGAAAAAGTGAGTCCAGAGGAAAACAGGTCGGGTGGTGTTTGGGTGGTGTCAGGTGGTGTCGGGTGCTCCGTCGGGTGCTCCGTCGGGTGCTCCGTCGGGTGCTCCGTCGGGTGCTCCGTCAGCAGGGCGTGGGCGTGTTCTCGGGGACAGTTAGACCTTTGCTCAGGAGGAAGGCCTCTTGTTTGGGTTCTCTCCCGAGGAACTTCCTCAACATCTCCGACGCTTCCTGAGATCCTCCAGGCCCCAGGATGAACTGACGGTAATCCAGACCCACCTGACAGGTGAGACAGGTGAGACAGGTGAGACAGGTGAGACAGGTGAGACAGGGGAGACAGGTGAGAGACAGGTGAGAGACAGGTGAGAGACAGGTGAGAGACAGGGGAGAGACAGGTGAGAGACAGAGGAGAGACAGGGGAGAGACAGGTGAGAGACAGAGGAGAGACAGGAGAGACAGGTGAGAGACAGGTGAGAGACAGGTGAGAGACAGGAGAGAGAGGAGAGACAGGTGAGAGACAGGTGAGAGACAGAGGAGAGACAGGGGAGAGACAGGTGAGAGACAGAGAGAGACAGAGAGAGAGACAGGAGAGAGGTGAGACAGGTGAGAGACAGAGGAGAGACAGGGAGAGAGACAGGTGAGAGACAGGGAGAGAGACAGAGAGAGAGACAGGGGAGAGACAGGTGAGACAGGTGAGACAGAGAGACAGGTGAGAGACAGGTGAGACAGGTGAGAGACAGGGAGAGACAGGTGAGAGACAGGTGAGAGAGGAGACAGGTGAGAGACAGGGGAGAGACAGGAGAGAGCGACAGGTGAGAGACAGGTGAGAGACAGGGGAGAGAGACAGGGAGAGCGACAGGGGAGAGACAGGGGAGAGACAGGGAGAGACAGGGGAGAGACAGGAGAGAGGAGGACAGGTGAGAGACAGAGTGAGAGACAGGGGGAGAGACAGGTGAGAGACAGGTGAGAGACAGGGAGAGACAGACAGGTGAGAGAGACAGGGAGAGACAGGGGAGACAGGGGAGAGACAGAGGAGAGAGGACAGGAGAGACAGGAGAGAGAGACAGGTGAGAGACAGGTGAGAGACAGGTGAGAGACAGAGGAGAGACAGGTGAGACAGGTGAGACAGGTGAGAGACAGGTGAGACAGGTGAGAGACAGGAGAGAGACAGAGGAGAGACAGAGGAGAGACAGGGGAGAGACAGGTGAGAGACAGGAGAGAGACAGGTGAGAGACAGGGGAGAGACAGGTGAGACAGGTGAGAGACAGAGGAGAGACAGGTGAGAGACAGGTGAGAGACAGGTGAGAGACAGCAGAGAGACAGGTGAGAGACAGGGGAGAGACAGGTGAGACAGGTGAGAGACAGGAGAACAGAGGAGAGACAGGGAGAGACAGGTGAGAGACAGAGGAAGACAGAGAGAGACAGGAGACAGGAGAGACAGAGACAGGTGAGAGACAGGTGAGAGACAGGTGAGAGACAGGGAGAGAGACAGGGGAGAGAGACAGGAGAGAGAGGAGAGAGACAGGGGAGAGACAGGGGAGAGACAGGAGAGAGACAGGAGAGAGACAGGACAGGAGAGAGACAGGTGGAGAGCAGACAGGAGAGAGACAGGAGAGAGACAGGTGAGAGACAGGTGAGAGACAGGTGAGAGACAGGAGAACAGAGAGACAGGGGAGAGCGACAGGAGAGAGACAGGAGAGAGCGACAGGAGAGAGACAGGGGAGAGCGACAGGAGAGAGACAGGTGAGAGACAGGGGAGAGACAGGAGAGAGCGACAGGGGAGAGACAGGGGAGAGACAGGGGAGAGACAGGGGAGAGACAGGGGAGAGCGACAGGAGAGAGCGACAGGAGAGAGACAGGTGAGAGACAGGGGAGAGACAGGGGAGAGACAGGTGAGAGACAGGGAGAGACAGGGGAGACAGGGGAGAGACAGGGGAGAGACAGGAGAGAGAGACAGGAGAGAGCAGGACAGGTGAGAGACAGGGGAGAGCGACAGGAGAGAGACAGGTGAGAGACAGGGGAGAGACAGGGGAGAGACAGGGGAGACAGGAGAGAGACAGGGGAGAGACAGGGAGAGACAGGGGAGAGACAGGGGAGAGACAGTTTACCAGGTCTGGTCCCGGTCTGGTCCCAGACCTGGTTCAGTCCTGGTTCAGTCTGTATGTGGTGCAAAAGTCCGACATCACAGTCACTTAAGTCAAGGAAACAGGAAACGGTTGTTCTCCATTTTTTTCATTTTTCATTTAAACACAAAATTGAAAACTAAAAAAACAAATCATTATCTGTTTTTTCATTTTGGTTTTGGAGACAAATAATGAAGAAAACTGTAGTTTTTTCATTTTCTTATTTTAGGTTTTATTTTGAAAAAGTAATGAACAAATGATACACGGATGTTTCTTCTTCCTGTTTCCTCAGTTTTATTGTTGTTATTTCTGTTATGATCCAACTAATGTCATAAGAACTAATCTGTTCTACTGTAAAACTAACTAATAGTGTCTATATATATATATATATATATATATATATATATATATATATGTGTATATATGTGTGAGTGTTTTACCTTGGGGTTCATGATTCCTTCTTGTTTGAATCGTGCGTAGAACATGTCCATAGAAAACACTTCACTCCACAAATACCCGTAATACTGAGCGTCATATCCACCGGCCAGGTGCCCGAAGGTCGCCGGCATGTTAGTGCCTGAAACACACACACACACACATACACACACACAGACACATACACACACACACACACATCATACACACACACAGACACATACACACACACATACACACACACAGACAAAAACACACACTTTATTTACAGCAGACTCTCCCGTCGCCTTTAGAGCAGAGGTTTATGCACCACGACAAAATAAAATCATACAACCAACACAAAAACGGAGGTATTTTGTAAATGCAATAATAAACATTTAAAAAGACGTCTGTTTTTACTCATTTTGCAGTTTGTAGGTTTAATATTCGTGTTAATGTGTCATGTTACTGAGACAAACGTCCTGACATGAGTCAAGAGCACAGTCAGGGAAGTTACTTTAAAAAAGTAATGTTCTTTCCTTTACTTCTGTAAAAAGTAATCCCTTACTTTACTTAGTTACCCTCTGTGGAAAGTCACTTTTTACATTACTCGTTACTTTGGTACTTTTTGGTGGTAAACTTCATGTGAGGCTGAATACGGCACAAGACCCTGAGGGAATGAAGAAAAGAAGTTTGAGTTGAAGAGGAAGTGAAACTGTTCAGAGTCACAGGTGTGGTCAGTCGGCCCGGGGGATTCAACTCTGCAGGTGAAAGACGACCGCTCTGCAGGAGGGTCCCTGAACCCGGTCCCTGAACCCGGTCCCTGAACCCGGTCCCTGAACCCAGTCCCTGAACCCGGTCCCTGAACCCGGACCCTGAACCCGGACCCTGAACCCGGTCCCTGAACCCGGACCCTGAACCCGGACCCTGAACCCGGTCCCTGAACCCGGTCCCTGAACCCGGACCCTGAACCCGGACCCTGAACCTGGTCGCTGAACCCGGTCCCTGAACCCAGACCTTAAACCCGGTCCCTGAACCCAGTCCCTGAACCCGGTCCCTGAACCCGGACCCTGAACCTGGACCCTGAACCCGGTCCCTGAACCCGGTCCCTGAACCCGGTCCCTGAACCCAGACCTTAAACCCGGTCCCTGAACCCGGTCCCTGAACCCGGTCCCTGAACCCGGTCCCTGAACCCAGACCTTAAACCCGGTCCCTGAACCCGGACCTTGAACCCGGTCCCTGAACCCGGACCCTGAACCCAGACCTTAAACCCGGACGTGAACTTTAAACCTCGTTGTTGATCTGATGATAAAGACTTTACAACATGAGAGTTGCTCTGATGTGAAGAGCACCTGCCAGCACCTGCCACCAGCACCTGCCAGCACCTGCCACCATCACCTGCCCACACTGGAATAGTAAAACAATAGAACCCTGACAGGGGAGCACGTGACGTGTTGTGTTGTTGTTGTGTTGTTGTTGTGTTGTTGTTGTGTTGTTGTGTTGTTGTGTGTTGTGTGTGTGTTGTTGTTGTTGTGTGTGTTGTTGTGTGTTGTGTTGTGTTGTTGTTGTGTGTGTTGTGTGTTGTGTGTGTTGTGTGTGTGTTGTGTGTGTTGTGTGTGTGTTGTTGTTGTGTGTTGTTGTTGTTGTGTTGTTGTGTTGTGTGTGTTGTGTTGTGTGTTTGTTGTTGTGTGTTGTGTGTGTTGTGTGTGTTGTGTGTGTGTTGTTGTTGTGTGTTGTGTGTTGTGTGTTGTGTTGTGTGTGTTGTGTGTTGTGTGTTGTTGTGTGTGTGTGTGTGTGTGTGTTGTGTGTGTGTTGTGTGTTGTGTGTGTGTGTGTGTGTGTGTGTGTGTGTGTTGTTGTGTGTGTGTGTGTGTGTTGTTGTGTGTGTGTGTGTGTGTGTTGTGTGTGTGTGTGTGTGTTGTTGTTGTGTTGTTGTGTGTGTTGTGTTGTGTTGTGTGTGTGTGTTGTTGTGTGTGTTGTTGTGTGTTGTGTGTGTGTTGTTGTGTGTGTGTGTTGTGTGTTGTGTGTGTGTGTGTGTGTGTTGTGTTGTGTGTGTGTGTGTGTGTTGTGTGTGTGTGTGTTGTGTTGTGTGTGTTGTGTGTGTTGTGTGTTGTTGTGTGTGTTGTTGTGTGTTGTGTGTGTTGTGTTGTGTGTGTGTGTGTGTTGTTGTTGTGTGTGTTGTTGTGTGTTGTGTGTGTGTGTGTGTTGTTGTGTGTGTGTGTTGTTGTGTGTGTGTGTGTTGTGTGTGTTGTGTGTGTTGTTGTTGTTGTGTGTGTTGTGTGTTGTGTGTGTGTGTGTTGTGTGTTGTTGTTGTGTGTTGTGTGTGTGTGTTGTTGTGTGTTGTTGTTGTGTTGTTGTGTGTGTTGTGTGTGTGTGTGTGTTGTTGTGTTGTTGTGTGTTGTGTGTGTTGTGTGTGTGTTGTTGTTGTGTGTTGTTGTTGTGTGTTGTTGTTGTGTGTTGTTGTGTTACCTGGAGAGGAGGGGATGCCCAGTACGTCCTCACACAGTCTGTGATATTCTTCTGCAGGGTCCAGGTCGCTCCTCGTGTGCAGAGCCTGATCCACTTTGGCCAGAACGATCTGACGCAGGTTAAACAGACCTGAGGGTCACACGGAGGTCACACCGAGGTCACACGAGGTCACACGAGGTCACACGGAGGTCACACGGAGGTCACACAAGGGTCACACGGAGGTCACAAGGGTCACACGGAGGTCACACAAAGGGTCAAAGGTCAACACAAGGTTTATAAAGGAGAAAAAGTCCTTAGCGAGAAAAACTTGGCTCTGAGGAAACTTTTATATAAACAAGAAATATGTAAAAAACAAAAAATGACAGTAGACAGGAGCAGACAGGAGCAGGCAGGAGCAGACAGGAGCAGACAGGAGCAGACAGGGGCGCACCTGTGTTGGCGAGTCTGGACTTGATGAGTTTGTGGAGCAGGTCGTCGGGGATGGGGGCTCCGCTCTTGTAGTGCTTGGACATTCTCTGCAGAGGCTCTTTTTCCCAAACCCAGTTTTCCAACATCTGAGACGGAGCCTCCACGAAATCCCGCTCCACGTGTGTCCCGCTGAACATGGCATAGTCCGCCTGCGGGCAACAAGAACCTCGAGTAAAAGGTCTGTGAATACTTCAGAAGAACAGAGACGTGAGAGAAAACTCAGAGGAGCTGAGAGAGAAACACTGTGGAACCATCAGACTGGCACCGGGGCGCAGACCGGCACCGGGGCGCAGACCGGCACCGGGGCGCAGACCGGCACTCGTGATGTTCCTGAGGCTGTGGAAGAAGAAACACCTAAACCAGCAAAAGATCAACTGGACCAGAAGAACAGATGAAGAACAACACAAACTGATCTGGGGTCGTACCTGGGCACAGAGGGGGCGGGGGGCCGTACCTGGGCACAGAGGGGGCGGGGGGCGTACCTGGGCACAGAGGGGGCGGGGGTCGTACCTGGGCACAGAGGGGGCGGGGGTCGTACCTGGGCACAGAGGGGGCGGGGGTCGTACCTGGGCACAGAGGGGGCGGGGGGGCGTACCTGGGCACAGAGGGGCGGGGGGTCGTACCTGGGCACAGAGGGGGCGGGGGGGGCGTACCTGGGCACAGAGGGGGCGGGGGGGGCGTACCTGGGCACAGAGCTGGTGCATGACGTGTCCGAACTCGTGGAAGTAGGTCTCGACCTCGTCGTGCTGCAGCAGGGCCGGGGCGTCGCTCGTGGGTTTGCTGAAGTTGGCGACCATCGCCGCCACCGACATCTGCCTGGAGCCGTCGGGCAGGAGGCACCCGGGCTGCAGGCCGAAGCACGCAGCGTGCCCGTACTTCCCCTCCCTGCCCCGGGCACACAGAGACACACAGACAGAGACACACAGAGACACACAGACAGAGACACACAGAGACACACAGAGACAGAGACAGAGGGTTTAGACTGGTATAAAGACGAGTCAGAATGTGACTCTACAAATGAACCAATGGGACACGAGGAAACATTTTATATCATTATATTTGAAAATAACAAAACTTGTACTCTGAGCTCGACTCGTGTGGAGCTCAGAGAGTGACGTCTGAGTCTCTGTCACTTTAAAGTCACATGACGACACATCGACTGTTGTTTGGTGTGGCTCGTGTGAGGAGCTGAGGCGGCTCGCCTGGAGCGAACACAGTGTTGGAAATGTGCTCCACACACTGAGGCGTCAAGTACACGTCACTACAGAACAACTGTAACTCTGATTTATCTGGATCATAAAAACACTGGACCTGAAGAATCATGTTTTATAATTCTCCAATCAGAAGCAGAATAAGCGTCACATGACTCTCGTTTGAGTTGCTGGTTCAAAGCTGAAATCCAGTGAGTTTTTTCAAATTAACTTTTTATTGAAAAAGCAGATTACATTTTGCAGAGTGTAAAATTAAATCACATGTTCCTGCTCTTACAATTTTTTTTAAAACATATACAAACTCAAAACAGGTTGGGGAGCCAGGGAACCTCTTTCACAATTTAACAGAATATTGCAACTGTGAGGTAGTGTTATATGAAGTCTGATCTCACTGGCTTTACATATTCTGTCCACCTAGTCCACATCTTGTAAAAAGAGTCCAGCTGCACTTTCAGTAAAAATGAAATCTTTTCCATCATGTAGATCTCTTGCACAATGTCAATCCAGTTCTCAATTGTTGGTCGCTCAGGTTTAAGCCATTTCCTTGTTATTGCCTTTTTACTTGCTGCCAGTAGAATATAGAGTAATCTCTTATTTGTGTTGCTAAAGCGTCTAACACTAAGTTACCAAGGTACAAAGTTATAAATGACAGGGGGAAAACACATGAAAAAACACCCTGCAGATGTTGATGAATCTCTGACCAGTTTTCTTGGATGACCCCACATTCCCAAAAAATATGGAAGTGATTAGCCCCATCATTCCCACATCTCCAGCAGGCATCACCTATTCCTTGGTGTCTCTTTTGTACTGGTGTAATGAAAATCTCATTAGGTTTTTCCAACAAAATTCACGCCATGTATTTGACCCTGTTGAGATCCACTGGATTTGACATATGTGCTCCCAATCCTCTTCTGTCATTGTAAACTTTCCCTCTCTTTCCCACTTTTCTTTGATATAATATGTGCTCCCCTCCTCACCCAACAGCCATTATACAATTTCGAAACTATTTTTGTGGGAGATGATGATTTTATTAGCGACATAAATATTTGTAAGAAACCCTGATCGGCTGAGGGAATTGTAATTTTCTGAGTGAAGTAGTGCCTTATTTGCAGGTACCTGAAGAAATCCTCAGAGCGCAGTCCATGCTTCTGTTTTAAAGTGTCAAAAGCCTGAAATGCCCCATTGTGGACAAATGATTTATAATCAGTTAATCCTTTTGAAATCCAAACTTTGAACCTATCATCATATTTATTGGGGGTAAACTCAGAATCGTATGCACACCATCTCAAAATGTGTGAGTCCCTCTCTAGATGACATAACTTAAGGGTTTCATTCCAGGCCATAATCATCGTATTTAATAAGTGGTCATCTTGTATATTAATTTTACCCTGCAGTTTTGTATCTGCAATTAGAGCTTTCAATGGTTTCCCCTCAATTGATTTCCTCCCCAGATCTTTCCATCCCGCCCCGTAAGCAGGAGAGCACATGCACACAAGAGGCCTCAGCTGGGCAGCATAGAAATATTCCCTTAAGCATGGAAGGTTCCTACCACCTTTATCTTTCTTTAACTGTAAGGTTTTATACTTAATTCTAGCTTTTTTACCTTTCCATATGTACCTTGATATCATCTTATCCCATTCTGCAAACTGTTTATGTGGTATAGTAAATGGCAGACACTGAAACAGATATAGCATTCGAGGAAGAACATTCATTCTGATAGAGTCGATCCTCGAATGTAAATCCAGAAATGGTATAGTATTCCATCTTTGTATATCCGTGTGCAATTTAATGTTAAGAGGTCCATAATTTACTTCATACATCTTAGTGAAATCTGTATGTAGTACAATTCCTAAATATTTAATACAATCTGCATCCCATTTCCATTTATAATCATTTTTAATATTTTGAGGTGGGTCATAATTTAAAGTCAATATCCGAGTCTTGTTTACGTTAATTTTGTACCCTGAAAAAGCACCGTATTCTTCAAGTGTTCTGATCACTATGGGTAGGGTCTGCGTTGGGTGAGATATGGTCAATAATAAATCATTAGCAAATAACGCCAGTTTTTGCTCCTCTCCTGCAACTGTTACCCCTTTGATATCTTTTCTTTGCCTTATCCATTGACCAAGTGGTTCAATATACAAAGCAAATAATAGTGCGGACATATTACAACCCTGTCTAGTCCCTCTTTCTAGAGCAATTGGCTCAGTAAGGTCCCCATTAATTTTAATTCTAGCGGTCGGTTTGTTGTATAACCCTGAAATTGTCTCAATTATTGATTTATGAAAGCCAAACTTGCCAAGTACTTTGTACAAGAAGGTCCACCTCACTGAGTCAAACGCTTTTTCAGCATCAAGGCTGATCACTAATGTCTCCTGCTTTTGTTTAACGACCTGCTGCATTATGTGCAGAACTCTTCTGATGCTGTCCTGTGTTTGTCTTTGTTTGATAAACCCGGTTTGATCTTTATGGATCAACTGTGGCAGGATTGTTTCCAATCGCTTTGATATTATTGATGTGAATAATTTGTAGTCAATGTTTAAAACACTAATTGGGCGGTAATTACTACACTCTATCCTTTCCCTCCTTAGGTATAATGGAAATTATTGCTTCATTCCAAGATTTTGGTATTTCTTTCCATCACCCAATTAAAAGTCTTCAATAAGGTTGGAATCAAGTGATCCTCCATTGTTTTGTACCACTCTGGCCCATAACCATCCGCTCCCGCCATCTTTCCTCTTTTCAGTCTCCTAATTGCTAAATGAATTTCTTCTTTAGTTATTGCAGCAAGAAGTTTCTTATTTTGTTCTTCTGACAAGGTTGGTAAATCTAATTGGGTCAAGAACGTATCAATCTGCTCACCATTATTTGTGCAAATTTGAGAGTAAAGATTTTTATAATAGTATTGAAAACATTGCTGAATTTTCTCCTGTTCAGTTTCTAATTTGTTATTTAAGGGATTTTTTATTTTATGTATTGTTCTCTCTGCTTGTTGTTTCTTCAATATATAAGATAGACGTTTTAGAGATCTCCCACCTGATTCATACTGTTGTTTTGTAAAAACAAGCTTTTTCTGTACCGCCAACGTATTGATATCATCAATTTCTTTTTTCAATTTTATAATTTCAGATTTAATTTCGTTTTTCATAGTTTTGGAGTGCACACGCTTAAGTTTTAACAATTTGTTTTCCAAGCATACAAGTTTGTATTGGTTGGTTTTCTTTTGATAAGAGGAGATACTTATTATTCTACCTCTCATTACTGCCTTAAAAGTATCTCAAAGAATCACTGGGGAGACCTCATCATTGTCATTATGCACAAGATGCTCCTCTAACGCATCTTTTAGATCTTCTTTAATATTTGGGTAGTTAAGAATATTACTGTTTAGCCTCCAAAAAGTAAATCTTTTCTTACTTGCTAAGCAAACATTCACATAGACTGGGTTATGATCAGAGATTGTACAGGGCCCAATTTCACTGGTTTTGACTCGGAGGACGTCATTTTTTAACATAAAAAAATAATCTAGACGAGAATAGACGTTATGGGGGTGTGAATAGTGAGTACACTCCCTCCTGGATGGATTATTATCTCTCCATACATCAATTATTCCAATTTCTTCCATAAGATGTAGCATCTTTTTCCCTATCTTTTTAGTGTCACCTTTCCCATTTGAAGAGTCAAGTGAACCATTTAACGCAATGTTGAAATCTCCCCCACATATTAAGATTCCCTGACTTTTAGTAGTAATTAGTTCAAAAACATGTTTATAAAGGGACCAATCGCTACCAGGAGGGACACACACACTGACAAGAGTTACAAGAGTATCTTCAATCTTTCCTGTTATCAGGACATATCTGCCTTCCTTGTCTTTGTGCTCTGATATATGCTCATAGTTCAGTACCCGCATATCAGAATCGCCACTCCTCTCCGGCGCCCTGAACCATGAGAAGAATAAAACACATGTTTGAAACCCAGTTTGTTCAATTTGGAATGTTCCTCATCTGAGAGATGCGTCTCCTGCATCAATGCAATTTCTACTTTATCTCTTTTGAGTTTCGACAGTGCTTTCCATCTTTTAACTGGACTATTGGCCATTAATATTAATTGTAACAAGTTTTATACGTTTGTCAAACATGGTGTTATTCCATTAGTTACATCATACATATGTTCCCTGCTCCCCATCATAACAATTGAACTAAGAACAATAGTAAAACTGAACATTTGAAAAGAATAACGAACAGACTTTGATGATGTGAACTCCTGAGGCAGGGGTCTTTGAGACAGACCCTGTAAAGCTTCTAAAGGCAACGTCCTCATCAGTTCGTTGAAGGGGGCCCTTGTTGGCTGTGGCGTGCACTATGGGAAGACGCACCGTAAAGAACCGTACACTTCATATTTCACACCAAAAACCACAATGTCTTTAAGCTTAGGCTTAAAATAAAAAGACCATAATGGATATTTCTCACTGACAATCAAAAAAAGTAAAAAAAACAACCTTAATCTCCAGAGGGCCCAGCTGCCGCTCTCCTGAAGGCTTTGTAACCTGGGTCCGGCCCTGGGTTTGGTGCATTGCGAGCAGCCCCTCTGGTCACTCTGGTCCAGGTCAGCTGTTTTAGTTGCTCCAAGATTGTTTCTGCTGGTTTGATAATCGCAACAGGAAAGCCTCTTCTGGACATGTCTTCACTCGCCTCCACTGCTGTATTGTACGTTTTGATTCCTTCGGCAAACTTCACCTTCAGTCTAGCTGGAAAGAGGGTTTGGAACTGGATCTGGTCTTTTAAAACTCTGCGCAGGTCAGCGTCTTCTCTTCTCTTCTTAATGATAACAGGAGGATAATCATTGTCCAGTGTTATTTGTTTACCTTTCCAAGTAAAACCTCTTTGTTGCCTTGCGGAGGATTTGTTCTTTTGTCTTGAAGCTCAAGAACTTAACGAGAATAGAGCGCGGCGGGGCCCCACTTGGGGGCGGGGCCCAGGGAGCGGTGAGCTCGTTCAATGCCGATATCTTTCACATCATCCAGTCGCAAACCCTCACGCAACAAACATTCAACAAAGTCACTCACTGTAGGGGAGTCTCGCTCGGATTCTTCGGATACGCCGTAAATCCTGATATTCTCCCTCCTGGTGCGGCTTTCCAAATCTGTGAACTTGTCCTTTAACTTCATGTGCAGCTGCACGAGTCCGGCCATCGTCTGTGTTCTGAATCCTCTCCTCCGCTTTCTCGATCCTCTCCTCAGCTTCCTCCAGTCGGTTGTTCACTTTGGCGATATCATCCTTGATACCTTCTAACTGCTCCCTGTTCTCTTGGCGAAAGTCTCTGAGTTCTCGTAAAAGTACATCGTAGTCCGCCATGATGCGTGGTAGCGAGTGTTAGCTTAGCGTTGGCTAATTAGCCTTGCGGTTGTTTTGCCGTGGATCTCCGATGGTCAACTGTACGCTAACGCTAGCGTTTTTCGAAGTCGATTCACTTACATTAAGTCACCATCCAGTATGGTTTTCTGGTGTATTTCTCTCCCCCTTTATCTTATCTCCAATTTACAAGATTTATTTCACCATTTGAGGGGGGCTGGTATTAATTATCTTGGTTCTGTCGGGAGCCTCTCACCACGCAGCCATGACGTTGATGTTCCAACCGGAAGTCCTGAAATCCAGTGAGTTTAAATCTAAAATGTCTCTGATGTGACGGAGTCTCCCTGAACCTCAGAACCTGCAGCAGCAGAGTCAGAGCTAGTGCAGCCTCTGCAGCTCAGAGAGGAGATCTGGAGCTTCTACAAGAGACCAGAACAGAAAACACCTGTGTGTGTGGTGTTTGGACCTGGTGTTGGGACCTGGTGTTTGGACCTGGTGTGGGATCTGGTGTTTGGACCTGGTGTGGGACCTGGTGTTTGGACCTGGTGTGGGATCTGGTGTTTGGACCTGGTGTGGGACCTGGTGTGGGACCTGGTGTTGGGATCTGGTGTTGGGACCTGGTGTTTGGACCTGGTGCTGGACCTGGTGCTGGGACCTGGTGTTGGGACCTGGTGTTGGGACCTGGTGTTTGGACCTGGTGTGGGACCTGGTGTGGGACCTGGTGTTGGGACCTGGTGTTGGGACCTGGTGTGGGACCTGGTGTGGGACCTGGTGTTGGGACCTGGTGTTGGGACCTGGTGTGGGACCTGGTGTTGGGAACCTGGTGTGGGACCTGGTGTTGGGACCTGGTGTTGGGACCTGGTGTTTGGACCTGGTGTTGGACCTGGTGTTGGAACCTGGTGTGGGACCTGGTGTTGGGACCTGGTGTTGGACCTGGTGTTGGGACCTGGTGTTGGACCTGGTGTTGGGACCTGGTGTTGGGACCTGGTGTTGGGACCTGGTGTTGGGACCTGGTGTTGGGAGCGTTACCGTGGATACAGGTCGAGGTAGAACTGTCCCACGGTGGCGCCGCTGCTCCGGTCCCTCACGTGGTACAGCGTGACGTCCGGGTGCCACACGGAGGCGCCGGGCACCTGCTCGAACAACAAACCCAACAGCTCCTGGTAAATGTCCAACAGCCCCCGGGTCACCACCTCTATCGGGAAGTACTCCTTCAGATGGTTCTGGTCCACCGCGTACTGGGTCTCCTCCACCTGAGACCACAGAACAGAAACCAGGACTGAGACCAGGACTGAGACCAGGACTGAGACCAGGACTGAGACCACAGAACACAGACACAGAGAACACAAATTGAACTGTGACATTGAGACGTTGGGAGTCGTACCTGTGTCATGAAGTATCGCATGTCCCAGGCGTGGAGTTTTCCGTCAAACGGCAGCTGTCTCTTCTCACACTCTTTCTGCTTCAGGTTGAGCAGAACCTCCCTCTCCTCCTCCCCCAGGGGGCGCAGTTTACACGCCAGCTCCTCTGGAACACACACAACAGCTGTAAGGTTTACACCGCACACATCAGTCTACAGGGGGCGCTGTTCACAGCCTGAGATCTTCAATAACACACAGAGAACAGCTGTAAGGTTCTTATGGTTCTAAGGTTCAGTTTCCACAAAGGAACACACAGAACACCTGGAAGGTTTTTAACAGTACAACTCTCGAGTGTGTCCTTCAAACATGGAGCTCAAGAAGAATTTAGGGGGCAGTAAAGTGAATGTAGGTGTGTGTAGTTCATCACAGAATCACAGACCCACAGAGGAACAGACACAGGTCTGTTGTGTGAGGCTCAGTTTGATCAGCTCCAAGTGGAGCTCACTGCAGATTTACTCAAACAACTATTTTATTTTACTTTATTATTTTCATAACCATTCACCTCGTCATGTGTCACTTATAATCCTACTTTATTATACAGTAAACTGTGATTTGCTTTAATGATCCAAGTTCTCTTCCTGGGGTCAGTTTTCATTAGTTGGACATGAGAACATCACAGATGAGAGTTTGAGTCTGAATGATCGAGTCTTGTTCTGTGTCAAAGCTTCTGCAGAGGAACAACTTCAGTTTTAAACCACCAGATGGAGCTACACAACCAACAAAGTGTGACACACAAATGTGTGACACACAAATGTGTGACACACAAATGTGTAACACACAAATGAGTGACACACAAATGAGTGACACACAAATGAGTGACACACAAATGTGTGACACACAAATGAGTGACACACAAATGTGTAACACACAAATGTGTGACACACAAATGTGTGACACACAAATGTGTGACACACAAATGTGTAACACACAAATGAGTGAACACACAAATGAGTGACACACAAATGAGTGACACACAAATGTGTGACACACAAATGTGTGACACACAAATGAGTGACACACAAATGTGACACACAAATGTGTAACACACAAATGTGTAACACACAAATGAGTGACACACAAATGAGTGACACACAAATGAGTGACACACAAATGTGTAACACACAAATGAGTGACACACAAATGTGTGACACACAAATGAGTGAACACACAAATGAGTGACACACAAATGAGTGACACACACACACAAATGAGTGACACACAAATGAGTGACACACAAATGTGACACACACACACAAATGTGTGACACACAAATGAGTGACACACAAATGACACACAAATGTGACACACACAAATGTGTGAACACACACACAAATGAGTGACACACAAATGAGTGACACACAAATGAGTGTGACACACAAATGCACACAAATGAGTGACACACAAATGAGTGACACACAAAATGAGTGACACACAAATGTGTAACACACAAATGAGTGACACACAAATGAGTGACACACAAATGTGTGACACACAAATGTGTAACACACAAATGAGTGACACACAAATGAGTGACACACAAATGAGTGACACACAAATGAGTGACACACACCCTGAGGCCTCATCTACACATCAGTAATATGTAGGAGGCAGTAGTGGTCAGTAGAGTGTGTGCAGGTGTGTGCAGGTGTGTGCAGGTGTGTGTAGGTGTGTGCAGGTGTGTGTGCAGGTGTGTGCAGGTGTGTGTAGGTGTGTGCAGGTGTGTGCAGGTGTGTATAGGTGTGTGCAGGTGTGTGGTGTGTGCAGGTGTGTATAGGTGTGTGTAGGTGTGTGCAGGTGTGTGTAGGTGTGTGCAGGTGTGTGCAGGTGTGTGTAGTGTGCGTTACCGAGGAAGGAGGAGACCTTGTGTGCGCTCTTGGCCATGTTCATCTCCAGTACAAAGTCGGCGTGAGTCTTGAAGCCGAGCAGAGCACACTTCTGAGCACGAAGACTCACCAGCTCCTTCAGGATCTCAGAGTTCTCCTGAAAACACAAACCACCACAGAGTCAGAGGGGGGGGCAGGGGGCACAGAGGGAGGGGCAGGGGGGTACAGAGGGAGGGCACAGAGGAGGCAGACTGGCAGCCATGTTTGTAGTTTTACCTGTTTGCAGCGCGAGTTGAAGGCCTCCTCCAGCTTCTTCCGCGTCTCTGGGACGTGACACTTTTTCATGGTGGGGAAATAATGAGGATACTTCAAAGTCACTTTGAGTTTGTCTCCGTCTTTGTCCAGAGAGCTCAGGAAGTCCTCGGGGAGACCGCCTACAGGACACAGAGGGCAGAGGTCAGAGGTCACACACTTTAACACGTCACAGAGCCTCATTTGGTCTTTTATTATCACAGACAGTTTCTTTTACACAAACCAGCGCCGTGTTCCTCCTCACAGGTCGGATCAGAGGATTTAAAGAAGCTCTAGGAAACAGTCGAGGGTCCAACACCTGCCTGTCTCCATGGAGATGTACTTTGTCTAGAATGTTCCAGAGTAAAGCACACGCCCGGGCCTCTCACCAGAACTCGTTTTGAAGAATGATTTATTACTGAACTGATACTAAACGATCAGCGATGATACTGAAACCAAACTGTTCTGAACAGGTCTGAACATGACACGTGTCGATCCCCACGCACGAGCACAGGGGACCAGTTACAGTTCAGATCTGTGGAGAGGCGGCCCTGCAGGTTTTTCCAGGTGTTTGCTTAGCAAAACAAACACCTGGAATTGATTAAACGCAAGATAAATAAAATGAAAATGAAGATTATTTCAGGAAAATAATTAGAATCTCGATGCAGACGAGCAGATGACGGATCCTCCACCAGAAAATCTGAGTTGTGTTTTATCACACACTAAAAACTTCTCTGATCTGGCCAAGATTTTAACACTTTTATCAGGTTATTCATCTTGTTTTCAGATTTATGATCAATTTACTCGATCTGAGACGCTTCATTCTCATCTACAGTCGTTTATTTGAAGAGAACTTGTCAGTAAAATGAACTTCTGTATGGACACATCATTTTACTACATTTAACTCATTTTCTGATCGGTTTACGTGTTTATATTTTACATAAATAAAAGTGTCCTGAAACCAAAAATGCTGCCAAACTGCAAAAGTACTAGTTTTTTGGGTTTTTTTTGGGACTCTTGTGGTCAGACTTGTCTTGGTCTTTTGAGCGTCACTTGACAACAGAACAAAACTCATCGAACGTCGTCTCCACACAGTTAAAGAAACATTATAAACACTTTTAGTTTTAAATCGTGAAATATTAAACTGAAAATACAAACACACGTTCATTTGTGCTCAACAAACTACTGTAGATATCAATAAATTATAATATTATATCAGGTCCTTATGCACTAGAGATTTTTTAATGACTGTAATGAAACTGACATGATGATACTTTCTGATACTGCAGATACTGTGATACTGTAAAACTGTAGTACTGTAGTACTGTAATACTGTAATACTGTAGTACTGCCCAACTCTTAAGGTTTGTTCACACCAAAGCATCAAATTGTCCAGTTTCTATGTAAAGTCCATGTGGACGCGTGACTGGAGCGTCCTGTGTCTTCGGCGTAGACGCAGCGAGTCTTGAGCGTTTTGGTGTCGATGCTCTAGACGCGCGTCCAAGGCGTCAGTGTCAAGAAGTTCAAAATGCTGAACTTTTTGCGTCAGATGCACCGCGTCGACCAATCAGGGACGAGTATCCAGAGACGCAGCGACGTTATTATCAGGAAGAAAAACCCCAGAACCAGAACCACAAACATGAACGGAACATAAATATAAACACCACAAACACAGAGAACTAAACCAGGACTAAACCAGGACTACACCAGGACTACACCAGGACCACACCAGGACACACCAGGACTACACCAGGACTACACCAGGACTACACCAGGACCAGACCAGGGCTACACCAGGGCTACACCAGGGCTACACCAGGACCAGACCAGGGCTACACCAGGACTAGACCAGGACTACACCAGGGCTACACCAGGGCTACACCAGGACTACACCAGGACTACACCAGGACTACACCAGGACCAGACCAGGGCTACACCAGGACTAGACCAGGACCAGACCAGGGCTACACCAGGGCTACACCAGGACTACACCAGGACTACACCAGGACTACACCAGGACTACACCAGGACCAGACCAGGGCTACACCAGGACTAGACCAGGACTAGACAGGACTACACAGGACTACACCAGGACTACACCAGGACTACACCAGGACCAGACCAGGGCTACACCAGGGCTACACCAGGACTACACCAGGACTACACCAGGACTACACCAGGACTACACCAGGACCAGACCAGGGCTACACCAGGACTACACCAGGACTACACCAGGACCAGACCAGGACCAGACCAGGACCACACCAGGACTACACCAGGACCAGACCAGGACCAGACCAGGGCTACACCAGGACTACACCAGGACTACACCAGGACCAGACCAGGGCTACACCAGGACTACACCAGGACTACACCAGGACCGGATCAGGACCGGACCAGGACTGGACCAGGACTACACCAGGACTAAACCAGGACTAGACCAGGACTACACCAGGACTACACCAGGACCAGACCAGGACCAGACCAGGACCAGACCAGGACCACACCAGGACTACACAGGACCAGACCAGACCAGACCAGGACTACACCAGACTACACAGGACCAGGACCAGACCAGGGCTACACCAGGACTACACCAGGACTACACCAGGACCGGACCACAGGACCGGACCAGGACTGGACCAGGACTACACCAGGACTAAACCAGGACTAGACCAGGACTAAACCAGGACTAGACCAGGACTAGACCAGGACTAGACCAGGACTAGACCAGGACTAGACAAGGACTAGACAGGGACTAGACAAGGGACTAGACCAGGACTAGACAAGGACTAGACCGGGACTAGACCGGGACTAGACCGAGACTAAACCAAGACTAGACTGGGACTAGACCAAGACTAGACCGGGACTAGACCACGACTGATCCAGTGTCATTAGTGGAGTATAAATATAAACTCGCTCCAGTCGTCGAGTCGATTTCCTCCGCTGATGTTTTATGTGATAAAAACACTAAAGTCTCTCAGTCTGGTCTGACATTGTTTCGGGAAAAGTCCAGGACTGGGCTCTTGTTTCCAGGGCAACGGACAAACGTCAAGTATTTTTCTCCCGTTCGTCCACAGAGTCAAAGACGGGCGTCTGGGGCGTCTAAACTCAAATGCAAAGACTCCAAATAGAAATGTCAAGGCGTTTTTTGATGCTTTGGTGTGAACGACCTTTAAAGGTTGTATGGAGGATTTTTTTTGTTTCAAACTGTCAGTGAAAGATTAAAATACCATTACAGAGACGCAGCAGCTTTGTAATTATGATGACCAAAAAAAAAAAGAACGAAAATCTATCAACTGTGGACGTAGTGAGGCCAGATAAACATCAGCCAATAGAAAACGAGGCTCCTTCATTGTCTATTGGCTGTTAGGTTGTCAATCAAACTCCCTAGTATAACTGACTCGTCGGAGCGCGGGGATTACGTGGTTTATGCAGCGGTTCTTAGAGGCATTTTTGAACTGTCGCTTCCTCGCATTTCGCACAAAGTTTGTCGCGACGGCGGACGAGAATCCACGACCGGTTCGCCGCAAAAGAAAGTCCGTTTTTGAGGTCGCTGAAAGAAGAAGAGAAGTGGAAATGTAGCAAACCAAACTGAGGTGATTCTTGGAGATCTCGTCCAGCGATGGCGCGACCAAAGCAAACGAAGGGTCTAAAAACTGACGCGTCGGTCGCTGAATTACTTCTAGACAGGAAACTTCAACAGTGATTCTGAACGCGCACAAGGACTGACGCTGTATTTCTCTTCCCTTAAAAAAATCCTCTATACAACCTTTAATATATAAGACATGTATAAACAGACCGAGCTCCTGCAGGCTGAAGCTCAGGCTGGTCGTGTCCTCGTTCAGGTTCTTGTTGAAGTCGATGCTCAGGTTACTCAGCTTCTTCTTGATGTTTTTAATTTCCTGAAAAACACAAAAGTAAAATGTGTTAAAGACAAACTCCATCTAGAGCAGACGTCTCCGACCTTTATCCTCCCATGAGCCGCTTTTACAAAACAAAACTGTCAGAGCCGCTCGTTTTAGTGCTCACAAGAAACCAAGACGAGCTTTAAATGAGGAAAAGTCTAGAAAACATAAACTATTATCCAGTTATTTGCGCACAAAATCAAACATCAAAACGACACATGTTGTTACAGCTCCAGGACTCGAGTTCTTTGACTCGTAACATAAGAAGTTTTATCTGCTAAAAGAAAATAAAAAGCCCAAACTTTACTTAATGATATTAAAAATATTATTGATAGAAAATGAGGAGACGCGCCCGTGCAGCATGGTTTAGTCCTGGTTTAGTCCTGGTTTAGATCAAGTTTAGACCTGGTTTAAACCTGGTTTAGATCGAGTTTAGACCTGGTTTTAGTCCTGGTTTAGTCCTGGTTTAGATCGAGTTTAGACCTGATTTAGACCTGGTTTAGATCGAGTTTAGACCCGGTTTTAGTCCTGGTTTAGACTTGGTTTAGATCTAGTTTAGATCTGGGGGGGGGGGGGGATTTAGCCCAAAATGTGAAAACAGTTAAATCCCTCTGTTTAATCCATTTATTTCAACAAAGTAACTGTAATCCAATTACCACTCACTGAAACAGTAACTGTAACTGAATACAGTTACTCATCATTTGTACTCTGATTACTCCGGTATTTATAATCTGTTACTCCCCAACACTGTCTGTGTGACCTGTTTTGTGGCACAGAACTCGTCTGTTAATTCTGTCATTTTGTTTCTTAGTTTAGGTCATTTTCTGTGCATGTTTTAGTCGGTTTTGTTCATTTATCTTCACATTCCTGTTAATTAAACTTTACTTCATTACCTCCGCCAAGGAGGTTATGTTTTTGCCGCTGTCTGTCTGTCTGTCTG
>NW_026571473.1:39310796-39331654 GCF_026225935.1 Boleophthalmus pectinirostris
ATTTTGTTGGGCAGCAGCAGAAGTTTAGTTTAGTTTGATGTGATGAATCTTCAACAGTTAAAGTTAAAGGTGACGTGTGTGTGTGTGTGTGTGTGTGCGTGTGTGTACGTGTGTGTGTGTGCGCGTGCACGTGTGTGTGTGTCACTGACCCGTGTACTCCACCTCCACGTCGGCCAGGGCCTTGAGTGTGTTGCTGAAGGACACGGCGTCCAAGTCCAGGGCTCCCACGGCGTCGTACACGCGCTTCGTGTCCGAGATGAGCTTCTCGGACAGTTCCAGGATCTGCTCCGGGGTCAGGTCCCAGCGGAGACGGTTCTGAGACGTCACCGGCGCCGAAGAGCTGAGGTCCACTTCTCCTGAAAACGAAGAAGAAGAGGAGAATGTGGTTATGAAAGGCGTCTGATGCTGGTCTACAGAAACTTAACAATAACTGAAATATGATGATCTCGTCTGAAGTCTCACAATAACATCGTGGTTCATTATGACTGAACCAAAGACTTTGAAAAGGCATTTAAAAAAGAAAAAATACAGTTTTAAAAAAAGAAAAAATACAGTTTTAAAAAAAGAAAAAATACAGTTTTTAAAAAGGAAAAAAAAAAGTTGCATTCAGGATTTTGTCTCCACAGAAAATCACAATAAATATGATGAAAATATTGTACCAAGAGATTTGGAGATTGTTACATCCACACTGCTCTGATACTGGCCCCATACACTGGTCTTGGACTGGTCCGATACTGTCCCGATACTGGTCCAATAACGGTCCCATACTAGTCTAAAACTGGCCTGATACTGGTCCAATATTGGTCCAATATTGGTCCTGATACTGGCCTTAAACAGTTCAAATACTGGTCTTAAACTGGTCTGATAATAGTCCTGATACTGGCCTTAAATTGGCCCGATACTGGTCCGATACTGGCCCGACACTGGTCCAATACCAATCTTAAACTGCCCTGATACTGGTCCTGATACTTGTCCGATACTGGTCCAATACTGGGCTTAAACAGATCCGATACTGGTCTTAAACTGGTCTTCATACTGGTCCAACACCGGTCCGATACCAGTCAACTGGCCTGATACTGGTCTGACTCTGATCCGATACTGGTCCAAAACTGGTCCTGATACTGGTCCGATACTGGTCTTAATCTGGTCCAATAATGGTCCGATACTGGTCCGATACTGGTCCAATACTGGGCTTAAACAGATCCGATACTGGTCTTAAACTGGTCTGATTCTGATCCGATACTGGTCCTGATACTGGTCCTGATACCGGTTCACACTTGTGTACTTCTTGTTTTATTTCCTCGTCTTTAGTTTTAAAATCGTCCGACAGCAACAGGCTCAAAAATCAAGATAAAAAAAATATGAAAACAGATTTAAATTTAAACACAACATTTTTTAAATAAAATAAAACACAATAAAATAACTGTTATGTAAACGTGTGTGTGGCTGTGATTCAAGAGAGTGCACAGTTGTACAGTATGGCGTGTTTTGCTCATGGGCTGGGGCAGAGTTTGTTATGTGAGTGAATGGCCCCGGGTCACGTCCCTGAACAAACACGCCTCAAAAACACGAAGCACAGACTGTTCCGATTAAACCGAGAGAAACGAGAACTTCAGCCTCAAGTCACAATCTTCACCTTAAAAAGAACAAAAACTAAAATTTAAACATCACAATCTTCACCTAAAAAAGAACAAAAACTAAAATATAAAAAGTCACAATCTTCACCTAAAAAAGAACAAAAACTAAAATTTAAACATCACAATCTTCACCTAAAAAAGAACAAAAACTAAAATATAAAAAGTCACAATCTTCACCTAAAAAAGACAAAAACTAAAATATAAAATCACAATCTTCACAAAAAGAATAAAAAAAAAAATATAAAAAGTCACAATCTTCACCTAAAAAAGAACAAAAACTAAAATATAAAAATCACAATCTTCACCTAAAAAAAACAAAAACTAAAATATAAAAAGTCACAATCTTCACCTAAAAAAGAACAAAACTAAAATATAAAAAGTCACAATCTTCACCTAAAAAAGAACAAAAACTAAAATTTAAAAAGTCACAATCTTCACCTAAAAAAGAACAAAAACTAAAATAAAAAAGTCACAATCTTCACCTAAAAAAGAACAAAAACTAAAATATAAAAATCACAATCTTCACCTAAAAAAGAACAAAAACTAAAATTTTAAGTCACAATCTTCACCTAAAAAAGAACAAAAACTAAAATATAAAAAGTCACAATCTTCACCTAAAAAAGAACAAAAACTAAAATATAAAAACTCACAATCTTCACCTAAAAAAGAATAAAAACTAAAATTTAAACATCACAATCTTCACCTAAAAAAGAACAAAAACTAAAATATAAAAAGTCACAATCTTCACCTAAAAAAGAACAAAAACTAAAATATAAAAAGTCACAATCTTCACCTAAAAAATAACAAAAACTAAAATATAAAAAGTCACAATTTTCACCTAAAAAAGAACAAAAACTAAAATATAAAAACTCACAATCTTCACCTAAAAAAGAACAAAAACTAAAATTTAAAAAGTCACAATCTTCACCTAAAAAAGAACAAAAACTAAAATATAAAAAGTCACAATCTTCACCTAAAAAAGTACAAAAACTAAAATATAAAAACTCACAATCTTCACCTAAAAAAGAACAAAAACTAAAATTTAAACATCACAATCTTCACCTAAAAAAGAACAAAAACTAAAATATAAAAAGTCACAATCTTCACCTAAAAAAGAACAAAAACTAAAATATAAAAACTCACAATCTTCACCTAAAAAAGAATAAAAACTAAAATTTAAAAGTCACAATCTTCACCTAAAAAAGAACAAAAACTAAAATTTAAAAAGTCACAATCTTCACCTAAAAAAGAATAAAAACTAAAATTTAAAGTCACGATCTTCACCTAAAAAAGAATAAAAACTAAAATATAAAAACTCACAATCTTAACCTAAAAAAGAATAAAAAAATAAAATATAAAAAGTCACAATCTTCACCTAAAAAAAATAAAAACTAAAATATAAAAACTCACAATCTTCACCTAAAAAAGAATAAAAACTAAAATATAAAAACTCACAATCTTCACCTAAAAAAGAATAAAAGCTAAAATATAAAAGTCATAGTTTTCACCTCCAAACGAACAAAACTAAAAAGGCAAAAAGTCACAATCTTCACCTAAAAAAGAACAAAAATTTAAATTTAAGAAGTCACAGTCTTCACCTCCAAAAGAACAAAAGTAAAATTTTAACATCACAAACTTCACCTCAAAAAAAACAAAACAAAACAAAAATATAAAAGTCATAGTTTTCATCTCCAAAAAAATAAAAAAAGTAAAAAGTCACAATCTTCACCTCCAAAAAGAACAAAAAATATTTTCTGTGTTTAAACATTCAGAAATTGCTTCTTCAAACTCTTTCATTAGCTCAAATTATTATTTTATTTTTATTTTTAGTCAAAATTTAAATTGTTATTATTTTTATTACATTTGTATTTATTATTTTTATTTTATTTATTCTTTTATTTATTTTTATTTGTATATATATATTTTTTGTGAACTTTATTTTTCCAGAAAGTTTACATTTATTCTTATTTTTAGGTTTATTGTGTCCATCGCTGTGATTCCATTTTAGTTAAAGCTGCACTACACAACTTTTCTAGTGGAGCCGTCACCTGCTCGTCTCCATGGAGATGTGATCGCTCTGGAATGTTCCACGGTGTGACTTTAAACATTTCCAACTAGCGTTTATTCATTACGGGGGTTTCTGTTGCTCAAGATTTTATCATTTTGTTTTTAAAGATTTGTTGCTCCTCTGTTGTTTTTTATTTATTTATTATAATTTTATCTTTTTTTTTTTTTTTCAGTAGTGCCTTGATTTGTTTTATTTTATTATTATTAATTTTATGAGTTGGTTTTGTTTGATGATCCTGTTAACTTTTGAAGAGTTCAATGTTTTACACTTTGGAAACTGTTTTGTTTATAAAATGTGCAAAAAAAAATCAAACTGAACTCTGTTCTGTGGGCTCTGCAGGACGGTCCGAGTCCTGGTCCTAGTCTTGGTCCTGGTCCGAGTCCTGGTCCTGGTCCCGGTCCCGGTCCTAGTCCTAGTCCTAGTCCTAGTCCTAGTTCTAGTTCTAGTTCTAGTTCTAGACCTGGTCCTGGTCCTGGTCCTAGTTCAAGTCCTAGTTCAAGTCCTAATCCTGGTCCAAGTCCTAATCCAAATCCTGGTCCTGGTACTGGTCCTAATCCAAATCCTAGTTCCAGGTCCTGATCCAAGTCCTAGCCCTGGTGCTAGTCCTGGTCCAAGTCCTAATCCTGGTCCAAATCCTGGTCCTGATCCCGGTCCTGGTCCCGGTCCAGGTCCCGGTCAAGGTCCTCGTTTAAACAGTATTCCGGTCCGTCTCGTTGCACAGTGTTGTTGTGTTGTTGTTGTTGTGTTGTTGTTGTTGTGTTGTTGTTGTGTTGTTGTTGTGTTGTTGTGTTGTTGTTGTGTTGTTGTTGTTTTTAGCTCAATGATGAAGCAAAGTTTGACTCTAAATCAAATCATTTCCACAAAACCAAAACAGTTCGAACCCGCGCAGATCCGGGACACGACGCAAACGCTGAGTAATATGGGATTATTATTATTATTATTTTTAAATCTTACATAGTTTTTTTTTTTCTCGCACATTTTTTCTGTTCCCTGCTCTCCGGCTAAGCTAACGCTAGCGCTAACCTCTGTCTCTCTTTTTACACTGAAGCCGTGTCAAAAAAAGACGCAGAAACACTCAGCGGATGTGCAAATATCAGCGCAGATTGACGTTTTGAAGCGCAGAGTTTGCGGAAAGAGCGCAGATTTACGCACCTGTCGGTCCCATCGCTGCGTCTGAATGAAGCTCCGCGAGGTCCGTGTGCACACAGCGGCGTTCTGAGGACTACAAAATACTCACCAAAGGACTACATTTCCGGGTTAAAGAGGCGCCACCGGAAATCCTCAATTTACAACTTTCTGCTTAATAAAAATGCATTTATTATTTTTATTTTACTTTTTTTCATTGTGGTAAAGGAAAAAAAATACTAAAAATACTATGCATTTTCAAAATACAAATAATAATTAAAAGAAAATAAAAAATAACATTGGTAAAAATAAATACATTTAAAAAAAACCTACATTATAAGACATAATGAGCAAGTCTCATCCAAACTCTATATGTTTTTTTTGTTTTGTTTCGTTTATAAATAACTTGAGTAATTTTCCTTGTGTTTATGTCGCAGCGGTGTGTTTAAGGACTACAAAAGCAAAGGACTACATTTCTGAGTTAAAGCGGCGCCACCGGAAATCCCAATTTACAACTTCCTGCTTAATAAAAACGTATATATTATTTTTATTTTACTTTTTTTTAATTGTTGTAGAAGGAGAATAATACTGAAAATACTATATATTTTCATAGTACAATATAATTTAATAATAATTTTAAAAAAAAAACACACACACACACAAAAAACAACAACTGCACACTTATTGACCTTTACTGGTAAAAAAAAAAAAAAAAATATATATATATATATATATATATATATATATATATATATATATAGCTACATTTTAAGACTTTTTTTTTATGAATAACTTGAGTAATTTTCCTTGTGTTTATGTTGAATCTGTGGTTTAAGGACTACAAAAGCAAAGGACTACATTTCCAGGTTAAAGAGGCGCTACCGGAAATCCTCAATTTACAACTTTCTGCTTAATAAAAACGCATTTATTATTTTTATTTTACTTTTTTTTTTATTGTTGTAGAAGGAGAATAATACTGAAAATACTATATATTTTCAAAGTACAAATAATAATTAAAAGAAAATAAAAATATAACAACGTTTTAAAAAACAACTACACACTAATTGACCTTTACTGGTAAAAATAAATAAATAAATAAAAAATACCTATGAAAGAGCATTGTAGTCAGTGAAAAAAAAAAAATCTGGAGGGGGGAGGGGGGATTATCTCATAATTACGAGATAGGATCTCGTAATTACGAGATAGGATCTCGTAATTACGTAAAAATATACAAGAATATAAGTAGCGTTATATAAAATAGTATTTAGACTGGCATCTAGCTCAAGAGATGAAGTTATCCAGACTCCTGACCTCACATCATCTTCATCACGTCAGCTGCTCCTGTCGAGAACTTTCCTACTGCACTCGTCCAAACTGATAAAACACACACAGTCACACATGTAAACACACCACAATATAACGTGAACCTTATGTACATCCATCATGACTCATACTATTCACTTTTAAACTATTACTTACAGTGAAATCCGCGGACAACAGGTGGATGTTGTTTCTTTCTCTCAGGTTCTGATAACGGCTCATGAGTCAGTGACGCGTCCGCGCAGCGAATCTGAACCGGTTTAGCCGCGGATCCGCGCATTGATAGAACAAATCAATGTGTCAAAAACAAAGTGTTGTGTTAAAAGTGCGTTCACAGTGCGGATCTAAGATGATTTAACCGCAGATTGTCTCTGTAACAGCAGCTCATCCAAGGGTTAGAGTTACAACAGTCAGAAAGAGAATACGGAACAAATACGCAGCGGATCCGCTGCGGATCCTGATGCTCGTAGGTCTGGATAGACAGATATGGGGGAGATAGTTGTCATGGTGATTCCCGCCAGGTGGGCGTGGTCACGTGAGCACAGATGTATGCTGGGTTCTTTTAAAAATGGCGCTCACCTGCCTGACAGGTAAGGGACCTGTCACCTGATGACGTGGCACCGGACAGTTTCACTAAAGTGACTCTTGATGTCACTTCAAACGCAGTTTTATGTCAGAGGAAGTTCTTCTCACAGCAGCGAAACGTTTTTAACAACAAAGAAAGAAAAGGCAGAGCGGAAGCGCAGGACCCGCGGGATTCAGAAAAACGCGCCAAAAGTGCAGCGAGACCCGGATCATCATCAGCACGACAAACAGCACGAGGAGTCCAGGTGAGTGTCACGAGTCCAGGTGAGTGTCACGAGTCCAGGTGAGTCTCAGGAGTCCAGGTGAGTCTCACGAGTCCAGGTGAGTGCCACGAGTCCAGGTGAGTGTCACGAGTCCAGGTGAGTGTCACGAGTCCAGGTGAGTGTCACGAGTCCAGGTGAGCGTCACGAGTCCAGGTGAGTCTCAGGAGTCCAGGTGAGTGTCACGAGTCCAGGTGAGTCTCACGAGTCCAGGTGAGTCTCACGAGTCCAGGTGAGTCTCACGAGTCCAGGTGAGCGTCACGAGTCCAGGTGAGTGCCACGAGTCCAGGTGAGTCGCCAGAGTCCAGGTGAGTCTCACGAGTCCAGGTGAGTCTCACGAGTCCAGGTGAGCGTCTCGAGTCCAGGTGAGTCTCACGAGTCCAGGTGAGCGTCACGAGTCCAGGTGAGCGTCTCGAGTCCAGGTGAGTCTCACAAGTCCAGGTGAGTCTCACGAGTCCAGGTGAGTGTCCACGAGTCCAGTGAGCGAGAGTCCAGGTGAGTCTCCACGAGTCCAGGTGAGTGTCACGAGTCCAGGTGAGCGCCACGAGTCCAGGTGAGTCTCACGAGTCCAGGTGAGTGTCACGAGTCCAGGTGAGTCTCACGAGTCCAGGTGAGTCTTGTTTGTGGATACAGAATCATTGTTGCAATAATAAATAGTTGTTGGTTTGTAAATGTTGGATGAATGAAGCTGCTGCGGGGGCGGAGTTACTCCGCGCTCTGGTTCATGTTTATGCAATGTGCAAAATGAACTGAAATAAATAAAGCGTCGTTGTGATGAGTTTCAAATGATAAAGATGCTTTCGTTGAAAGGAAATTTATAATTTATAATAACTGAGTGAAAAAGGTGGATAATAAAAGGAAACATGAAGGCGCGGCCTTGTGTCCTGAAACTGTCTGGTAAAAGGAAACTTACAGAAAGACCTTTTCTGAAAACAAATGCAAAAGGTTTTGTCAGTAAAATGAAGGAAATAACACCACAAAGAAAACTCATGAAACAAAAGCAAAACGTGTCTCAAATCAAATGTCTCGGTATTTTGATGTGTGAAAATGTCATTTATCACAAAGTGTAAAACCATGGTGAAAAAATGTGTTTTTCAAATGTAACAAATTGCAATGAAAAGGTTTAAACATGTGAACCAAGCTCAGGTCGATGAACTGGACACAATGACTCAGAAATATATGAAATGAATGATACATTTGTGGGAATGAAATGGTCACTTTCCAAACATGAATGAAACAAGGAGCTGCCATCAAATACTCAACATGCACATTTAAACAAATGCAAAACAAAAAGTGGAAGGTGTCATCGAAGGTTTCAAATGAGATAAAAATCTACTTGGACAATAAAAATCTCTCCTCTATCCTGGAAAAATAAAACCGTCCAAATGCATCCAACTGTACAATGGTCAAATCCTAAAACCTCTAGACTTTCTTTTTATTCTTTACCTTGTGTCGTCTCAAAACAACATCTGAGGATTTTAAAGGCTCAGATTTGGGCCTAAACTGGTCCAAATGTGTCATATTCTAAACACTTTTATGTGTGTCTCTTATGGGTTGATCTGGTCGTCTGTGGACCAGATTTTAATGTTTCATTTCCACAGGTGGAACTTGGTTTTGGTCCTTGTGTTGCGTTGGGTTTGTTGTGGGTTTGGGGTGGTTGGTAATAATAAAACTGAAACAAGTGCAGAATTGAGTCAAACTGTGATGCACTGGGAGCACCTGCTGGAAGAGTTGACCTGAACTCTGTGAGGGAAGCTGATGGACGTTCAACTCACAGGTGAATATAAAACTGTTTTGTTGAAATACACTCGTATTTTGTCATTTTGTTTCTAACTTTTCCTTTGTGTTTGCAGGTTTGGGTGGTGTCCTCTAACTCTTCTACAGGTCTCACTTTATTATTATCATTGTTAATTAGTTCATAGTTGATCTAAGCCACTTGTAAATCTACTTCGTGTCTTGCAACTGTGAGACATGAAAATCATCTGCGACAACTGTAGCAGATGTTAGTTTATTTGATTTGAAAACAGCTAAAGCTAAAACATGTCTGTCATATGTTACTGACTAACCCTGGAGTTTTCAGGTTGGAGAAACCCACATCGTTTTAAACCTGATCATTTGGAATCATCTTAAGGTACAGTATATTAATAATCTTAAGGTACAGTATATTAATAATCTTAAGGTACAGTATATTAATAATCTTAAGGTACAGTATATTAATAATCTTAAGGTACAGTATATTTCAGTAGGGAATTTTTGAGGGAAATTCTCCCTCTGTTGATGATGAATGGGTCAAATGCAAAGTGCTGCTGGGACAGTCTGTCAGGAGCAGTGAGCTGCTGCCACACACGTGCAGATTGTGCACACAAAGGAACCTTCTTGCTGTGAGTGAGCGCTCAGCCACTCATCTTGACTTGAGTCTTGGTCCAAGGGTTGAGGCCCTTGTGTTCTGCCACTTTTTTGTGGTCTGAATGTAATAGTTCTGACGCTTTGATGTTGGATTTGTGACCAACATAATCTTACAGGATCTTTCCTGCTGCAGGTTTCACTGGGTTCGTTGGTCTGTTCATGCAGACTTTAACTCAGGTACGTGACTTTAACTCAGGTACGTGACTTTAACTCAGGTACGTGACTTTAACTCAGGTACGTGACATTTCTGTGTGAATCATCATCTCAAAACAAGGCCTGAACATGCTGAGGACCTTGTTACAGTCCAAGGCTTTAGTTTTAGGCCTAAGTTGGTCTGAAATGAGCCATATTTAAATGTTGGCTCACTTTTCTGGAGACTGCTGGTCTCTCTTGGTCTTATCTGGTCTAAATGTGGAGTGGGCCAGATTCAGTGTTTACATCATCATTTCACAGGTTTCATTTGGGCTTGGGCCCTTGTGTGTTTTTGGTGTGTGCCTCAACTGGTCTAAACATGGCCCAGATAGAGTCTGACGGCTCTGATCCTAACCTTGACACTAAACTGAACATCTAGTCGTCGTGTCCTAATCCAACTCTTCCACAGGTTTGAACAGGATCTGTTCGTTTGAAATATGTCGACATTTCTGTTTTAACATTGTATTAAGTTTACAGGGTTAAAGTTTAAATGTCTTCTTAATATTTCCATTGTGTTTGTTGTAAAATAGTTTGGGTCTTGTCTTGTGAAATGACAGTTCTACCCTTAACTCTTCTGACTCTTCTCATTGCAGCTCTAAACTGTTTTACTAAACTTTTAAACGAGTCTTTCCAGGTGCAGAAGCTGCTGCTGTTCACTGTGAGTACGTCTGCACTAACACTAACTCTGTAGGAACACGGGCGGTGGGTCTAATCCAGCCACAGAGGCGCTCGCTGTGTGTGTCCCTCTGTGCCAGTCCCCAGCCTGGACAAATGGAGAGGGCTGCATCAGCGTAAAACCTGCCTCTTTTGGCCCCATCTTAAAGTGTGTATGGCAGATTTTTCAAATGATTTTGACTTGGTTTGGTGATATTTACTTGTGGTGAATATTATAGTTTTACATCAGTTTTGTGTTAGTTTCTGGACGAAAGTTGAAACGAAAAGCACAAAAATAAAGATATAGTGGTTCTAAAAAAGAATCCATCTATGTTCAAACTTTTAAATGCAGAGATAATTGAACTATTGTGTCATTTTAGACACGCCCCTTTTTCACAGTTTGGTTGCTCGGTAAAAGTTATGAAATTGGCTCTGTGTCTTCCACCCGTGTTCAACCAGGAAATAAAATGAGAAATCTTCATAAATATAATTGCTAACATGCCATATGCACTTCAATATATGGACTGTACCGACTTAAAGGTTGTACAGAGGATTTTTTAAAGGGAAAAGAAATACAGCAACAGTCCTTTTTCAAATGTTGTGCATGTGTGACACCACCTTCCTCCTCCACAGCTCCTCCCGCCTCTTTACTCTAGAAATCACACTTGTTTACATCCAGCACGTGTTCAGAATTACTGCTGAAGTGAAATAAATAATTTAACGACTGGCACATCAGTTTTTAGACTCATTGCTTCATTCGCGCAATCGCTGGAAGAAATCTCCAAGAATCACGTGTTTGGCTTTGCTCCTTTTCTTCGTCTCTTCTTCTTTCAACGACCTCAAAAACGGACTTTCGTTTGTGGCGAACTGGTCGTGGATTTTTGTCCATCATCTCAACAAACTTTGTGTGAACTGTGAGGAAACTCCAATTTTAAAAAGCCTCTAAGAACTGCTGCATAAGCCACATAATCTCTAACAGCCAATAGAAAATGAGGTAGCCTTGTTATCTATTGGCTGATGTTTATCTGCCCTCACTATGTCCACAGATGACAGATTTTCATTCTTTTTTTCTTTAATCAGCATAATTACAAGGCTGCTGCATTTCTGTAAGGGTATTTTAAACTTTCATTAACAATTTGAAAAAAAAAAAAAAATCCTCCATACAACCTTTAAATCTGTCTTTTATCTTGTAGCTTTAAAGTTATTTTTATAGGTTTGATTTAGTCACTCGTTACCAAAATGTCTCCTGCTGCTAGAATAAAAAGTACATCTGTAAATATTGTAATGTGGAATAAAAATGTGTTATGTTTGTAGAATGTTTCTCAAACTAAATGTTGAAATGTGGATAAATCTGATGACTGTGCTATACTTCTGAATTTTTGATTTTTGACTGAGTTTTCCAGAGGAAAACCTCAGAACCATGCAGTGTCGCCCAGAGCAGTGGCGCCATCTGCTGGAGAAGGAAAACAAGAACCAGATCTCCAGATTCACAAGATTCAACACAACAAACACAAATCCCCATTACAAAATACATTGCTTTATTTTTTATTTTTTAAATTTATTTCAGCCCGTAAACCAGGTGTCCTTTTTTGATAACTGTGACCAGATTTGTGATTTATTGAAATTCCAGATAAATTTAATTTGATTTCACTTTTGAGTCTCAGTTCTTTATTTATAAATAAATTGAAAATGACAGAATGAAGTAATTTAATGGATTCTGTTACAAACTACATTTTGGTGTATTTACTCTGTAATCTGTAGGGGATTACATTTTAAAAGTCACCACAACACTGGATATTCCTAAAAAAAAAAAGCTTTCTCAAACGCGCTGATATGACGTAAAAACAAGTCAGGTTCTGAATACGTCACATTTACAAAACTATGCAATAATTTAACGTTCATACTCGTCCAAATCTCACAATTCTTATGGTAATTGGAAATACAGAATGAACGTCACTCAAATCTACTGTCATTAAATGTTGTGAATACGTCACTTTACCATCTGGTGTTTTTTTTTTTTTTTAACTCTTTATTTATTCAGTTTTTCAAGTTTTGAAAAACAAACAAAAACAAAAAACTAAAACCTGGGGCACTGTTCCATTGTCATAAGGATACAGACTCAAGTCTCTTTTTGTTTATATTTCAACCATTTAGTCCAGTGTTTCATGAAGAAATGTCCTTTGAGACGTAGAAAAAAGTCAGTCGTTCCATGGAGCATGTTTCTTCTATAATATCGAGCCGCTGGTTCACTGTCGGTGGCTCCTTTTTAAGCAGCTTCTCGTTATTGCTTTTTTTGATGCTAAAATCTGAATTTTAAAAAGGTTCTGTCTGTCTTTTTCGATCACCTCTCCAGGCAGAAGGACCAACAGAAATAAATATCTTTGGGTCCTTGGGAACAACATAAGTCAAGATCGTAACTGTTTCTGCAAACACATGATCCCAGAATGATTTTAATTTTGTACATGTCCAAAAAACATGAGAGTGATTGGCGTTCGACTGGCCACACTGTCTCCAACACTGAGAATCCAACCCTTGTGGCAGTAATCTGAGGTGTAATAAAGAATCGTACAAGACACTTCCACCCGAATTCCCTCCACCTTTTGGAGCGAGTTGTTGTTTGTTGTTTTGCTGCACATCAAAAGCCAATCTTCCTCTGATAAAACAACACGCTGCTCTTCCTCCCATTTCCCATCTGGTGTTTGAAGGGATTTCTAGGGATTTGCAGGTTTCTGTTTTGAGATGTTCTCCTGCAGATATTTGGCTTTTAAAGGGTCAAAATATGCATGATCTATACATTTCCTGAGCAAGATAGTATTTTTGTGTTTCCATTCAGCGGAAGAGGGGAAAAAGAAACAGGTTCAAGCGACGTTTTCAAATCAGACGTTTTCAAAAAATACGCTAAAAATACATGATATTTGAAAAAACACTTTTATAGGACAACATTGAATGAAAGGTGTCGTCTGAATTGTGTGTGACCATGAACTTACAATGGATGAAGGATGCGAAGGAACATGATAAAAAATATAGAAATAACATGAACAAAACAAATGATGCATTAAACTTTCTTCATCTTTCAGGAGAACCACTTTTGAGCTTCTTTCTCACTTGAATTCTTACAAAAACATCAATTATAATTTGCAGTTGGGGTCCCAGGTTTTTCACCTATTTGACTTGTCATGGCCTGTTTAGAGACAAATAAAAAAGAGCTGGAGAGATCATCTCAACCCGGATGAAACACCTTCACAGGAGTCATCCACAGGAGGAGCTCACAGTGTTAACAGCACCAACTTTTGAAGAGGAAAATGTCAGTCCGTCTTTCCACATTTAATCTAGACCCAAGACGAGCACGAAACATCCCCAATGTTCTTAACAAAAACAAAATCAAAAATGCTTAGAAATCAAACCGACCAAACGGGTTGGAGCCTCCACACTGTCCCAGTCTGGCTTTTCTTTTCTGGTTTGATCTCAGGAAGAGAGGGAAGGTGTGAGGAAGTTCACAGGGACAGGTCCTCCTCCTGTCCTCCTGTCCTCCTGTCCTCCTGTCCTCCTGTCCTCCTCCTGTCCTCCTGTCCTCCTCCTGTCCTCCTGTCCTCCTCCTCCTGTCCTCCTGTCCTCCTGTCCTCCTCCTGTCCTCCTGTCCTCCTGTCCTCCTCCCGTCCTCCTCCTGTCCTCCTCCTGTCCTCCTGTCCTGTCCTCCTGTCCTCCTGTCCTCCTCCTGTCCTCCTGTCCTCCTCCTCCTCCTGTCCTCCTGTCCTCCTGTCCTCCTCCCTGTCCTCCTGTCCTCCTCCTGTCCTCCTGTCCTCCTCCTCCTCCTGTCCTCCTCCTCACTGTCCTCCTGTCCTCCTCTCCTCCTGTCCTCCTGTCCTCCTCCCTCCTGTCCTCCTCCTGTCCTCCTCCTGTCCTCCTGTCCTGTCCTCCTGTCCTCCTCCTCCTCCTCCTGTCCTCCTCCTGTCCTCCTCCTGTCCTCCTGTCCTCCTCCTGTCCTCCTGTCCTCCTGTCCTCTCCTGTCCTCTGTCTGTCCTCCTGTCCTCCTCCTGTCTCCTGTCCTGTCCTCCTGTCCTCCTGTCCTCCTCCTGTCCTGTCCTCCTCCTCGTTCCTCCTGTCCTCCTGTCCTCCTGTCCTCCTCCTGTCCTCCCTCCTGTCCTCCTGTCCTGTCCTCCTGTCCTCCTGTCCTCCTGTCCTCCTCCTCTGTCCTCCTCCTGTCCTCCTCCTGTCCTCCTCCTGTCCTGTCCTCCTGTCCTCCTGTCCTGTCCTCCTGTCCTCCTGTCCTCCTCCTGTCCTCCTGTCCTCCTGTCCTCCTGTCCTCCTCCTCCTGTCCTCGTCCTCCTCCTCCTGTCCTCCTCCTGTCCTCCTGTCCTGTCCTCCTCCTGTCCTCACTGTCCTCCTCCTGTCCTCCTCCTGTCCTGTCCTCCTCCTGTCCTCCCCTGTCCTCCTGTCCTCCTCCTTCCTGTCCTCCTCCTGTCCTCCTCCTGTCCTCCTCCTGTCCTCCTGTCCTCCTCCTGTCCTCCTCCTGTCCTCCTCCTGTCCTCCTGTCCTCCTGTCCTCCTCCTGTCCTCCTGTCCTCCTGTCCTCCTGTCCTCCTCCTGTCCTCCTCCTGTCCTCCTGTCCTCCTGTCCTCCTGTCCTCCTGTGTCCTCCTGTCCTCTCCTGTCCTCCTCCTGTCCTCCTGTCCTGTCCTCCTCCTGTCCTCTCCTGTCCTCCTCCTGTCCTCCTGTCCTCCTCCTGTCCTCCTGTCCTCCTCTGTCCTCCTCCTGTCTCCTCCTCGTCCTCCTCCTCCTCCTCCTCCTGTCCTCCTGTCCTCCTCCTCCTGTCCTCCTCCTGTCCTCCTGTCCTCCTGTCCTCCTCCGTCCTCCTGTCCTCTCCTCCTCCTGTCCTCCTGTCCTCCTGTCCTCCTCCTGTCCTCCTCCTGTCCTCCTGTCCTCCTGTCCTCCTCCTGTCCTCCTGTCCTCCTGTCCTCCTGTCCTCCTCCTGTCCTCCTGTCCTCCTGTCCTCCTGTCCTCCTGTCCTCCGCTGTCCTCCTCCTCCTGTCCTCCTGTCCTCCTGTCCTCCTGTCCTCTCCTGTCCTCCTCCTCCTCCTCCTGTCCTCCTGTCCTCCTGTCCTCCTGTCCTCCTCCTGTCCTCCTCCTCCTGTCCTCCTCTCCTCCTGTCCTCCTGTCCTCCTCCTGTCCTCCCTCTGTCCTCCTCCTGTCCTCCTGTCCTCCTCCTGTCCTCCTCCTGTCCTCCTGTCCTCCTCCTGTCCTCCTGTCCTCCTCCTGTCCTCATGTCCTCCTGTCCTCCTCCTGTCCTCCTGTCCTCCTGTCCTCCTCCTGTCCTGTCCTCCTCCTGTCCTCCTGTCCTCCTGTCCTCCTCCTGTCCTCCTGTCCTCCTCCTGTCCTCCTGTCCTCCTGTCCTCCTGTCCTGTCCTCCTCCTGTCCTCCTGTCCTCCTGTCCTCCTGTCCTCCTGTCCTCCTGTCCTCCTGTCCTCCTCCTGTCCTCCTGTCCTCCCTCCTGTCCTCCTGTGTCCTCCTCCTGTCCTCCTGTCCTCCTGTCCTCCTGTCCTCCCCTCCTGTCCTCCTGTCCTCCCGTCCTCCTGTCCTCCTCCCGTCCTCCTGTCCTCCTCCTCCTCCCGTCCTCCTCCTGTCCTCCTGTCCTCCTGTCCTCCTTCCTGTCCTCCTCCTGTCCTCCTCCTGTCCTCCTCCTCCGTCCTCCTCCTGTCCTCCTGTCCTCCTGTCCTCCTCCTGTCCTCCTGTCCTCCTCTGTCTCCTCCTCCTGTCCTCCTCCTCCTGTCCTCCTCCTCCTCCTCCTGTCCTCCTGTCCTCTGTCCTCCTGTCCTCCTCCTGTCCTCCTGTCCTCCTCCTGTCCTCCTCCTGTCCTCCTGTCCTCCTCCTGTCCTCCTCCTGTCCTCCTGTCCTCCTGTCCTCCTGTCCTCCTGTCCTCCTCCTGTCCTCCTGTCCTCCTGTCCTCCTCCTGTCCTCCTGTCCTCCGTCCTCCTCCTGTCCTCCTGTCCTCCTGTCCTCCTCCTGTCCTCCTGTCCTCCTCCTGTCCTCCTCCTCCTGTCCTCCTCCTGTCCTCCTGTCCTCCTGTCCTCCTCCTGTCCTCCTCCTCCTGTCTCCTGTCCTCCTGTCCTCCTGTCCTCCTCCTGTCCTCCTCCTGTCCTCCTGTCCTCCTCCTGTCCTCCTCCTCCTGTCCTCCTCCTGTCCTCCTCCTCCTGTCCTCCTCCTGTCCTCCTGTCCTCCTCCTCCTGTCTCCTCCTGTCCTCCTGTCCTCCTGTCCTCCTCCTGTCCCTCTGTCCTGTCCTCCTGTCCTCCTGTCCTCCTGTCCTCCTGTCCTCCTCCTGTCCTCCTGTCCTCCTGTCCTCCTCCTGTCCTCTCCTGTCCTCCTGTCCTCCTCCTCCTCCTCCTCCTCCTGTCCTCCTGTCCTCCTCCTGTCCTCCTCCTGTCCTCCTCCTGTCCTCCTCCTGTCCTCCTCCTGTCCTCCTCCTGTCCTCCTTCCTCCTCCTCCTCCTGTCCTCCTCCTCCTCCTGTCCTCCTCCTGTCCTCCTGTCCTCCTCCTGTCCTCCTGTCCTCCTGTCCTCCTGTCCTCCTCCTGTCCTCCTCCTCCTCCTCCTGTCCTCCTGTCCTCCTGTCCTGTCCTCCTGTCCTCCTGTCCTCCTGTCCTCCTGTCCTCCTGTCCTCCTCCTGTCCTCCTCCTGTCCTCCTCCTGTCCTCCTCCTCCTGTCCTCCTCCTGTCCTCCTCCTCCTCCTGTCCTCCTCCTGTCCTCCTCCTCCTCCTGTCCTCCTGTCCTCCTCCTGTCCTCCTCCTCCTGTCCTCCTGTCCTCCTCCTGTCCTCCTCCTGTCCTCCTCCTGTCCTCCTCCTGTCCTCCTCCTCCTCCTCCGTCCTCCTCCTGTCCTCCTGTCCTCCTGTCCTCCTCCTGTCCTCCTGTCCTCCTCCTGTCCTCCTCCTGTCCTCCTCCTGTCCTCCTGTCCTCCTCCTGTCCTCCTCCTCCTGTCCTCCTCCTCCTCCTGTCCTCCTGTCCTCCTTCCTCCGTCCTCCTGTCCTCCTGTCCTCCTGTCCTCCTCCTGTCCTCCTCCTCCTCCTCCTGTCCTCCTCCTGTCCTCCTGTCCTCCTGTCCTCCTGTCCTCCTCCTGTCCTCCTCCTGTCCTCCTGTCCTCCTCCTGTTCTCCTGTCAGGTGCAGAGTCGAAGCACAAACGACAGAACCGACATGAGTCTCTGTGTTGTGACCAGAGCACGTGACATGACTCGAGCAGCTCCGGGGCGTCACCAGCAGCAGCAGCAAAACTCTTTCCATTTCTGCTCCTAAACTGGACTTTTCACAACAATCTGAAAACTGAAAAACTATTCAGACAAGAAACTTGTTCAAATGACAGTGTTTGCAAAAAAACTCAAGTAATATGCTTCATAAAGAGGAATAATGACCCACATAGCAAAAAATATCCGCTGCGCCTCCGCCGCGGATCCGTCAAAATCGTTTTGGATCCACTTTCAGAACCGGGTTATCTGCCCCGGATCTGCCCCGGATCTGTTTATTGTGTCGTTCGGAGCCTAAATATGTTTCAGATTTAATACTGATCCACTTCCTACTGACCTAAACACACCAGCAGCATTTGTATTGGAATTGTACATAAAACTTTTACAGCAACTATTAAAACTAGGATATAAAGGCTTCAATTTAAAAACATAAACTTAAACTATTTCAAAGTTGGATCAGTGATATCCTCCTGTCACTAAATCTCATTAGTTAAGGAAAAAATAAAGTTTTTTTTTTTTTTTTTACATTGTAAACAATGTTTATTTAAATCATTAATTATAAACCTTAGGACATGAATAATTATTATTAATGTTATAGGACTTATAAATATAAACCCTTTGAGTCAAACAATGCTTCATTCTTAATATGAAAATGACAATTTACAGTTTTTACTAAAAATAGTTCAAGTTAAGCAAATTTTTTTAGTTTTTTTTTTTAATGGCAAAAAACAAATATAAGTTCTATGAGTAAAAGCCTGGACAGATGAGTGCAGCCAAACCAAACTGTTCAAACTCAAACTGAACCTGTGTTTCCACCACAGAACAATTAGACACATGGTTGTTCTTCTAGACTGTGAAGTGTGGAGCTTCAGAGCCTCTGTCTTTAACTTCAGTCTGAGGCAGATGTTTTCAGGCAGATGTTTTCAGGCAGATGTTTTGAGGCAGATGTTTTGAGGCAGATGTTTTGAGGCAGATGTTTTGAGGCAGATGTTTTGAGGCAGATGTTTTGAGGCAGAGGTGCAGTGAGTCTGGTTCCTCTTCAGTTCTTCTGGTGAAGATCCAGTCTGTCAGTGTTCAGCTCTGAGCTTCCCTTTTCTCACAGCATCTGAAATGACTCCAGTGAGAGTTAAACTCCTCATTACACCTCTTGTTCTTGTGAGGAGTGTGGGTTCAGGTTTGTGAAGAACATTGTAAGTCCTGACAGTGGCTGTGTGATGTGAACATGAAAGGTGAACACTTGATTGGAGAGATGCACTTACAGAGGGTCAGTCTTTAAACTCCACCACAGCAGGTTCTGAAAGAAACAATCTGCACAACAACAGGTGTGATTATAATGTGCAGATGTTTAGTTCTGAAAGTTAATAAAAGTAGGATAATACAGTAAACTTACAGAGGGTCTGTCTCTACATTTTTGGAACTTGGCCCAGCAGAGGGAATCCTGTAAAACATCAAATAAGAGAAACACAAATATCAGTTTGGATCATTTCAGGCCACAGTGTTTAACACAAGTGCAGTATTTACCTCCAGAGGGTCTTTATCAGGCTGTTATGTCCATCTTCTTATTAACCACAGTATATTCTGAAACACAGATGAAAAACAGGATTTAACTCAGAGGAAATACTTTAGCGCAGTAAAACTGAACTCTTTTGTTTTAGTTTGAGCCTGAGTATGAACATGAGACGTATTTCACTGCTGTTAATACACAATACTCGACTACATTTACTTTTACCACAACATTTCAAATATAATCATCAATTTATGATGATGTTCATGGTCAATATCAGTGTAATATAGATGTGACACATTAGTGTTCATGTCAACATGTCAGCATCTCTCACTGAAAGTGAGAGATGCTGACATCTCGTAATTAGGAGATAATCCCCCCCCCCCCCCTCCCCCCTCAGATTTTTTTTCAGTGCTCTTTCGTACTAGTACTAGTTTAATAATAGTAATGATAAAGGAGGCACAGAAGTTTCTCGTTTATGATAGTATTAAAATAAGCAAAATGAGAATGAAAAATGTAAGGATTTTTAATTATTATTATTTTATTTATTTTTATGGTCATACAAACTAATAACGTGTTAAGAAAGGCACAAAAGTTGATCTTTTAAGATTGTACAAAATAAACCACAATGAGAATGAAAAATGTAAGGATTTTTTTTTTTTTTTTGGTCGTACAAACTAATAATAATAATAAAGAAATAATCATAAAGAAGAAGAAAAATAAGCAAAATCAGAAAGAAAAATTTAGGAATTATTTATTTATTTTAAATTTTTAATGGTCCTACAAACTAATAATAACGTTAACAAAGGCACAAAAGTTTATCATTTATGATCATATCAAAATAAATCACAATGAGAATAAAGAATGTAAGGGGATTTTATTTATATTTTTTTATGGTCATACACAAACTAATAATAATAATAAAAAGCCACAAAAGTGTATCGTTTAAGAGCGTATGAAAAAAAGCAAAATGAGAATGAAGAATGTAAGGCTTTTTTAATTCTTTTTTATTTTTTAAGGTCATACAAACTAATAATAACATTAACAAAGGCACAAAAGTTTATCATTTATGATCATATCAAAATAAGCAAAAGTAGAAAGAAAAATATAGGGTTTTATTTATTTATTTATTTATTCATTTATTTATTTTTCTGATCATACAAACTAATTATAACGTTAACAAAGGCACAAAAGTTGATGATCGTACAATGTAGTGACTATTTGTCAGATAAAAGTAACAAACAGAAGTGTGGACAAACTCAGAACTAAACAGAACTCAGATAATCACCTTTGGCACCGTGGGTTTGTGGTTTACGCAGCACAAATCAATGTCCATGACTAGAGATGATTTTCCAAGATTTATTTTCCAGTTTTTTGGCAAACAACAAAGAAAACATGTTTAAGGCGACTCCTGCTGCTTCTCCTCCTGACTGGGAAAAAAACCACAGGCCCCAGGTCACTCAGGTCCATGTCCCACCCTCTTTTATCCCCGAGGCGACAAAAAAAAACAAAGAAAGGAAACAAAAAAGAGGTGCTAACGTAAATAACACCAACTTAGACTAAGAAATTAGCAAGAATATATTATACAAATTAACAAAACTAAATTAGTAAGATAATTAACAAACAAAAATAATAAATTAATTTTAGAATCAACTAAATAAGCAAATAGCTCCTACATACAAAATAAACCACAAATATAGCCGCAAGCGGCAATGATCGGCCTTCGCGCGTGCTTACGCCGCGCTCCGCAAACGCCGCGCTCCGCAAACGCCGCGCTCCGCAAACGCCGCGCTCCGCAAACGCCGCGCTCCGCAAACGCCGCACCCCGCAAACGCCGCGCCTCACATTGACCCTAAACTAAAGGTTTAAGCCTAACTCA